>NC_136431.1:191484369-191936869 GCF_052849685.1 Lactuca virosa
TCAAAACATGCAAAATTGAAATAATAGATAAATAATCAACATAGGATAGTAACTTTCTTATAAATAAAACACCTTTATTTAATCATCAAATGTTGAATATAAAATTATCTATTACAAGTTTCCTACCTATCTAATCTAAACTAATATCGTCCTTTAGCCCAATGCTCCTAGCGTGCTTCAAATGCTTGACCCTACTCAGTCCCTTCGTAAGGGGATCTGCTGAGTTATCTTCTGACGATACCCTCTTCACAACGAGGAGTCCCTCTTCTACCCGATGTCTAATAAAATGATATTTCCTGTCGATATGTCGAGATCTGCCATGATCCCTTGGTTCCTTGGTCAAGGCAACCGCTCCTTCATTATCACAGAAAATTTCCATGGGCTCCTTTATGGTTGGCACAACTCCAAGGTCTCCTATGAAGTTCTTTAACCATATAGCCTCCTTTGACGCTTCGCTTGCCGCAATGTACTCCGATTCGCACGTTGAATCAGCTACGGTCTCTTGCTTGGAACTCTTCCAAGTCACTGCTCCTCCATTCAGGGTAAAGACCCAGCCCGACTGTGATCGGTAATTATCCCGATCCGTCTGGAAACTAGCGTCACTGTACCCTCGCACCCTTAAGTCATCACTCCCACCGAGGACTAGAAACCATTCCTTGGTCCTTCGTAGGTACTTAAGAATATTCTTGACAGCAATCCAATGTGCTCTACCAGGGTTCCCTTGATATCTGCCGACCATGCTCAAAGCGAAGGCCACATCAGGGCGAGTATAGGTCATAGCGTACATAATCGAGCCAACTGCGGAAGCGTAAGATACTCGGCTCATATCTGCTATCTCTGCCTCTATACTTGGGCTCTGAGTCTTACTCAGTTTGGTATTGCATTGGATTGGTAACTCCCCTTTCTTGGAATTTTCCATACTAAAACGTTTTAGTACCTTTTCCAAGTATGTATCCTGACTGAGTCCTATCAGTCTCTTACTTCTATCTCTCACTATCCTTATTCCCAGAATATATGCAGCTTCTCCGAGGTCCTTCATAGCGAAACACTTCCCAAGCCAGGACTTTACCTCCTGCAAGGTTGGGATGTCGTTTCCTATGAGTAGTATGTCATCGACATACAATACGAGGAAGCTCACTATACTCCCACTGGCCTTGACATACACACATGACTCATCCTCGTTTCGCAGAAAACCAAACTCTTTGACTTTCTCGTCAAAACAAAGATTCCATCTGCGAGATGCTTGCTTTAATCCATAAATGGATTTCTCAAGCTTGCACACTCTATTTGGATGCTTCGCATCGACGAAGCCCTCTGGCTGATTCATGTAAACATCCTCAGCTAACTTCCCATTTAGGAAAGCGGTTTTTACGTCCATCTGCCAGATTTCATAATCATGAAACGCAGCTATTGCGAGCATTACCCTAATAGACTTTATTTTGGCAACTGGCGAAAAGGTCTCATCATAGTCAACTCCAGGAGTTTGAGTAAAGCCCTTTGCGACCAATCGCGCTTTGTAAGTGTACACTTTCCCATCCATGTCTGTCTTCTTCTTGAAGATCCACTTGCACCCGACCGTCTTACGACCTGGTACATTATCAACCAAATTCCAAACTTGGTTGTCATACATGGACTGAATCTCGCTGTCCATTCCCTCTTTCCATTTATCAGACTCTAGGCCTGCCATGGCTTCCTTGTAGCTGTTAGGTTCGTCCAGATTTACTAGTGTACTATCACTAATAAATGTGTCCCCGTCAGTAGTAATATGGAAACCATAAAACTGGGGTGGAAAAATAACTCTACTTGAACGTCTAAGAGGTAAGGACTGGTCAATTGGTTCAACCGGAGTTTCCTCCTCAGGTTGCATGCCAGTGTCAGAGGTTCCTTCATCTCCTGACTCTTGAAGCTCTTCAAGGTCAATCTGACTCCCACTGTCTCTTTGACTTATGAGTTCTCTCTCTCTGAAAACCCCTCTCCTAGCAACAAAGACAACATTGTCACTTGGTCTATAGAAGAGATAGCCAAAAGACTTTTGTGGGTAGCCAATGAAATAACACTTCTCACTACGAGGTTCTAGCTTGTCGTGAGTCTCTCGTCTTACGAAAGCTTCACAACCCCAAACCTTGATATGTGCTAACGAGGGAGCTTTCCCTGTCCACATCTCGTGAATTGTCTTGGTAACCTTCTTGGTGGGAACTAAGCTAAGGATATGGGCGGCAGTCTCTAAGGCATACCCCCAGAATGAGATTGGTAACGAAGCACGACTCATCATAGAGCGAACCATGTCCAACAAGGTTCGATTACGTCTCTCAGCCACACCATTCAATTGTGGCGTTCTAGGAGGCGTCAATTGTGAAACTATTCCACACTCTTTTAGATAGTCGTGAAACTCAAGACTTAGGTACTCTCCCCCTCGATCAGATCGAAGCATCTTGATTTTCCTGCCCAGCTGATTTTCCACTTCATTCTTAAACTCTTTGAATTTCTCAAAGGTTTCTGACTTTTGCTTAATCAAGTAGATATATCCATATCTGCTATAATCGTCTGTAAAAGTCACGTAGAAGCGACAAGCGTCCCTTGTGGTGGATCTAAAGGGTCCACATACATCTGTATGTATGAGATCCAATACACCCTCACCCCTTTCACATATGCCAGTAAAGGGTGACTTGGTCATCTTCCCAAGTAAACAAGACTCACACACGTCATCGTCCCTTAGGTCGAATGACTCCAAGACTCCATCCTTTTGGAGTTGGGCTATGCGTTTCTTGTTAACATGGCCAAGGCGACAATGCCACAAGCATGCTTTGTCCAAACTTGTGGACGAATCAATATTCAAAACATCATTTCCTAAATTATCAATAACTAACACAGATTCATAAATCCCATTACAAGGTAATGCATTGAAATAAAAGACACCATTCAAATAAGCATTAATAGAACCATTACTATTATCAAACGAATATCTGAAACCTTGTTTAAACAATCCATGAAAAGAAATGATGTTCCTTGCCATATCTAGCGAATAGCAACAATTATTTAAATCTAGTCCTAACCCATTACTCAACACTAAGGAATAAACTCCGATCTTGGTTACTGGTGAAGCCTTCTTGTTTCCCATGATCAAGCTTATCCTTCCATGCTCCACTTCCCTACCTTTTCTTAGCCCCTGCAAATAAGAACAAATGTGGTAACCACATCCTGTATCAAGGACCCATGAAGTAGCAAGTGATGAGTTATCAGATTTAATTAAATACATACCTGCGAAGGTGGGCTTTATCTTCCCATCCTTGATATCCTGCAGATACTTGGGGCAACTTCGTTTCCAGTGGCCCTTCTGGTGGCAGTAGAAGCACTCTGCTTCCTTGGGGTCAGAAGAGGGCTTAACAGAACCTGCTTTGGTCCCACTAGAAGAGGAACCATCTTGGGTCTTACCCTTATGGTGGCTCTTGGAAGGAGCCTTCCTCTTCTTACCCTTTCCTTGGCCGATTGCCAACACATGAGCAACTATAGTAGAGGATGATGCAACAGATTTGTCCTTGAGGTTGCTCTCAGCTGTCCTCAGGAGCCCTTGGAGTTTACTCAGGGTGACCTCTTCCTTGTTCATGTGGTAGGTCATCCTGACTTGGTTGTAGCAAGGAGGCAAGGAGTGGAGGATGATGTCGATAGCCAAATCCTCATCAAACTTAACATTAAGTTTGAGAAGACGATCAACATACCTTTGCATTCTTTGCAAATGAGATGTTAGGGATTCTCCACTTCCCATCTTAGCGGTGATCATGTTGGTGATGATCTCATAGCGCTCTTGCCTCGCGCTCTGGTGGTACCTGTCCAGCAAATCTTGATGCATTTCATATGGATACATGTCCTCATAGGACTTCTGGAGTTCGAGGTTCATGGTGGCCAACATGATGCAATGAACTTTCGTTGCATCACGCTCGTGGGCCTCAAAGGCAGCCAGCTCTTCAGGAGTAGCTTCTTCTGGCTTAATCTTCTCTAGCTTCTCGTCGAGGACATATTCTTTGTCCTCGTAGCGAGTTATCATGCGAATGTATCTCATCCACTCATTGAAGTTCGAGCCATCAAATGTCACCTTTTGACACAGGTTCATCAACGAGAATGACCCAGAAGTGTTGTTGTTTGCGTTTGCGTTAGACATCTGAAATAGAAAGGAACAAAGTTTGATTAGAAATGAATCCCCAATTAAACACCCAAATGAGAAATTAGGGCTAGGATCCAACAACATTATTTACAACTTAGAAAAGGGATGCCGTAATCTAAAAGTAAATAATTTGAAGGTAAGTGAATGACGATTCACTAATTTTCACCATAAAAACGAAAGGAAATTAAGTTTTAGATGTGTTTGAAAATTCCTAGATTTCTTTTGAGATTCATTGAACAATTCAATGACATGTTTAAATCTCGATATGCACTTCAAATTTGTGACTGGGATGCCGAGGATCGCAAACAAGTTTGTGAATAACCATGCGAATCAACATGGTGCACTCAATGTCTTCACCACCTAATCAATGTGCTGGTTATCCACGCACGCTCCATTGATCTATGATAAAACATCGAGCCACCCTTTGTCACCAATGTCAATCCCAAATTAGTGTGCCGGTTAACCACGCACGCTCCACTAACGTTTGACAGGGGTACAAAGTGTAATTCCATGGAATAGCATCATTTTCACATTTTACCCTAAAGTAACTAAGATTGGGAATTTATAAAACAATGTAGTTACTTTAATAATTCCATTATACTTATAATGAGGAATTAAACGCCTTATCCTATCCGTTCGGCTAACGACCCTCCACCAGTCAAGCAAGCGGTAGGTGTGAGTGTACACCCATTAAGCGCCATTTTATAGGCAGCAACCTTATACCCACCTTATAGACTGGCTTCGTGAATGAGGCCTACTAGCGATAAGACTAGCTTATGCTTATACATATATATTAATTAATCTTGTAATAATATAATAGCATAGGGTTGAATTTTAAACTTGTTAAATTCTAAGGGTTTGAAATTTAAATCATTCAAATTAAACTTTTAATCACAAAATTCAAATTTCAAAACTTGAGGGCAAGTTTTGAATTTTTCAAAACATAAGGGATCAAATAACACATAATTCAAATTAAACAATCAATTTCATAATTATCTATATTTGATCTAACTTTATTTAGTCATAAGATAATTACCAAATAATTTTAAATAATCCATATTTATCATATAAACAACCAATATTCAAAAGATTTGAAATTATCTATTGTTTTGGCAAGGATAATCATTTAATTAAGATAAAATTCGGATTTTAACTTCAAAAAATGATTTAGGCATTGTATCCAAGTCAAAACAGCAACTAAATCCCGAAATATCCTCTGTCTGACGCTCGTACTCGCCGAGTCAGCTCTGAACTCGCCGAGTAGGGGCCAACTCGCCGAGTCCAGATACTGACTCGCCGAGTTGAGTCGGGCAGAGGCAAAAAAACTCGATTTTCAGCAAGCAAAACAGTTAAGCATCACATACAGTTGAAACCAATCAAGGCTCTGATACCACTGATGGGTTTTATGCATAAGAAACAATCCTATGTGCTCATACAAACCCTAATGCTTGGATCTAGGTTTCTCTATTGTACATGCTTTGAATCCAAGTCTTGCAAACCCTAAACTAGCATACATATTATCAAAATAACAAACAACATCAGATCTAGATGTTTACCTCTTCAAATAGCTTGAATCTTCTTTGCTTGAGCTTAGAATCACAATTGTAATTCCTCTGATGGATCACAAACACCAAGTAGCAAGAAGGCAATAAGAGAGAGGAGGGAGGATGCTAGAAATCGGCCTAGGGTTTCTCTTGGAATAATGTCTAGCCGATTTCCATAGCCTAGGGGTCATATTTATACTTGCAGGCTACTAGGGTTTCAGTCTAAACCCTAATGGACAGCTTAGCCACCAAGCAGCCCAAGGAACCTTCTGGAATAGGGCCTTGGATGAAATATGATGATCCTTTCATCATATTTTCGTTCCCCCTCTTGTCCATTAGGTTTCCTAGCCCAAAATCCAACTATCACACATTTGACAGTTTATACCCCTTTATTTGATTAATCTCTTTTAGTCACCATATTAATTCCTAATTAATTTATGACTAATACTAATTAAATAAATATGATTTCTCCTTTAATATATTATTCTTATAATATACTAATAAACCATAATATCCTCTCTCTCATATCAAATTACCTTGTCAAGTTGCTTTGGTGAAGGCAACACAGAAGGACCATGCACAACCGGGTCAAGTACATACCAAATATAGTTACGGGCTTAGACACTAATCCAACATTATCAATGTAAGTAACATTCTGAATATTGATAATTTATTATAGATGTTTGGTTAAAGATCTATTACACGTAATTCATACATTAACATGGACAAGTCGTGGATGGAGGCTCCTAGAAACACACATCAATATAGGGATGGTGTTTCAAAATTTATCGATTACGCAACAATAAGTTACAAGATCGTGATGAATATTGACCTTGATAAACATTAAAAAAACTAGAAATTCTGTGTCCATGCATCGTATGTGTAAATCACATATGTCAACTTGTTGAGACCGTAGACTTTCACTTATTTAGACATGGAATCGTTCAAAACTATAACAACTGGACTAAGCATGGAGAAAAAGAGACCCCAACAAGTAATGTGGTTTCTGAAGAAAAGAATTCAAGGGACACATCATTCTTTCTTGATTCTAGAGATTTCGCAGAAGGAATTCCGACAGATTCCCTAGAAACAATAGAGATGGTTGAAGCCACATAACAAAATTTCCTAGACAATCCTGAAAAATTTAAGAAACTATTAGAAGACAATGAAAAGCCCATTTACAAGGGATGTGCAGACTTCACAAAGTTGTCTGCAACTGTTCAACTCCTCAACGTGAAGAACAAGTATAGTGTTTCAGATAAGTGCTTTACTAAATTCATGGTTTTGATTAAAAAGATTCTACCTGACAATAATGAAATGTGTAGTAGTGCATATGAGGCTAAGAAAGCATTGAAAGAAATGGGTTCAGGGTATACAAAGATACAATGTATGGCCTGTTTTAAGTGTCATTTACAACCTCCCGTCATGGCTGTGTACGAAAAGAAAGTTTGTCATGCTTTATTTACTGATATCGGGAACGCCAGGAAACGATATTGATTTTTTCTTAGCACCTTTGATTGATGATATAAAGTTATTATTCGATGTTGGAGTGGAAAATTTTGATTCATATAAACAACAAAATTTTAGTTTGCGTGCAGTTGTGTTATCGACAATTAATGATTACCTTGCCCTTGGTACATTAAGTGGATGTCCTTATAGCATATACAAAGCTTGTGCATTATGTGGGTAAGAAACAGACTATATTAGGATTCCTGATTCTAATAAGTAGTGTTATGCTGATCACATTCATTATCTACAATATAAACATCCATTTAGAAGTTAGACGATGGTGTTCAATGGAAAACAGGATTTCGAAACTGCTCCAGAACCTATGAATGAGGAAGAAATATATAACAAGGTCATAAATATTAAAAATATATGGGGGAAGGGAGGTAAGATCAAGGAATCAAAAGAGGAACAAATTTCGACAGGAAGAGGTGGGAAGATTAAAAAAAGAAAGAGAACTTCAAAACAAGATGTTAGCCAAGAACAAAACACATATTGGAAGAAAGTTTATGTAACACTTGAATCTTGGTATGTTTCATTATTGCCCCTTTGTTATTTCAAAAGTTACACTATTGGTCTTTGGGTAGTACGCGGGGCATACCACATGGTACGCTTAACGTAGTAGCTGAAAAGCCAGTACGCAGGGCGTACCACATGGTACACTTAACGTACTGATGTGAGGCTTGATCGAGACTCCGGATATGTACACGGGGCGTACACTTATGTACGCGAGGCATATGTGAGAATTAATGAAACCCTAATTTAGGGTGATGCACCCTATATAAGCACCTTAAGTCTTTAGGGCTGGCCTCTTTACCAGTCTCTAAGCCTCCAAAACCCTAGAAATCGTCCCTCAGCCTCCATTGTTGGGCTTTTTGTGTCCTTAAGAAGTATTTGGTGGTTTTTTCTCCTTGTGAAGGATGTATAGAAGATTGAAGGTGCTTTGCTTGGTGTAAAGGTTATAGATCCAGAATTATCACCCTTGTTGCAAGCTTATTGAGGTATCAAGTTCAAACCTTGTCATCTCCATGATTAGATCTCTTCATTTCTCAGTTTTTATGCTTTTGGTCCCTTTTTGGGTTGGTTTGAGGAGTTGGGTTGTTTTAAGGACTTATTATTTTAGATCTGAACTTATTATGGACTCCTTAGGCATAAAGGTGCAAGCTTGATGGGATTTCTGGTCACATGCATGTATGAAGTCCTATTGAGCTTTAAGAGCTTCATTTAGCCATGCATGAACGTAAAGTTAGCAACTTTACGTGATAATCTAGCTCAAGGAAGTTAGATCTACGTTTTGGAGCAATGTATTAAGGGATTAAGGGTTGAATGTGAAATGTAGATGAATAGGAGGAGTACGTTGGGCGTACAAGCCAGCACGCGCAGCGTACAAGCCCTAAAGCATGTACGCTTAGCATATAGTTGAATACGCCCCGCGTACTCAGTCTGATGGGCTTTTCATTTTGGGCTTCGAGTTTGGGCCATTCTATTGGGCTTAGGTTCTTGGGGTTCTGTTAGGCCACCTGAATGCAAGTGTTTGGACTAGGAAAATTGGTGGGCCTTAGGTTAAGGCCCATGTAAGGGTTTAGGTCCAATTTGGAAAATTGGGCCATGTTTGGGCCTTGGATGGTTAGTTGATTTTTGGGCCTTTTAGATTGTGAGTTTGGGCCTTAGTCTTGGACCAAACTAGGTAAGGGATAAAATGGTCTTTTTACCCTAAGTATGGATTGATGGTTATAGATTGAAATCTAGTTGTTAATTGGATTTTATTTGGTATTAATAGCTCAGGGGTTCGTCGGACAAAAACCAGAGATTCAGTCGTGTGATTCAGCAGTCGAGGTGAGTTTCCTCACTGGGTTTAGCGGGTCTAAGGCACCAATGTCGGCCCTTTTTATTTATGTTAGGATGTTAGGAGTCTGCGTGACCCTTGCATGTGATATGCGCTGCTATGTATACCGGGCGGGGCTCATTGTCGGGCGAGGCCCGATGACTGTATCGTATGCGATTGTTTATGATCATTGTATGTGTTAGTATGATTATGTGATATATGTCTATGTGTATAGTGGGCGGGCCCCATGTCAGGCGGGGCCTAAGAATAACAGATATGTATACTGAGCGGGGCTTGATGCCGGGCGGGGCCCGAAACCGCGTGGGACTCGATACCGGGCGGGACCCGATAGACGGAGGGGGCGCAATATATGATTTATTAAGTATGGTATGGGGTAGTTTGGGGAACTCACTAAGATTTGTGCTTACGGTTTTCAGTTTATGTTTCAGGTACTTCCAGTTCCAAAGGGAAGGGCCCGGGATTATTGCAGCGCACTCACCACCTAGTTCCGCTTTTTTGTGTTTTACTCTGATTCGAGACGATGTTTGATACACTTATTTTATTGGGACTGTATCAATGTTGTTTTTGGAATACTGATTTTATTAAATTAAAAATGAAATTTTTGGGACGTATTTTTGGGTTGTTACCGTTTATATATGGTATGGACGTCTTGGGTATTGGCCTCATAATTTGGTCCCTCATTGTATAGATTTCATGCATACCGAAAAGAATGTGACTAAGAGTCTATTCAGAACAGTTCTGGACACTCCATTTAAGACGAAAGATGGACTAAAGGCACGATTGGATTTGGAGTCTTTTGGTATAAAACTAATTACATCCTTAGAGACAAGGCAACACCACCAACTCCCCACAACAGGTTATACACTAACGCTAGAAGAAAAAGACAAGTTCTATAAAGCATTGTACAACTTAAGGGTACCATAAGGGTATTGTTCTAATTTTTCAAATTTGGTGAGTTTGTGTGATAAGAAGTTGATCAGAATTAAATCACATGACTACAACATCATCATGCAACAGTTTTTGCCCATTGCAATACAATCTATTATGCATCCACTCACCAGAAATGCTATTATCAGGTTGTATTTATTTTTCAAATCCATATGTAGCAAAGAAATCATAGTGGACGAGCTCGATAAGATGCAAGAACAGTTATGTGTGGCATAATATCTTCTTGAGAAACACTTTCCACCAGATGTTTTTTGGTGTTATGGTTCATTTAACCTTGCACCTTACTAGACAAGTGAAATTATGTGGTCCTATATTCTTTCGATGTATGTACCTAGGGATGAACATTAGAACCGCCGGAACCGGAACCAGACCGGAACTGAACCGGAACCGGATCGGAACCGGAACCGAAATTGGTAACAAGGTCCGGCTACCGGTTCTCCATTTTTATGAAAACCGGTCCCGGTTTGATATTTTTCCCGTTTTTTAAAATGCGCATAACTCACTCATATGAAGTCGGAATTATTTGATTTTTTTTCCAACATGTAATTTGGAGTTTGTAATTTATTTTTGACCATACAAACATATGTTTTGGTTAAATATTGAATCAAACACATGCCCCGAAAGAAAGAATATCGATGCTGCGTTTTTTCTATTTCAGATTTTTTTTTAAATCTGTCACATTTTTTTAAATGAGTATAACTCATTCATATGACGTCAGAATTACTTAATTTTTTTTCCAGCATGTAATATGGTGTTTGTAGTTCATTTTAGATTATAAAAACACATATTTTGGTTAGATACTGAATCAATTATAGACCCCGGAAGACAACATATCAATGCTGCGTATTTTCCGTTTCAGCATTTTTTTTGAATCTGTCCCGCTTTTTAAATGCGCATAACTCACTCATATGAAGTCGGAATTACTTGATTCTTTTTTTATCATGTAATTTAGTGTTTGTACTTCAATTTTGAATGTAAAAAGTCATAATTTGGTTAAATATTGATTCATTTACAAGCTCCGAAAGATAACATATCATCTATAATATTTCAACCGGTTCTAGTTTGAAAAATAACCGAAAAACCGGGACCGAAACCGGAACCGGAACCGGCACTAGAACCGGCGGTCCGGTTCCCGGTTCTTATAATATAGGAAAACCGATTCCGGTTCCAAACCGGTCCGGTTCTAAAACTCATCCCTATATGTACCCATTTGAAAGGTGTATGAAGGTTATTAAGGACCACGTAAGAAGTAAAAGTAATCCAGAAGGCTGCATTGCTGAAAATAATGTTGTAGAAGAGACAATTGATTTCTTTAGCGAGTTCCTTAAAAACATGCATATTGTTGGTATTCCACTTGACAAACACAACACTATTGGAATTAAGAGTGGTAAAGATACCAGTACTCTTATGGACGAAACTGTACTATCACGGGTAAAATGGTTAAGGTTAGTCCAGATATCTTCAACCAGTCACATTTCTATGTACTCCAATATACAACTGAAATTGAACCGTATATCAAGTAAGTATGTTTTATACATGTATATATAGTTTTTTTAAAAGTGTACATTTAAGTTTAATTTATAATGTGTAGTCGACACAAGGAGGTTTTGGAAATTTAACACCCACAAATAAAAGTATGGCTAGAGAAAGAACATAGTAAAATGTTTGGTTATTGGTTACGAGACGAGGTGCATTTTTTTTCCGTAATGCTTGTTTTTTCTTAAGTAAATGTATCTATGTTTAGCTAAAGGTTACATTGTACTAATATTCAGGTTGAGAGAGATTTAGCGCTCTCCAAAGAGAGTATTTCGGAGAACCTTAGATGGATTTCAAATGGACCAAACTAGCACGTACTAAAATATGAAGCATATGCTATCAATGAATATACATTTCGTACAAAACGTCATGAAAGTAAGGTTCAACAGGACAGTAGGGTTAGTGTAGTGGCAAATGACATGCACATTTCTAATAAAGAAGTTATAACCTACACCCCAAAACACAATTACATTGTTTTACAATAAATATGGATACTAGATATCATGTTAAAAAAATTATAATTTTTAAGTGTGACTGTGTAGACAATAGAAGTGGTGTGAAGAAGGACAATCTTGAGTACACATTTGTTGACCTAAATAATTTAGGCCAACACACTGGTCTCTTCATATTGGCTTCACAAGTAGAACAAGTATTTTACGTGACAAATCAGCTTGACAAAAAAAATGTCTTTTGCGTTCAAGACACATCCCAAAAATTATAAAGATACATACGAGGATGTTGATGATGAATTTAGTATTGTAGTTTTTCCTCAAAGTGAAAATATATTTCCACATGTAGACCCACATGGTTTGCTTAAGGAATCCCAAAATGATTATTTTTGTCCCGACTGTCGGGGTATTATCTTACATAAGGGCGTGTCTTCCTTATTCATACTAAAATTATTATACTTGTTTTATATGATTACGATTATATAATATTACATTTCATTGAAGTTACTCGAATCTTTACATTTATTTGTATCAGAAAAATGAAAAAGTTGGCGTTCAAAACAAAGGCACATGACAAGCCTTGATCCTTGCTTTATTTCTAGTGGGGTTGATAAGCAAGACATATTATATATTTTGTCCTTGTTAGAACAACAAGTAGGTTTCTATTAATGACTATGTATATTTATTGCATTTTCAAACACTTTCAAACTTTAATATTAACTATGTATGTGTTGTTTAAATTGTTCCTCTAATTATTTACACTACTTGGAATTTTGAAAGTATAAAAAATGGGTATGTCACTTTACATGTTTGAAATTTGGAATGTCCAAATAACTCTGCATAATATAATTGTAAAGACCTTTAAAACAACCTTTCCATATTGCCATAAATAATTTAAATACATAATGGATGTGACTTATATGACGAAATTACCATTATTATCTAATGAAATATCTTATATAATTAATTAAATTCTCTATTTAATCCTAATAACTCAAATCCAAACCGATTTAAATTATACAAAATCTTATTCTCAATTTAAATTAAATTTACCATTCTAAGCTAACTAAATATCTTATATAGTGAAGTTATATTCAGAATTCTTCAAAATCATATGCTTGGCGGATGTATTATTGTTGTGTTTTCAAGATTTTAAACATTAGTATATTTATTAACACGTTTATATTCCATATTTGATTATGTTTATGTTCAACATTTGAATAATACATTTAAGTATTAGATATAAGAACTTCTTGA
This sequence comes from Lactuca virosa, assembly GCF_052849685.1. Taxonomy (NCBI): domain Eukaryota; kingdom Viridiplantae; phylum Streptophyta; class Magnoliopsida; order Asterales; family Asteraceae; genus Lactuca; species Lactuca virosa. The sequence continues at coordinate 191,497,615 of NC_136431.1, forward strand.
CTTAGTCTTATATTGACTATGATCAACCCTTGATCATCACATGTATTTCAAACTTTAGATATTCCAAGAGTTTAATTATGTAAAGCATCTGCACAACATACATAATTGTTTTTACACAATGATATGCGAACAATGGCCAAATTTAAACAAACGATTAGTAAGTATATTGCATATACTTACATATTTATCATAATATTCATGATGAAATATAATGATCAAATCCCAAAATCTAATGATCATATCCATAAATACAACAGAATGTAAATATATTGCAATACTTCATTAGTATGTAAGTATACTGCATATACTTACGTATGTGGCATAATAAAAATTATCAAATCTAATTAGAAAATTTAAACAAATTAACAACATCGACTAACTACTTAAGTATATCATACAAAGTTCACAGGCTAATTACCAAATCTTAATATATATATATATATATATATATATATATATATATATATATATATATATATTAAACCAAAATACATATAGTACATGTCATTAATTGTCAGAATCAAAATAACCATCAAGCAACTACTCTAATCTGAAGTCAAACATCCTAGCAAACTCAACTAAACAAGCATCCCACAAAAATACCACAATTGAACAACCAATTGTATTGATTCATGAAAGCAACTCAATAAATATGCATGGAAGGATGGTTTACACAAGTTCTATGCAAGCCATGTAGTTATATCTGTTTTGATCTCCCTTCCCTAACCAAGTTCTGTCGAACCTTGTTACAACTTTCTTTGAGATTTCATCTTCTTCTTATACTATGGTAAGCATTATTCAAAAATTTTGGGTTCTTGAAGATATCAACATCAATGATGAGCTGGAAGATCTTGAAGATGAACAACCTCTTCGTCAACTGATAGGAATAAATAGAATAAGGAAAACGGCTTCCGGTTCGTGTTCAAAAAATTTGGGTTCTAGCATTATCGATGATTTTGGAGAAAAAATTGATTGATATGTCCAAGTACAAGATACCAAAAAGGAAGCGATGACGAGTCAGGTAGAACAAAAAATGACAAACGCCCAAACGTCGTTACAAACAAAAAACAATTTGGAGATATTGAAAATGAAAGCTGACGACTACGAGAGAGAAGATTTGGAGATTTTTCTCACAATGAAACAATCCTTCCGAACGAGATATAGGAATAGTTAGGGAGTAGTTTTTTTATGTTTGTAATTATTATGTTTTTTTGTCTCTTTTTTAATTCTCGTTTTTTTTTAAATTAACATTGTTTTTTAAATGAATGTAAAACTAGTTTAAAAAAATATCTATGTTTTTTAATACATTTTTGATTTAATTTGAAAAAAAAATGATGTGGGGTAGTGTTTTAGTGATATGTATATCAAGTGCAGTGTTATTTGATGTGGTGATGAGGTGACACCCATCATATTTGTGGTTAGTAGTGGGTACTCCCCTGCTTCATTATGACCTTATATTTAGCTTACATGGGCACGGATATAATAGTGAAGTGATATGTTTTATAACTTATCCGACATGTTTTGTTATGTTTTATATTACACCAATATGATCATTTTGCTTCCAAAGAACATCTCTAAAAAAACAAACACTGTTGAGTGTAATTATCTTATTCTTATATTGTCGTGCCAACAACAATCCTGACTATACTATTAAGGATCGTGGATGGAAGGGGAGTGACTCTTTGCTCGAACTAGAAAATTACTCCTCCTAGAAGAAGAGAGAATGGTTAGTTTGAGATGTTGGAGGAACTGTATATTCATGTTAACCTTATCGGAGAAAAAATATGGAGGTGCCATTACAGGCATCCGATAATGTTGCGCCTAGCTAGGACATTTGTACCTTGCAACACCTTGATGACCTACTTGCCTCTCAAATGTATTATAACCTTCAACATGGGCGGAGCTTTGTTAGGGTGGGTGGGTGGGTGGGGGGAGGGGGTTTGGGGTTGGGACCCCTTGATTTTTTGGTTAGAAATAGTCCATATACTTTAATTTTATACATATTAAGCCCAAAAATATAAAATTTTGGCTGTGACCTCCCTCTCATCAATTTTTATACATATTATATTTTCGGCTCTCCAAATGAAATGTTAAAGCTCCGCCACTGAAAGTCACACATACATATTCAAAAGACAATACAATATATTGTGACCGAATACTCTACAATGATAAACCTAACAAAAGGATCCATCGAAACAAATACTGGCATCTCTCCATTTCATGTCTTTAGATATTGGAAACCTTTTTGAGAGATCCAAGTGTTAGGGGCTTGCATATGTAAGTCGGTTTTTAGCGGAAATGTTTCGTGGTTATTATAATTTCCAACAATATTAATATGAACAACAGATTTGTTTAGCCCATCCCTTCTCGTGTTTCATGGAATAATGTTTTTGGGTGGGCTACAGCAAATAAAGATCAATCATTTATCACCAGAAATCATATTAAAATAAAAGAAAACTTGTCTCAGTGGCTTGGACGGATTTGATGATTATTCCCTTTACTTTAACACAGTTACCTAGGGGAATGTTTTCTGATCCTCACATGTACACACCTTTCAAAAATGAACTACCTAGGGTTTTTATCTTTCTACAAAGAAAAAATCAATATTCTATAGAAGTTATAAATTGTGACGATATCATATTTAGATTATTATAAAGATATAAACTTGTATGCAATACATGCATACGTACATGCATACTTAAGATATGATTATTTAGAAGATCATATTTACGAATATATAAAGTAAATGTTCGTTGACAATGTCATTCTATGCCTTTCAGTTTAGTGATAATTCTTTGAAAGATTCGGACGATCAAACACTCATCATTATTAAAGTACTTTATTAGCAATTTATTTGTTAGTATGAAAACATAAGACTTGGATTTAGGATATAAATGCTGGCTTGAAAAGGCGACTGTTAGGTAAGTAGGCCCAACTCTACCTTAGTATAGTCATAAACCTGACATTAGATGGTAAAAAAAACTTTAGGTGTCAACAGATAAAGTTGGAATGACTGTTTATATATAAGTCTTTAGAAATTACCGCAGAAGGCTAATAATATAGGCGAAGGTTTTAAGTATTTTATAAAGAGATATAGTACAGTTAGTAACGTGCAAGATTAGACCGATGAGATATGGGATTAATAAAGCAGTTGAAACTTTCAGTTGAGCAGGTGTAGCAGTTTTCGACTTTGATTCGTCATGTACATGTGATTTCAACAGAATGATCATATCTATCATACTGTTCTTCATGGCCCCACAATAATACAACACGCAAAACACATACTCAAGTATGTGTACAAACCTGGGTCTTCATCTTCAATGCGTCCCTATCTTTCTCCTGCTTATTTGCATGCTTTCTGATTATCCAAACTTTCATGTTCACGGTCTCCATCCTTCTGTGTAATCACACCTGACGAAAGCGATATGAACTTGTATGCAACCCATACATACATACATACATACATACAGAGAGAGAGAGAGAGAGAGAGAGAGAGAGAGAGAGAGAGAGAGAGAGAGAGAGAGAGAGAGAGAGAGAGATGACACCCACAAAACTATATATGTAAAGATCGGAAATCAAGAAATCCAATAGTAAGTTGTACATAATTAGTGTCTATACCCGAAGCCCAATTAACCAATAACATTAATAACTAGGTTTTCCCTTCTCTTCATACCTCTATAAAAAACCTGCTTTCTCGATGATATGTTCTTCATAATATCTTGGATCTCATAATATCATCCCAAACTAATACCAGAAGTTACTTATAATATGATCAAGGGAGGAATCACTGAACATATATATGAGAACATATAATTCAAGACGAGAAACGAGCTGTGATCCTACCAAGTTAGTTTTTCCAGAAATCGAAACAAGTCCTCATCACCACCACCATTTTCATACCAGAAAAATCAAGATTTGAAAAGAAAGAAACGACGAAAAATCCCCACACGTTCAATTAAAAACTATTATTTAAGAAAATATATATATGTATATGTTTCTTTACCAAGAGCCACCACCCATCATTCCATTCCAGAACCCATTGGAGTCACCATTCTGATCTCTATCTTGCGCAACATGCTGTTCATCAATTGTTGTTGTTGATGTGTTCGTTTTCAGTTCTTCAAATGGGAACAAAAGCCTCCGATCTGTACTGTCATCAAGACTATTCCCATATGCGCCGCCACTGCCACCACTCGCCATTCCATCTAAAGAAAAGCTAAGTGACGGAATCTTGAATTCCGGCATGGGAATCATCAACTGCCCTGACTGTGAATAAACGGAATTAGGGTCAGGGATCGGAATCGGCATTAAGCAATTCATTGTACCCCTTGCTGTGATTCCAGTCAAGAGCTCCAAAGCTGAAAGCTGAGCTGAAGCCGAGGCAGTAGTTGTAATGCTACTGGTGGTGGAAGCTGAAGAATTCGTATTCCTGGTGGCATCAAAGTTTGGTATTTGCATAAAGTCAGAAACATTCTTGAAATTATTAGCGGATGGAAACCCCAAGTTAAGATCTTGCCCATAGTAATCATGAAGGATCCTAGGGTTTTGAGAAAGTACTGATGTTGCTGCAGAAGGTACAATTAGATCAGGAAGCTTCTTTGACACTGAAGTTTGAGAGGAAGTACTAGAAATAGAAGAGGATGATCTCTTGTTCTTTCTTGAACCACCACCAACAGGGATGTTTCTGAGTGTTCCTCCTTCAGTCCAATACCTTCTACAAGTCTTGCAAAAGTATCTTGGTTGTGAAAGACTGTAATTGTTGTAGTAACAAAACTTGGTGTTGGTGGAATCACACCTCGGACAGTTTACAGCGGCAGCTTTTTGTGGTCTTATCCTTCTTTCAAGAGAGGAAGAACTTGAAGATGGCTTTGAGAGATTATTATAATTGTTACTTGAATTTGTGGTGTTGGGAACTACTATTTCTTCCATTGGCTTCACCACTATCTCCTATTTAAACACCAAAAGGAAGGATAAAGGAAAAGAAAAAGCAAGAAATAATTTAGAAAAAGAAAAGATGTATTAGACATAAAGATACACAAAAGCTTTAAGATTTGCAGACAAATGAACAAAACAAGGCTACTGCTTTATGCTTTTCAGAATCCATAAAAACCAATCTTCAATAAAAAGGAACTCATCAAAATTAACTTATTTATTTTTAACCCATGAGGCCATGACCCTTGATCACATAAATTATCAAAAGTAAAGAGCAATTAAGATGCATACTAAAAATATCACAAGTGAAAGATAAAGAAGAAAACACACTTGAAGATCTATGGAAACTTACATCTACACTAACTGTATATGATCAAATTAAAAAACATTAGATTGGTTTAATTCATATGATCATGAGCTCAAGGAAATGAAATAATTCAACTTTACTTATTTTTTAAGTTTGTGAATTTTAAGGGTGATGATGCAGAAGGTGGAAGATCCAGATATATACCTGTGGCCAGTGAGGCCTGTCCATGGCTGAAAGAAGCAGACAGAGAGAAGAGAGAGATAGAGTGATGGCCTCCTTTTACTTTCCACTGTTCTTGAAAAAAGCACGGAAAGGAATGTTTTAGATGGTTTCTGTGGACTATGTGCTGTGTATGTATGTATATGCATCGATATCCATGTATGTATATCCAACATTGCATATATATATATATATATATATATATATATATATATATATATATATATATATATATATATACTACATGTGTCTCGTGCATAGCACCGACGATAAATAACTCTTTTGACAAATTTTAAAATTTTATTATTAGTTATCATGTAATAAAAAATACCAATTATAAATAAAAATATTTATGTTTGTACATTATATTTATATTGTCTGTTTATACTACTGATGTAAATTAATTAATATTGATGTTTAGTTTAAAAAATATATATTAATTTATATACATGAATTTAAAATTTTAAAATTTTCATTTACTTCAAATTGAATTTTTTAATAAACTTCCTTAATTCAAATCTCCACACTTTTGGCAAATATGAATGAATTATTTATGTATAACTAAATTGTACAAAAAGTTTTCTAACTTATTTCTATTAAAATTGAAGATATATATATATATATATATATATATATATATATATATATATATATATATATATATATATATATATATATTAGTTTTTTTCAGCGATTTTATATAAAAAGTAGCGATTTTTAGTTTTGTAAAAATAAAAAAGAGATTAGATATCTTAAAATATATTTCTAGGGTTTTTAGGATTTTTTTAGGTTTATGCATTTTCTGTTGATCTTTCTTATATATATATATATATATATATATATATATATATATATATATATATATATGGCTAAGTTCATGTGTTCTTAGCATCTATTGTGTGTTCGTAATCACAAATCTGGACCATCGGATTAAATATAATAATGGTGATGATATGAGAATCTATGATATTACAATAGGGTAATATGTACCATATAATCATACAAATTTTAGCATAATGATATTTTTGGTCAATTAACCTATATTAAAAAAGGAAATTTTCGAATTTTAAGGGATAATTAATTCCCTTATTTTTTAAAAATCTCAATTTTTTAAATTAATTCTAATTTAAAAATCTAATTTTATTCTTTCAGGATGATAAAATTCCAACAATAAACTGGTAAATATATATTCGATTTATTTTTGCAGAATATAGTTCCAATTCAGATATTTTTGATAATTAACCTGATATTTTTGATTTTATTCTAGCAGAATATGGTTTCATGCAATATATATTTTTATAACTAACATGCTTAAAGAATTATACAACATATTATTAAGAATAACATTTTGTAAAAAATATGGATTTTATTCTTTAAGAATCACTAATTACATTAACTCGTAAAGAATAAGACTATAAACAATTATTACATTCATTCTGAAAAAACTATGACTAATAATGGTTTAAGAATTACATTTATTCTTAAAGATTAAAACTAAGAATGATTAAAAAAAGAAAAAAAAAACATCAAAATCTTACAAAAACACTAATCCATTATGAAAGAATATTATTGTTAAAAAATACTTTATACATTCTGACAGAATACATTCTGCTAGAATACTATGGTTCTTCATGTTTTCTTCCTTTTCCACATCAATGACAACCTTTTCAAAACCTGAATCCACAAAAAAAACATAATCAACTTTCAAAAATTACAAAATTTAGTGTATTTTAAGAGAATAAAAACTATAAATTATGATAAAATGTAGTAGACATTAAAGAATTGTAATTTATTCTAATAGGAAAAAAACCAAAACACAATTTCTTTTAATATAATTTTGTTGTAACAAAAAAAGAAGGCATGATTTATTTCTTACTGCTAGCTTGTATGAAAAAAATAGGGTTATATATATATATATATATATATATATATATATATATATATATATATATATATATATATATATATAAATGGATCAAAAGTAGAGAGGAAGAAAAAAAGTAAACTTTGTTGTGCTTCCAGTTTGATTCAACGACAAATAAACAAAGAAAAGAAGAATGTTGTAAGGTGCATGTATAACATGTTTTTACAGAATTAAAATTCGAGATTTCATTATGATAGAATGTTGTAAGGTGCATGTATAACTTTTTTTGCTTCGATATCTCTCTGTTTCAATGAAACAGACATAGCGGGAACTTCTTCAACCATATCCGAATTGAGACTTGAATTCAAACAAAATTTCGGCCACCTGGTAAGCATTCCCCAATAAGGATCCGATAATCAAAACTACATAAACAACTATAAGAATCGTTTGCTTACTTTTTCGAACAGGAACGTAAGAAAAAAAAAGATGAAGCATCAAATTAGAAGTACTATGTAATGTCAAACAAATTTCCTCACCACAATATCATGTAATTTTGCAATTTTGCCTTTTATAATATGTATATGAACAAATAAACAAATGAAAACCACAACTACCTTCCATGAGTTCAATTTTGGAAACACGAATTCAATTTCAAAAACGAATTTCACCACAGTACTGTTTCAAGCACGCATATCATAAATTGAGAACAAGAAAAATGGGAGAACGTATTACGTTAATTTATGTTTCCATAGGGGCAACCCAAATAAATTAATAAATTAGAAATAAGTAAGTGGGCTATAGGTATAAATCTTGTAGAAGAAAGATGAATATTAATATAATTTGACAGATAAAACTGAAATTGCATTAGGTGGAGACAAGAATGATCAGAAATTCTGAAAGATTGTCCAAGATTAATCATGAAGATGCATCAACATAGAAAAAATGTCCTGATGAAAAAAAAAACATTTACTTACTATATTAGAGATGTGTAAAGCCCGCAGATTCGGGCTAGTCAACTTAGAGACAATAAGCGTCAAAAATAAATTTTTTGATAGAAGATTATTTAGAATAAATAATCTTAACCAAGTTATAGTATATGTCACAAAGGTTCCGTACATATAAAGAACGCCAAAATCCGAGTTATAACGAAGAAGTTATGACCTGTCGAAGTTTTACGGCTAAACCGACACGACACCGCATAAAGTAAAAAGTGAATTTTTGATAAATTACTTAAATGTTGTAGTATACGTTAAACCATGAGCGTGCATAAAAAGAACGTCCAAATCTGACTTCGTATGAGGAAGTTATTATTTTTCTAAGATTTAACATAACAGTGCACAGCCCGGAAATCGAATTTTAGATCGATTGATTTTTAGCCGACAGAACCTAAATTAGAATTGAAGATCTCATTAATAGGAGCTCGAAAATATAAAGACAGTCGAAATCGGACGTTGGATGAAAAAGTTATGAATTTATAACGAATTTTAACCGTCTAAGTCTGTTAAAATTTAACTTTAAAAATAAAGTCAAAAATTAGCCGACGGAGTCTAAACGAAAGTTGTAGATTCCGTCAATACCTATGCATGAATATAAAGAACGTCAAAAACGAAGTTTGTATGCAAAAGTTACGGATTTTAGAAGATAATTAGTTTGTGGAGTAACCAGCAAGAGACACGTGGCGCGATCCGAGCCACTATTTCCTCACCATGGCTTGGCACCAGATGTAGACACCTGGCCACGAACGCCCAGAGTTCAGCAAGGGAACGCCCCGCGTTCGAACTGGACTCAGCCTATAAATAGAGGCGCAAATCACCCCAAAAACTCACACCTTTCCCATTCTTTCTCTCTCAAACACCCTCTAAACCCCTCCCGACCCTTAGTACTTCCCAAGTGCTAAGAGGCAAGTCCCGATGCGCCAGAAGGTTCCGAGAAGAAGATATTTTTGGCTCGGAAGTTCTGCCCCCGCAGAGCCCGGTTCCTAGCCAAACCTCCCGGTAAGTGAGTTATGCTTACCCTACTTTAAGTATAGCTTATGTTTAAGTTCAATATCGTTATTATGAACTTATAAACAATAAATATTATAAAATATAATATACAAAGTGTTATTATAATAGTATCTTTTATGTAACACCATAAATTTTCAGACAAATTTTTCGTTTTAAAATCACGTAAATCTCGTCAACCTATTTCATAAAATCGCCAATTGTCAAATTATCCAAAAATACATGATCATAATTATTCGAATAAAATCCAGGATCCACAAAACAAAAACTCCATATCAAGTGTGTGTACAATCAAGCCGGCGTCTTTCCGCGATCCTAAGAAGTACCTTAAACACATATCACATAACACGGTAAGCACGAAGCTTAGTGAGTTCCCCAAAATACCACACATATCTCATTAGCCTCTCGTGGCTATAACTCAAATAAGACCCTCCGGTCAATGTGTCTCAGTGGGACCCTCCGGTCCCACAACTCGGGTGGACCCTCCGGTCCTAACTCAGTAAAACATAGCATAATCACAAGGGCAGAATGCATAACATATTAGCCTTTCATGGCTATAACTCAAATAAGACCCTTCGGTCAATGTGTCTCAGTGGGACCCTCCGGTCCCACAACTTGGGTGGACCCTCTGGTTCTAACTCAGTAAAGCATAACATAATCACAAGGGCAGAATGCATAACATATTACATAACTCAGTATAAGCACATATAATCAACATATACACTGAATAGTATAGCATCATAAGTCACAAAGACAATATGCACGATAACGCATATCACAGTATAACAAATAAGACCCTCCGGTCAATAATATAATAAGACCCTCCGGTCAATAGTGAAGACCCTCCAGTCTCACAACTCAGGTTGGACCCCCCGGTCCTGTATCTCAATGAAGACCCTCCGGTCACACAGTAATTACCACTCATGTAAGTATAGTGAGAAGACTCACCTCCCAGAGTAAAGCAATACATCCCTCACTCGAGCTGCCAGCCAAATCTCCGCCCCTCTATGGCCTCCAAGAATCCACAGTTGCCCAAAACCCTAAAGTCAACGGAAGTCAACAGTCAACACTGACCCAACTCTAAAAGTCAACAGAGGTCAACACTCAAGTCAACAGTCCATGTTGACTTAACTCGCCGAGTACAACTCATGAACTCATCGAGTCCCTCAGAACTCAGTAAATCACAAAAACCCAAGTCTACTCGCCGAGTTGCTAGCCAACTCGTCGAGTTCATGCCGCATCCAAAGGATCAGGAAAACCCCACCTACTCGTCGAGTTGTCTCATCAACTCGCCGAGTACACTCTAAGTCCAAAGACGGATAAAACCCTCTCAACTCGTCGAGTTATCTCACCAACTCGCTGAGTCTGCACGCGTCAAAAACCCTTAGGGTAAACCCTAACCGACTCGTCGAGTCACCTCATCGACTCGTCGAGTCCCTTCAGTCCCTTTTATCATTCAAACGATTTGGGCATAAATAAGGTCTCATACTCTGGATCTAGCCTCCTAAGGCTGAATCAACACGTAAAGCTGCAAGCTTTACGTTCATGCATGGCATGTAGGCTCAAAATGCCAAGATAAGCTCCATAAAGGGTCCAATGCATAAAAGCTTTCCTCTAGCTTGATAAAGCTTGGATCTTTGGGCTCATAGGGACTCATATAGCTCAGATCTGGAGTCTCAACCTCCATTATCAGCTTAATAACTCAAAAACCAAAAGATGGATGGAAATAAGCCCTAAAACACACTAGGAAGAGATCTATCACAAGAAATGCTCAAGATAGAAGCTTTTTACCTCCAATTGACAGCTAGCACCGAAAGAACACTGGATCCAAAGCTCCAAACCTCCTTGCTCTTCAATCCTCTTCTAAAAATGCACTTGAACACAAGATCTTTAGCCTTTCTCTCTCTCTCACCACGACTACAGCTTGTCTAGGGTTTCTATCAGTGTGTCTAGATGGTCAGGGAGGCGGAAATGAGGGCTTAAGGGCCATTAAATAGGGTGCAAGCCCTAAAATTAGGGTTTTCTCAATACAGACTCAACTCGTCGAGTCCATCCCCTTGACTCGACGAGTAGGCTTTAAAATACGCGTCACCAACTCAACCCCTACACGATGAGTCGGGACCAACCAACTCGTCGAGTAGGTTCCCAAAAGTGCATTATAACTCTTAAATTCTCATCCAGGATTCGGGGTGTTACAATTCTCCCCCGCTTGAATTAGATTTCGCCCTCGAAATCGCTCCTTGACAACACGTAGATCAAACTCAATAACCCGAGAAGTACCACCAAAAATCTCATATCATACAACAACCTCCTTTCCAAGACACCCGAACCTAATCAGGAACTCCCAATCCCGAAACATGACGGACCCCTCTGCCGCTGCGGTACCAGTTCTGACTCTCAAGAACCTGGAAGTTCTTGTGGTATGTCCCCCTTCTAGACCGCCCATGCAAGATATCATCATGTTACTCGCTCATCGAATAACAAACCCCGATAACACACTTCCAACTCTGATTTTCTTGTTGCGACCGATGAAAACAAGTCGTTGACCGATAATTAGCTACCGATCACTCATGTCAGATATACCAATCGATCCAGATCGCAGCTCAAAAGGAACGGAAGGGTCACATCTCACCAAGGACCCACCGCCTGCACAACTATCAGAACTCGTCTGGAATATGAACCTCAATACTCTGTCCTCAGACAGAAGAAATGATCATGCCCACTCGGAACTATCCTCCGACATCTATAATCATAAGCCCCCGCTTCCTCTCAAATATCTCTCTCAACACCGGGCACCAGGTCAGCTCTTGACCCAACAGTGGAACCTCCAAGGCTATCCTTGCACACCCATTAAAACGACTTTATAGACTCCTTCTCACAATAGCTATCTCAACCCGTCATGACAGACAAACTCACGAAGTTCGCTCCACATCAAGCGAATCACTACAACCCCATCTGAAGTTGTCTCACCTCCGACCTCTGTCGTCTACCACCTACTAGTTCCATGCGTCTCGTGGTCCTTCCCAAACCAACGAACTGACCTGCATAGGTCTAAAACGTTAGATGGAAACCATTACCGCTCAAAAGGAAACCCATCCGGAAATTCGGAATCTCATCCTGCCTACTCATTACACAAATATGGCCAAAATCAAGCTCGGGAGTCTGATTCAACAGAAAAATTGGAACCACTCATCTCCAATCTGATACTCAACTCACGCCCCGTGATCCACAAATCTATGCGTACAACACTCCTCCAATCGGGATATAACGATTCCCAACCATCACGGAGACCCCAGTCTCGTCCTTGGTCCAGCCTCCCGTTTCCCAAAAACTCAATTGGTAAGGCTACCCAAGCCTAAGAACTCCTCTGCGTCATGCTCTGACTAGTGATTACTACGGCGCCCCGTAGTTATAACATCCTTTCTTATTGACTAATGAGTACTACGACTCCCCATAGTCTTAAGACACTACCTCACTGACTCGTGAATGCTACGGCTCCCCACAGTCTTACGACACTATCTCACTGACTCGTGAAAGCTACGGCTCCCCACAGGCTTACGACATACTCTCACTGACTCGTGAATGCTACGGCTCCCTACAGGCTTACGACACACTCTCACTGACTCGTGAATGCTACGGCTCCCTGCAGGCTTACGACACTCTCTCACTGACTCGTGAAAGCTACGGCTCTCCGCAGTTTCACAATACTCTCTCACTCGCCGTGGGCTCACCCCACGGTTTTTCCATAACAGTCCCAAGTGATTACTCCCACTCGGATCCACTCGCTCTCTTATCACCCCGCAATCTCTACCTCGAGTCATCACCCCACTGAGTCCACTAGTTCATGCTCCGCGGTCCAATCATAGATAGGTACACACACCCACCCAGATTAAGCATCTCTACTCCTGATGACAATCGCCGCAACAAGACACTTTCTCCTGCTATAATTCACATTCTTGGATAATCCCATCCGATGAAAATTAGCTGAAGGGCTCCCACTAGAGCAATAGTCACTCGGTACTCCACTTGCCATCTCACAAACTCAAGTCTCAAAATAATCCAAAAATTTAGGGCGTCATACTCAGATACTCCGGTACACCGTCACTGAACCTCACGATGTCTTGCCTCAACCACTGATCTTCCACTCATGACATCATACTCGGATACCGCAATACACCCTCTCAGAATCTCACAATGTCTTGCCTCGACCACTGATCTTCCACTCACAGAATCATACTCGGATACCGCAATACACCCTCTCAGAATCTTACAATGTCTTGCCTCGACCACTGATATTCCACTCACGGCATCATACTCGGATACCGCAATACACCCTCTCAGAATCTCACAATGTCTTGCCTCGACCAGCGATCTTCCACTCACGGCATCATACTTGGATACCGCAATACATCCTCTCAGAATCTCACAATGTCTTGCCTCGACCATTGATCTTCCACTCACGCAACTCGTAACCTCGAAATACTCCAACTCACAACTTGAAACACGGAGGAATCGTCAATGACTAAGAACACGTTGACGGCAATCCGAAACCCCATCCTCTACTGCTCAAAACCCATGCGAGAATACTCATACCGACTCTGAAGTTGGTTGCCAAAACAATTGCTGCCCTTCCTGAAGTGCATATAACAACCCATACATCGAACTAGAAATTCTCAACAATCGAAACTGAACCTCAACGAGCCAACCGCCTTGAACTCAACCACTACCAATAACCAAAGTCTCATGTGTCCGCACCGCAGATCTCCATAACCAGTGCTCTAACCGCCCTTGAACAGATCGCTGATCCTCCCAATAGAATACCCAGTTCTCCCCCACTCAGGGTTCGAACCATCACCAATTGGCATACCAACAGTCTACTCCATAGACTGTTTCATCAGGTACATCACTCTTGACTCTTGGAATCGTACAACGTAACACTCGATGATCTTCCCAATAGAGACCAAGCAACTACAAATATCTCGAATCTCAGATAAAATCCTCGGAACCCTCCCAACGTGATTGCCTCTAGTCATCCCGAAGTCTCATACCGACACACCGTCGGATATCCCAACTGTCCTGAACTAGTCATGACTCTTAATCTGGAAGTAATGCACTATCACACACCGCGTCTCCGATCCCTCAACCAACATTCCATCGCGTGGATCATCATAGAAACAAGATACCTCACTCTCACAGTCGATACACAAAGTAGACAACGAGGGCCACCGCCCCGGTATACTCCTCTTCATCGCCTGAAACTGCTGCTAAAAAGTGTGCCTGACTCGACTAAGGCATCTCCTTGTCCCTATCCATCTCAGTCCCCACTAATGACTCTTTCACGGTATAAGAAATACCTCGCAGCAACATATCACAATTACTCTGGTGAAAACATCGCAACTATATGATACCCTACGGAATTATCTCCAAACTCTGGAACCGGAAGCTCGTTATCTCGTTCGCTCCACACGGGAAACGGAAAAAGTGTAATCTTCGTCACAGGATGTGACATCTCAACCATCGGTCGATCACTCAACCCAGACTGAAATTCTCCTCGGCATATCACCTCCACTTTTTCCTCAAGTCCTGCGACTCCAACTGGAAGCCCACCAGTCAACTCCTCGGGATCTACACTCAATTCCCTCACAAGGTACACTCCATCGAAGCTCGATCGACATGGCCCTCTGGCCCCATAGTTTACCATATCCTCTCTCAATCTGAACCCCCATCGTCGGATAACTGGTAAGGATGAGAATACCCTCTGCTACGAATCATGGTACCCGAACCATGTTATCTCCCCTTAACCTGCTATTTAGAACCTCTGGGATTCTCCTTGCTTCGAGTATGGGTCCTCTGCTTTCAGTAGTACGGGCCCATACTACCTGCCACATCTACCCATACTTTCCACACGGATTGTCCCAGATTTCCTAAGTAGCTGCTCAACCTCCTCGATCACTAATCCCGTTACACATGGTCGCTCTCCAGAGAATACTCTCCTCTATTAGCGTACTCAACTAACTAAAGTCACTCCCAGGCTCTTCCTAGGTTCTCACACTTCTCTGCCATCAGCTGCTGAAGAACTCCTCATGATGCCAGCCATCTACCTCCTGAATATCGTCATATTCACTCGGTCCCTAACTCCTATCATCAAGAGTTCCACAAGGCACAAAGCAAGCAGCATTCGGGCATCGAATAACCTCCACCAACACGTAAAACCACTCTGGCATATAACTCCTCTCGCTCTATCCACAACTCAAAAGGCATCGCCGACTAAGGCAACCTCACCCCTCGTGGCATCTAACTACCCTCTCAGTAGATTCCTACAAAAGCACATCTAGGTATCTCTCCTAGATTACTCCGCTACTCAAAGCTCTCTCTAAAAGATTCCTACTAGATACTCCTACTCAGCACATACTCACGGCATATAACAGATAGCAACAACTCCTAGGCTAAGGCATATCAAATCAGGAAACTTTAGCCCTAAAATATGAAATACCTAGCCTATCCTCTAGCATGCATCAATAATATCTCATAAATATCTCATAACACAAATAAGTAAGGGTATTTTAGGAAATTACCGTTCGGGCTCTGGCTGATTGTACATGCTGCTCCAACTCGTTTTCTCTTAAAACTCTTTTCTCATTTTAGAAAAATCATTTCTTTTAAAATTTTTTCTCAAATCCTCAGTTTAAGTCCAGACACACCCGAAGGTACATCCGAATCCCTCAAACCAAGGCTCTGATACCAACTTGTAACACCGTAAATTTTCAGATCAATTTTTCGTTTTAAAATCACATAAATCTCGTCAACCTATTTCACAAAATCCCCAATTGTCAAATTATCCAAAAACACATGATCATAATTGTTCGAATAAAATCCAGGATCCACTGATTAGAATAAAGTTCTCTTAGATCGATAGATTCAAACAAATATTAATAAGACAATAACAAGCAATATGAAACAATGAACACCAACGTGAATCAAACGAATGTCGAATGATTAAAACAGCAACCCTCAGAAGAGCTCGATAAAGAACTTCTACTTTAGAGGGTGCTAGGGTTACAATACTTGTCAAAAGAAATATTCAGAAGCGTTACAAATGTGATGCATGCATGCACCATAAATACTAAGCCCTAAAAACAAACTCACGGTTGGACAGGCCCAAACTGTGATTACATATGGACCGAACTTAACAAAGCCCAATGGCGCAACACATGAACTCAACAATCTCCCCCTTTGCACCAATTGAGGCGAGAGATCACTTCGGTTGAGTAACTATAGTTTTAGTCACAGTCTTGAACAGCTTGGGGATGATGGCAAGAAGAGTTTGACGAAAAATAATATACCACCGAAGCATATCAGTAAACAACTTTTTATCGGATTCACTGTTCTGATTACACCTGTGTATGATAATGAGAATATGCTCCAAGCAAGCAGTGGAGAACAGGTGTTTATCAACACGAGCGAACATGCACTTTTGACCTTCGCCCCTGATGAACATGAATGTATGAAACTTGGGGTCGATTTTACCCTTAATCATCACATTGATGTCGCTTGCCTTCCCAATTTGCTTGATAGTGGGCTTCTTCTTTATGGCAGAGGCGATTTCCTGATCCATCTTTGCGACTTCAAGAATATAACACACCAAAATTCGCTTGATGTGATCTATAATAGGCTCATACTCCTTTTGATTAGTCAGCAAGATGTTGTTCAGGAGAATCCAGTCATGAGGATTCAAATTTGGCAAATCAGCCAGGGAGATCATATGAACCGAACTGTCTGAGCCTCGGGTCACTTTGAACTTGATATTGATAAACTTCCCTGCTAAAGTGGGTTTCAACACCTTGACTGTTGTGATTTTCTGATTACTCCAAGTCAGGTATTGAGGTTGAGCAAACTCAAGATAATACTCAAGCAGATCTCGATCAACCTTCGGGTCAGGAGAGGGGATGGCAACTGTTGACTCAAAACAATGAAAAATGAATGCCTTTCGGGTGATTGTCATATCAAATTGAGAATCCTTCGAATTCTCAAGAGCGAATGAAAGAACCGGTTCGAGCCAATGTGTGCTTGGAGCTTCAATTACCTCCCTCTGAAGCTTTTCCATAGACCACAAAGGAAACATAGATTTCCTCTGTTCTAAGACTTCATTCGCTTTCCTCTCCCTATCAAATCCTTCCTTCGCTTTTCGAACATTTTTCTCGATCTCTCGATCATTAGGCTTGACTTTGAGGCTTTCGGCGTTAGAAGCTTTTGCTCCTGTATCAGTCTCATCATCTATTTCATCCTCATCATCATCACCAATCTTCTTCTTTTGTTTGTCCTTCATACTGCCCGAAGCCTCATTATCCTTCGGCTCAGCAGTGACTTTCGGTTGGGTGATAGGTTTGCTTTTTGGAGGTGGTTGAGATTGACCCTGACCCTGAGTAACATTTTCTCCCCCTTGTTTCGGAGGGACAACGGGCTCCGGAACACCCTCAATCCTTCTTAGAATGTCTAGAGCAGGTCTCAATTTCTCAGCCAAGTGGCGTCGAATCGAGATTGTAAGGACCGAGTCATGGGCCTCCAGAAGGTGTAGAAGAATTGAATGCACATCACCAACCGAGCTTTTGACTACTGCTCTTTCAGACTTAAGCTCTTCAATCTCCTTGGTCGCCGTTTTTGAGCTTCAGATTTTAAATTTTAAGCTGAGAAGTTCGTTTATCAAGCTCATCTATGATCTTGCTTTCCACAGCTAGTTCGGCTTCAAGTTAAGAGAGACATGCATCAACTGATGTTTGAAGCTCGGTGTTGGCAGTCTGGATTGCTTTGCGTGTTTCCTCAAAATGCTTCTTTTCAGCTTGAACCGAACGGGTAAGATTATCAACCGAAGAGAATCAAGGAAAAGTTGAGCATGAGAAACTAGTTTTTCGACGTTTGCGGTCGCTTGCTTGCAATCTTTGGTTGAGGATTTGACTGAAATAAAGGCTTTTTGACATGTGGAAGTGGAAGCATCGATAGCTTTGACAACATTAGAAATGGATGTATCATGCTCTTTGACAAAGGTTGCCAAGAGAGCCTTGATAGCAGCTTCAGAGTATGCACTTCCGGAAGAAGAGGAAGAAAGCAGTTGGTCAAGCTTGTCATTCATAGCCTTTAAATGCTTCTTCGTGACAGGAGCGTCATCATCATCATCGCTCTGTACTCGATATGGACTATAATAAATAGAATCGAATTCCATTTCTTCTCCTCCAAGAACAGGATCAGATTCGTGTGAAGGAGGTGGGGGTAAAGGTTTTGAGGTAATTGGGGTTTCAGAACCAAAAGTAGATGCCCCTGTATCAGATACGTTGACACGAACAGTAGGTTCGGTTGGAGAAGTAGTAGTGGTAGTAACTTCGGTGAATAAAGGGGTTGGAATTGGAATTGAGGTTGTAGTGGAAGAGGAGATGGGTGGAGGAAAGGGAGCAATAATAATAGGAACCGATTGTGTAGAAGCGTGAGGAGGTGAGTTTCGGTTACCTTCATTAGTTGGTGAGGGTGGAGGCGAATTACCTCGAGGCGGACTTTCATGAAGAGAAACATCATCATCACTGGACTCTGGTTCGGGCTGTGGGTCAGATGGAACATAGTTAGAGTCACTTGAAGAAGGGGAAGGAGACTTCGGCTTATGTGCTTTCTTCTTGGTCTTTCGTTTCTTTAGAGTAGTAGGGGCTGCTTGTTCAGACTTTCGCTTCTTGGGAGTAGAGACTTTTGAGGATTGACCTTCCTTCTCCCCTTTTATTTCAGGCTTCTTCCCTCTTTTCGCTGGTTTATCTACTGCGTCTAGGGAGCTTTGCATTTCGGGAGTAAGCTGCCTTGGCCCTGTAGGGGGTAGCTTGTTGTACTCAGTTATCACCTTGCTTTCACTGGAAACACACCTGTACATATATTCTGGAACCGAACCAATAAAGAGAAACTTCGATGGATCTGAGAAGTATCCTCGTCGTGTGGAAAGTAGCAATAGATGACATCAGTGAGTCTGCCATTGTTGGAACGTGAAACTTTTCCATCGCACATAACAAGAGTCCAAAACCTAGCACAAGAGATTTCAGAGTAGCGTGAAGTTGAGCTTATACTCTGAACCAGTTGAGACCATAAGATAGATCCAAAGTCCATGTTAACCCCATGGTACAGACCATAAAGAAGGTCATCAACGCCCTGCTCGCTCCATCAGAACCTGCAACCCTCTGCGATAAACCCTTGTAGTGGAAGAGGAGATGGGTGGAGGAAAGGGAGCAATAATAATAGGAACCAATTGTGTAGGAGTGTGAGGAGGTGAGTTTCGGTTACCTTCATTAGTTGGTGAGGGTGGAGGCGAATTACCTCGAGGCGGACTTTCATGAAGAGAAACATCATCATCACTGGACTCTGGTTCGGGCTGTGGGTCAGATGGAACATACTCAGAGTCACTTGAAGAAGGGGAACGAGACTTCGGCTTATGTGCTTTCTTCTTGGTCTTTCGTTTCTTTGGAGCAGTAGGGGCTACTTGTTCAGACTTTCGCTTCTTGGGAGTAGAGAATTTTGAGGATTGACCTTCCTTCTCCCCTTTTCTTTCAGGCTTCTTCCCTCTTTTCGTTGGTTTATCTACTGCGTCTATGGAGCTTTGCATTTCGGGAGTAAGCTGCCTTGGCCCTGTAGGGGGTAGCTTGTTGTACTCAGTTATCACCTTGCTTTCACTGGAAACACACCTGTACATATATTCTGGAACCGAACCAATAAAGAGAAACTTCGATGGATCTGAGACAAGTATCATCGTCGTGTGGAAAGTAGCAATAGATGACATCAGTGAGTCTGCCATTGTTGGAACATGAAACTTTTCCATCGCACATAACAAGAGTCCAAAACCTAGCACAAGAGATTTCAGAGTAGCGTGAAGTAGAGCTTATACTCTGAACCAGTTGAGACCATAAGATAGATCCAAAGTCCATGTTAACCCCATGGTACAGACCATAAAGAAGGTCATCAACGCCCTGCTCGCTCCATCAGAACCTGCAATCCTCTCCGATAAACCCTTGGAGAGGAGGGTAAATAGATCGTTCCACTGAGGAGGAAGACATGATTTCTTGAACTTTGTGACAGTGGTGAGAATCTCAGTGTACCCCATATCAAAGAACATTGTGAAGAGTTGAGTGGTGGTAATGGAATCAGGGTTAATCATGGAGTCGTCGACAACAAGCCTTAGCAACAAACAAAATCTAGCTTTTGAAATCGACGTCTTTTGATTGACGATCTCAAAGAAAATACGCTCCTTTGCTTTATCGTAGACAGCGGTTGAGTAGACTTGAGAAAGTAGTGACATTGGAACACACTCCACCTGGGTTAGGGCTATGACGAGTGGTGAATATTTGAGGCATTCAACCACTTGCAGCATGTAGGGATCATACTGGAAAGGTGAGAGTTCAATGATGAGGTTTTGATTCGGTTTAATGGTGAGAAGAGAGGACTGAGCAGTTTGTTCATAAACAGATGAAGATTCAGCCATAAACAGATGAGAATTGGTAAAGTATTCTAAGAGGTGTGAGAAAACCTTATATACCATCAACAGGAGAGAGAAAGAATCCACAGTAATGATTCGACGATCTTCTGAATCGACACCTGAAAAAGCGCGATTTGACAGCTGGGTTTCCCTAGGAAGACGTCATCAGGCGTGATGTTAGGAACCGTTTCAAATTCACGCGCCCGTTTCAAATCTTATCCAATGATGTGGTTTGAAATCTTATCTTGTTACCGCCGTTTCAACTTTAAAAACTTTTCAAATTCCTTTTCAAACTGTGACAAACCCTTTCGCGTCATATAAGGCTGATAATGTTCGCTCCTTCACAAGATATACCTCCATAGCATTTACAACTGAAGCATCAAATCTGAAAAATTGCCATTAATACCATGAACAAGAATTGGGAAAATCATAAAGACCTTCGTGCAAGAGTGTGCCAATAGAAAAGAAATAAAGCAAATTATTTGTGGGATGCAAGTGATGTCTATGTCGACACGAAACTATGGATCCCGGGCACGAATCGCTTCCTTCAAAGCAAGAGAGACTTAGAAGTGTCTGTGTGGTTTCCCGTTGAATTACGATCAAATGTTTATTAAGAAACATTGAAAGGCATCTTTTCAAATTTAAGCTATAAAGGGTGGCTTATCTTCAACCGAACTTCAGTACTTGACATAAGACCGAAAGTGGAATGAAGTACTTGTGAGACCAGTGTAGCCTATTAAACAAGTAGGTGAGTTAATATATTCAGTGACTTGGTGATAATTTGTAGAAATCTCAAAAAAAAAAAATTAAACTGGATCTTATGGGAAGAAATGCCTTGGTGTTAGACTGTTTCATAAAGATCGCACAAAAATAAAAAAAAAGATTTCGTGGTACCTTCCACTAAAGTGGTTTCGTTAAAGCGTGGGTGAAAACTAGAACATTTGATTGTTCACCATCAATTCGTTATTGGTGTTGGACTTTGGGTTTCACTTAGCACGTGGTGAAACGAAGCTAATATCATTAACACAGATGTTGTGTAACCATAAACCTCGGTGGTAAACTCTGAGAGTCTCAAGGGTTACTATTATGAACCGAAATGAGATGGAGAAGAGTGATAAGGAGGTTAAAAAACCGAAAGTACCTCTGCTACATAGTAAGGACCGAGCAGACAACTCTTAACTCAATGTGAGACGAGTAAGGTAGCTCATGACATAAGTGATTTTATCAGCCTGATTGGGAAGATTTGATTTGTGTATATCAAATCAATAAGGCTACACTTGAAGTCTTTTGAGGCTTTGGTCGACATACAACAACATGCTTCTAGGGACACTTAGCTAGTACTAAGATAAAGAAATGTATACATGTCCCAACTCCATCATTTGAATGATCGATGATACCTTTCAGTGATATTTTTGGAATTTTTGATTTTAATGAAAAGCGACAAAAACAAAACAAAAAATATTTTTGGATTTTATAAATTTTCTGAAAAAGAAATAAAAACAGAAAGGAAAATATTTTTGATTTTTATGAATATAAATTAAGTGAGAAAAGACATACATAAAGTACAAACTATACAACCGAAACTACACCTAAAAGTAGTGAAGCGAAATAGACCGAGCGTTCGGTTCATTTCGGTTCCCAAAAAATCAGGAGCCGAAATAGACCGAGCGTTCGCTCTATTTCGCGTTCGGTCCATTTCGGTTCCCGAAAATTCTGGAGCCGAAATAGACCGAGCGTTCGCTCTATTTCGCGTTCGGTCCATTTCGGTTCCCGAAAATTCTGGAGCCGAAATAGACCGAGCGTTCGCTCTATTTCGCTTGATAAATTTTAATGAGGCGAAAGTAGTTTCGGTACTAATTCAGCTTCCATCATTCCTAAGCCTTGGAGAATTTTATTAAAACTTACTTCAGGTAAGGCTTTCGTGAAGATGTCAGCTAGTTGATTAGCAGATCTAACAAAATGGATTTCCACATTACCATCTTCAACGTGATCTTTGATGAAATGATATCTTAGTGCTATATGTTTCGTCTTGGAATGCTGCACTGGATTATGACAAATCCTGATTGCGCTTTCAGAATCGCAGTAAAGAGGAATTTTCTTCATATTCAGGCCATAGTCTCTAAGTTGGATTTGTATCCAAATGACCTGAGAAGTGCAAGATGTTGCAGCAATATATTCAACTTCGGCTGTTGAGAGTGAAACACATGTTTGTTTCTTGGACTGCCAGCTGACGAGTTTACCATCGAGGAATTGACATCTGCCTGTAGTGCTCTTTCGGTCCAAACCACATCCTCCAAGATCAGCATCAGAGAATGCTTGAACGAAAAATCCTGATTTAGCAGGATACCATAGACCGAGAGATGAGATTCGCTTCAATTATCTGAAGATGTTCTTAACAGCCACCATATGAGTTTCGCGTGGATTAGCTTGGAACCTGGCACAATAACAAACAGAAAACATAATATCTGGTCTAGTAGCTATTAGATACATTAGAGACCCTATCATTTGCCGATAGAGGGTCATATCTACAGTCGGTTTCTCCAAAGATGGTGTTAACTTCGTTCCAAATGCCATAGGAACCTTCACTTTGGAATCTCCCAATGCCAAACTTAGCCAGTAGGATTTTTGTGTAAGCCTCCTGATTAATAAATATGCCTTCGGGTCCCTGCCTAATGTTCAAGCCAAGGAAAAAGTTAATTGGACCCATTGAGCTCATCTCAAACTTAGTCTCCATCAACTTCCTGAATTCAGCTGTGAGGCTGGGATTCGTGGAACCGAAGATGATATCAAGGTAAATTTGGACGATCATTAAATGGTCACCCTCTTTCTTGCGAAAGAAGGTTGGGTCAATCGAACCTTGTTTAAACTTTGACATTTTTAGAAATCGAGTAAGGGTTTCATACCAGGCTCTAGGAGCTTGCTTCAAACCATAGACAGCTTTATCGAGAATATAGCACTGATCATGGTACTTTTCGTTCACGAAACCCGGTGGTTTTTCAACGTATACAGTCTCCTCTAGTTCTCCATTCAAGAATGCACATTTGACGTCCATTTGAAAGACTTCATAATTCTTGTGAGCAGCGTATGCCAGAAAGATCCGAACTGATTCTAGCCTTGCTACAGGAGCGAAGGTTTCTTCGTAGTCTATACCTTCTTCCTGACAATATCCCTTGACTACCAGCCTTGCCTTGTTGCGAATTACATTCCCCTATTTATCCATCTTGTTCCTGAACACCCATTTTAACCCAACCACAGATGCATCCTTTGGTGTGGGAATCAGTCTCCAGACTCGATTTCGCTCAAACTCGTGGAGTTCGTCTTGCATTGCCTATACCCAATCGGAGTGATCGAGTGCAGTAGAAACCGTTTTTGGTTCTATTTTCGAGACGAATGAATTGAACATGTAAAATTTTACTTGAGAGAATAGAGCAGTTTGCTTCGCTTTTATTTGAGACCGAGTAAGAACGCCTTCTGATGTTTCACCGATTACTTGAGTCTTTGGATGATCTTTTGTCCATTTTGTGATAGGAGGGTAGTTTGGATTATAGGCAGGATCCAGTTCAGCATTTATTTCGTCCTCGAATTCTGATTGAGAATATTCGTCACTGGTATTGTTTTTCTCCCCCTCAAATGATGAAACAATCTCAACATCTGGTTCAGAATTCTCCCCCTCGATTGGACTTTCATGGGTCATTGATGGAGATGGGTTCTCCCCCTGGAATGGTAAGTCAGGTCGCCTTGGTGTAGAAGAACTCTCCCCCTGGAATGTAGAAAATCTATGAGTATGATT
Organism: Lactuca virosa; assembly: GCF_052849685.1. Lineage (NCBI taxonomy): Eukaryota > Viridiplantae > Streptophyta > Magnoliopsida > Asterales > Asteraceae > Lactuca > Lactuca virosa. The sequence goes on from NC_136431.1 coordinate 191,522,224, forward strand.
ACTCAAGCTTTGGGGTTCGCCTTGACCTAGAGGTTCGCTTGAGCTTTGAGTTTCGCTTGGACTATGAGGTTCGCTTAGACCTGGCTGTTTGGATGGTCCTTGATGTTTGCTTTCCATTTCTTTTGCTGCTTCATCGATAATTTTCTTCAAGTTGTCGATCTTGTTGTCAGCAGCTTTTGCCTCAGAATGAATTGCCCTCTCTGGTTCATCAAAGAGCAACATGTATTCTTCAAATAGATTGGAAATAGGAACCGAGACTTGACCTGTTTTTGGAAAGTTTTCCTTCGTTGATACTTTACTCGACTGCAGTTTCTTCATATAACTATCATTAAAGGTGACATAGTAGGTTTCTTCAAGTTTCTTTGAACGTTTATTCAGAACCCTATATGCCTTTAAAGTTAGTGAGTAACCAAGAAAAATCCCTTCATCAGCCTTGACATCAAACTTGTTTCGGTTCTCTTTTGAGTTGAAAATAAAGCATCTTGAACCGAACACATGGAAGAACTTGACATTTGGCTTGTGATTATTGAAGATTTCGTATGGAGTGATGGAAAATCTCTTGTTGAGGAAGGTTCGGTTCTGGGTATAGCAGGCAACAGCAATTGCACCAGCCCAGAAGTACAGAGGTAGAGAAGCGAAACTTAGCATGGTTCGGGCGGCTTCACACAACGAATGGTTTCGCCTTTCAACTACGCCATTTTGCTATGGAGTATAGGGAGCAGAGAAGTTGTGAGATACTCCCTTTTCAGCGAGAAATTCTTCAAACTCTTGGTTTTTGAATTCGAGCCCATTGTCACTTCGAACATTTCTAACCACCTTTCGCAATTGAAGCTCCACTTGCTTTATAAATGCTTTGAGCTTTGGAGTTGCGTCTAATTTCTGTTCAAGAAAGAAAACCCAGGTGAAACGTGAAAAGTCATCAACAATAACCAAAATGTACTTACTACCACCGATGCTTTCTATGGCCGAAGGACCACATAGATCGATGTGAATCAACTCAAGAGATTCGATGATCTTTGTGTTGACAATTGTGGGATGACTCTTTCGGCTTTGCTTTCCCATCTCGCATGCTGCGCAGAAGTGTTCCTTATCAAATTTGAGAAGTGGGAGTCCTCGTACATGATCATCGATAACCAAGTTGTTGATATCCTTAAAGTTGAGATGTGATAGTCTTCAGTGCCATAGCCAACTTTCGTCAGAGTGTGCTTTCGTTAATAAGCATACAGCCGGCTTTCCTCGAATTGGGTTAAGATTTAGAGGATACATTTGTCCTTTTCGCTTGGATTTTAACAAGACAGCCTTCATTTTCTTTTCAACAACCTCAGAGCCTTCATCATCAAACGAAACCTTCAGGCCAGTTCCCACAACCACTTGAGAGACACTGATGAGATTGTGCTGCAATCCCTCTACATATGCTACCTTTCGGATCGAGAATTCCCCGTTTGTGATCATTCCGTAGCCTTTGATCGTGCCATATGAATTATTCCCGTATTTGACACATCCACCATCCTTAAGAGCCCGAAACTCCCTTATCTCTTTGTGACATCCCCATTTTCACGGCTAGAAAAGACCGATTTTGTTTATGCTTTATAAAAATCAGAGTACTTCTTTTAACAAAAATGTTGCGGAATTTGTTCCCAGAAAACATGATAAATAGGTTATCAAAGCATTTCCGAGGAAATGTATTATTATTCATTTTCAAAACATTGGGATGTCATTTTCAATACAGAAACATAAGCATAAACATAACTTACATTATTTACACTAGTGAACTACATCTCTTTTAAATCTCTCAGTGTAAAGTACCTTCATATCGACACCTGTGATACAAATAAGCTTGAGTGGGTCAGGTTGGGAAACCTGGGGAGTACATAGGGTTTTCAACCCACAATAATATAATTATTATGTTTAAACATCAAACAATCAACCCAATTACCCATCCCCGTTATCTTCCTTACTCTCAAGGGTCTACCCTAAGAGTCATCTATTCGTTCATTCCGAAGTCCCTTGCCTCCAGGGTTATAAGACAGGCACTAAGTCCATAGCTGCCAATGCTCGTTCGTAAAGCACTAAATCCATAGCTGCTAAAGTTCATTCATCGGGTACTAAGTCCATAGCTACCAGTGTTCATCTAATAGGTACTAAGTCCATAGCTACCAACGTTTATCAGGTACTAAATCCATAGCTACCAACGTTTATCCATCAGGTACTAAGTTCATAACTGCCGATATTATTTAGGCACTAAGTCTATAGTTGCCAATGTTCACTCACATCATCTTTCATCCCTCATCATTCATCTACCCATGTTTTACCCAACATATTATCGTAGATATATATATATATATATATATATATATATATATATATATATATATATATATATATATATATATATATACAGGTTAAATCATTTAAAACATTTATAAAATCGTTCATCCAGCATAGACAGCAAGTACTCAGATAATATGCACATATAGCACGTAGTTTATATACAATACTTTATATCTATGTGTAAGATGAAAGTAACTATGCACTCACCTGATTAGGTGGTGACTCGGTACTTGAACGGCGCTTCGTTATCTCAAAACAATTTTTTCCTTGACCAAAACCTAGTATCAATACCACTAGGGTTTAGTTTTAACGTTAACCGTGACTAATTAATAGTCTAGCTATTATTATTATTATATAAGCGTTAAATAACACCCAATATAACTCATAATAATAGCCCAAATAATTATTTTAAGGACCTAATAACATTACTATAATTATTTAAAAGTTATATTAAAAATTGCGTAGGCATAGCTCACTTACAGCGGATTTTAAAGAAAACCGGGCTTTGCTCGGAGCAGCGTTTCCGAAACCGAAAGACCCTTTTTCTCGGGACTCCGGGAGTCTCGGGGCTTCCTTCGGGTGCTAGGGATTCACCTAGACTTTAGGGAGGGTTCAAAACCCTAGAGAGAGAAAGTAGTGTGAGAAATGAAGAAAGGTGTGAAAATTTCGGAAAGGCTCGCATGCTATTTATAGCCTCCAGCAGCCTCGGACTACGCTGCGCGTCCAGCCGCTACGCTGGGCGTAGTCTCGGATAGGGTTGCCAGGCGTGTTCCAGCTGGCTCGCACTCGGACAGCACCCGTATAAGACCGAAGGTACGCGGGGCGTACCGGACCTCGTACACGGGGCGTACCGGACCTCGTACGCGGGGCGTAGTGCGAAGCGACGTGGTGTTCATCGGATGCGAGACTGGCCTTCATCGGACGGCTCAGATCGAGCCACGTCATCTATCTCGCATAAGATTTCGTGATTTTCTACTCCGACTTCTAAAAATCATAACGTTTGCATACGAGCTCCGTTTTTGACGTTCTTTATATCCACGTGAAGGTGGGAACATACTCTACAACTTTCGTTTAGACTCCGTCGGCTAATTTTGATTCTATTTTAAAAGTTATATTCTTAACAGGCCGGGACACGATTGGTCCGTTAAAAATTCATAACTTCTTCATCCGACGTCCGTTTTCGTCTGTCTTTTTATCGTTATGCTACTATTAACGAGATCTTCGATTCTCGTTTAGGTTGTGTCGGCTAAAAAACCGCTCGATCTAATATTTGAACTTCGGGTTGTACACTGCTAAGCCGAAACTTCGAAAAATCATAACTTCCTCATACGAAGTCAGATTTGGGCGTTCTTTTTATGGACGCTCTCGGTTTAACGTTTTCTACGACTTTCGTTTAGATCGCTGAGGCTAAAAATTGCTTTATCGTAAATTCACCATTTACGCTTCCCGGTATCGTTCCGGTTCCATTGCGAAACTTCGACGGGTCATAACTTCTTCGTTATAACTCGGATTTCGGCGTTCTTTATATCCCCGGAATCCTTGTTTCGACCACTACAACTTTATGTAAAGATATCGGGCTTATCTCACACTTTAATTTTGACGCTTATTTTTATTCTTTATTAATTATACATTTATAATTAAATAATAAGCACACAAATACACATAATTCACATAGTACTCAAATATTTCATCTTTATTACATCAAAAAGAGTTACAATAGTTGACCTATACTATTACATCGTCTAAAAATGCTTAGCCCTGAAACACGGGCGTTACACTCTTCCCTCCTTCCTATCATGTGACGTGAGCAGCCACTATCAATGTACCATTCGTCGTCGAACTGCTCGTCACTAATAACCTGCAAAAATCAACCAGATTTAGGAACCCAAAGTTGCTTGGGTCCACGTGAGCTTTTTACAGAACAGGGAATAGCAATAGAAAGATCAACCATATAAGTTCTTTTTATTAGTGTGGTTGCATCTTTTCTCTTGATGGTAAAGACCTTGAGTTTGTTTAAATCAGATTGAGGAATTTTATTTTGATTATTAACAAAAAAAATTTCATGTTTCCTAGGGTTAGTTAATGTCTTCTTTGTTTGCGTCTTGTCTTCAGAGACGAGCTTCCCTTTTCCCTTGCTATCCTTGACATCCTTGTTAGGATTCTACTTTGGTTGAGAATGAGGAGGATGGGATTTAGGACCGAAACATGTCTTTCGGTTCTTATTAAGGCTAGGCTTGGGGCCAAAACTAGTCTTTCGGTTCTTGTCGCTGCAAGAATTGGGACCGAAACTAGGCTTTCGGTTCGCTTGACTGTAGGATTGGCAGTGGGTGCATGGACCAGAATTATCCTTTGATCCAGATTTCGCCTTGAGATTTGACGCCTTTTCTGTGCGAACATAATTGGAGATTTGGGAGTTCCAAAACTGCTTCCTTTCATTAAGATTCTTTTGATATCTTTTGTTTCGCTGGCGTTTTTGTTCAGCAAGCTGCTTTTGAGACTTGTGTATGTTTGCTCTTGGCTTCGGTCTCTCAGCATGACTTTCGCTCTTCAATGAAGAGGTTTCGCTTGCAGCCGTCATTGGTTCGCTTGGGACTTCTTTGGTACCACTTGTGCTTGGTACATCAAAGCGTGTAGGCTTGTTGAGTGGTTCTGCCACGTATCTGCCTTTAACCCTCCATGAGGTTCTCTCTGATAAACCGACAGTCTCATCAGCATTGTCGATTGGAGCCGACCAAAAGTAATCATCACAACCACCTGCGTTATCTTCGTTTACTATGGCTGTCAGTTCGGCTGTGTGTTTTTGAGTAACCCATGTCGTGGCGTAAACCTGATTAGGTACAGTTTGTACCTTTTGATAAACCACTGCTTTCGGTTTCAGAATTTTGGATTTATCTTGGAACACACGAGCGAACTTAACCGAATTTTCAGATATAAGGCCTTTGGTAGGTTCGGTTTTGCTCTTGACAAATTATGAACAGTCAACCACATCCTCTACAGAAATTTCACTCATATCACTTTCCTCGTCAAATTCAGAAGAGTTTTCAACATTTATTTTGTTTTCTGAACTTAACTTGGCATTCAATGAGTCAAATTTTTGTATGGTTTCGTTCTTGATTTTCAATTTATCATTCTCGTCCAAAAGATTTTTGAGCATGTCCTTATGGTCTTTGGACTTGATAAAGGACTCGATTTTGTCCAGACCAACCCTGTAAGCGTAAGAGATATTATCTGAGGAGACAATAGATTCACAGTTATAGCCATCAATATCAACTTCGTCCTCCTTTAACTCTAGGAAGGGCAAAATCATTTTGTGAATCTTTTTGCCAATTTCACAATCTAAATGCAATTGAGTGATATTTGTATATAAACGTTTAGCAATTAAGCAAAAAATGTTTGTTTGTTTCATCAGTTTCAAATTATCACGTTGCAAATAAATAACTTCATCTCTCGTCCTAACTAACTCTAACTCCGTCTTCTCTATCCACATCCTTTGTTACCCATTCTTGGATGTCACCCTGCTAAGTTGATCGGTTAGGTTAGCATTTGTGAGGCGTGTTTGCATTAGACTACCACTTAAACTAGAAAATTTGAATTTCAAATCGTTTAATTCCATTTCATAGTTAGTTACAGGTATTTTAAGTGATTCGAGAATGGATTGTACCTTCTTGATCAACTGATCGCAGTCATTGATCCTCTCGCTCACAGGTTTGGCAACAAAACACTTATATTCCCTCAGATTTGCCTCCTCATACTCGCCTTCGGTTGTGTAACCCCTCATTTGTGACACTCCAACTATCACCATCAAGCATCTCCCAGCAAACTCAACACTCTTTTCTTTCGCCACAAACGCCTTGCCATGGGTGGGTTTACGTACTTCTTCATCTTCAGAGTCTGTAGACCAGACCTTTACGCCACCGAACTCGTCATCCACAACATTCTCCTGCACAATCAAAGCATTCATTGCACTGTTAGAGGCTTTCTTCTTCTTTATCTCCTCCAACTTGCGCATATAGTACGCTTCATCATCTTCACCCTCTTTCTTCTCCGATAGCTTTCTCAACATGCAATCTTTGGCAAAGTCGTTTTTGCCATGGCAGAAGTTGCAATCATATCAGGAGTCTCCCACCAATTTTCTCTCCTTCTTCTCTTCTTCTTTCTGAGGAGTACTTTTGATCTCCTCTTTGGCCTTTTCCGAGCTATAGCTTCCCTGCCAGTTTCGGTTCTTGGCAATAGGAAACTTTTTGCGAGCAAACCTTTTCGGGTTAGAAACCATCATTGCATATTCTTCGCTTGTCAGATCACATACTGACATCTCTGACTCTTCTTCATCTTCTGCCACATTCTTCGCTTTTGAATGAAGGGCCAAGGATCCCATACCAGACACCACTTTCGCTTCCTTTGTCACAACACTTTCATGAGACTTGAGAATACCTACCATCTTCGCCAGTGAATAGTTTTTAAATTGCTCGTGAGCCTTCACCGTTGATACCACAACCATCCATTCGGGTCTTAAACCATTCATAAATGTGACCTTATGTTCGATCACTTCTCTTCCAATGCTGTGCTTGATCATCTTGCTCAAGAGATGGTTGAAACGATCGAAAGTCTGAACAAGTTTTTCATCAGGCTTTTGTTGGAAAGCACCGAACTCAGAGAGCAATAGAGTTTGAGTAGAATGCTCTAGGTCTTCATCAGTGGAATACAGCTCTTTAAGTCTAACCCATATCTCTTTTGCCGTGGTGCATGAGCTTACTAAACGAAAAGTATCAGACTGTAAAGCAAATCGAATCATTCTCATGGCTTTAACATTACACAACAACTTATCTTTTTCGTCTTGAGGAATCTTCTCCACATCAGTTACGAGCTTGTTGTATTCCTTTTGAGTATTAACAGTTGTATTTGTACCAGAATGAACAAAAGGACCCAAAGTTATCGCTTCCCAGATAAGATAACCATTGTCTTCGGAACCAACGACGTAGTCCTCAAAGTGATGCGTCCAAACTTCATAATCTTGAGTGTATAGAATCGGGATTCTGGTTGTAGATCCAATGCCGTTGGAGATATTGATCGGATTGGTTTGTGAATCTTCGTGAGACATGATGACTTCTTTTAGATATCTACTTAGAATCAGACTTGTAAAGATTGAATAGGGTAATATCGAGATCTATGAACAACGTCAATGAAGGAATGACGACTTAACAGATCCAATAAAAGCGGAAACCCTAACAAAATTCTTCAAACAGAAGAGATGCGTATGATTTACACAGCCTCCTGCTCTGATACCAATTGATGAGATAAAAATTCTCTTAGATCGATAGATTGAAACATATATTAATAAGACAATAACAAGCAATATGAAACAATAAACACCAACATGAATCAAACGAATGTCGAATGATTAAAACAGCAACCCTCAGAAGAGATCGATGAAGAACTTCTACTTTAGAGGGTGCTAGGGTTACAATACTTGTCAAAAGAAATATTCAGAAGCGTTACAAATGTGATGCATGCATGCACCATATATACTAAACCCTAAAAACAAACTCACGATTGGACAGGCCCAAACCGTGATTACATATGGACCGAACTTAACAAAGCCCAATGGCGCAACACATCAACTCAACATCCACAAAACATAAGCTCCATATCAAGTGTGTGTACAATCAAGCCGGTGCCTTCCCGCGATCCTGAGAAGTACCTGAAACACATATCACATAACACGGTAAGCACGAAGCATAGTGAGTTCCCCAAAATACCATACATATCTCATTAGCCTTTCATGGCTATAACTCAAATAAGACCCTCCGGTCAATGTGTCTCAGTGGGACCCTCCGGTCCCACAACTTGGGTGGACCTTCTGGTTCTAACTCAGTAAAGCATAACATAATCACAAGGGCAGAATGCATAACATATTACATAGCTCAGTATAAGCACATGTAATCAACATATACATTGAATTGTATAGCAGCATCAGTCACAAAGACAGTATGGACGATAATGCATATCACAGTATAACAATAAGACCCTCCGGTTAATAATATAATAAGACCCTCTGGTCAATAGTGAAGACCCTCCAGTCTCACAGCTCAGGTTGGACCCCCTGATCCTATATCTCAATGAAGGCCCTCCGATCACATAGTAATTACCACTCAGGTAAGTATAGTGAGAAAACTTACCTCGCAGAGTAAAGCAATGCATCCCTCACTCGAGCTGTCGGCCAAATCTCCGCCCCTCTATGGCCTCCAAGAATCCACAGTTGACAAAACCCTAAAGTCAACGGAAGTCAACAGTCAACACTGACCCAACTCTAAAAGTCAACATAGGTCAACACTCAAGTCAACATTCCATGTTGACTCAACTCGCCGAGTACAGCTCATGAACTCGTCGAGTCCCTCAGAACTCAGTAAATCGTGAAAACCCGAGTTTACTCGCCGAGTTGCTAGCCAACTCGTCGAGTTCATACAACATCCAAAGGATTAGGAAAACCCCACCTACTCGTCGAGTTGTCTCATCAACTCGCCGAGTCCAATTTAAGTCCAAAGACGGATAAAACCCTCTCAACTCGTCGAGTTATCTCACAAACTCGCCGAGTCTGCATGCGTCAAAAACCCTCGAGGTAAACCCTAACCGACTCGTCGAGTCAGCTCACTGACTCGTCGAGTCCCTTCAGTCCCTTTTCTCATTCAGACGATTTTGGGCATAAATAAGGTCTCATACTCTGGATTTAGCCTCCTAAGGCTGAATCAACACGTAAAGCTACAAACTTTACGTTCATGCATGTCATGTAGGCTCAAAATGCCAAGATAAGCTCCATAAAGGGTCCAATGCATAAAAGCTTTCCTCCAGCTTGATAAAGCTTGGATCTTTGGGCTCATAGGGACTCATATAGCTCAGATATGCAGTCTCAACCTCCATTATCAACTTAATAACTCAAAAACCAAAAGATGGATGGAAATAAGCCCTAAAACTCACTAGGAAGAGATCTATCACAAGAAATGCTCAAGATAGAAGCTTTTTACCTCCAATTGACAGCTAGCACCGAAGGAACACTGGATCCAAAGCTTCTTCTCGTTCCAAACCTCCTTGCTCTTCAATCCTCTTTTAAAAATGCACTTGAACACAAGATATTTAGCATTTCTCTCTCTCACCACGGCTACAGCTCGTCTAGGGTTTCTCTCAGTGTGTTTAGATGGTCAGGGAGGCGGAAATGAGGGCTTAAGGGCCATTAAATAGGGTGCAAGCCCTAAAATTAGAGTTTTCTCAATACAGACTCAACTCGTCGAGTCCAGGCCCACGACTCGACGAGTAGGCTTTAAAATATGTGTGGCTAACTCAGCCCCTACACAACGAGTCGGGACCAACCAACTCGTCGGGTAGGTTCCCAAAAGTGCATTATAACTCTTAAATTCTCATCCAGGATTTGGGGTGTTACATTTTAACTACTCACGGTATGGGTAATCTGGTTTGAAGTGCTGCATAGGGTTGTTGGATTTCCGAAGTGCTATAATGCCAAAATGGCCCTGCCCTCCGGTGTTTCATGTCTGGCCCCTGTCTGTACATAGTGGTTGAAAAGTATTGTTTAACACTTATAAAATAACATTGCTGGTAAATAGTCACAATAAATATTAAACTAAACTCTAGCGGTAATGATACTAGGTTTCGTCAAAGGAAACTAGAATCGTTAGAAGCGAAGCGCTGCCCGAGTTTGGAATCATCACTTTAACATGTGAGTACATAGTTACTTTCATCTTACACATAGATATGAAGTATTTAATATAAATTACGTGTTATGTATGCATATTATCTAGTGTTCCTGATATCTATGCTAGATGAGCGATTTATACATGTTTACGTGACTTAAACTGTATACGTATTTTTATACTTATAAATATATATTGGGTAGCGACGAGTGATGAGAGATAAGTGATGATACAAAAGGTGATGATAGATAGGTGATGATAGAAAGGTGATGATAATTAGGTGATGATAGATAGGTGATGATAGAAAGATGATGATAATTAGGTGATGATAGATAGGTGATGATAAAAAGGTGATGTGAGATGAGAGGAGATACCATAACCTTGACCGACGATGTGGCGATGTAGTCATCTACCAGAGTATAGATGGCGACCACGGGCTATTCTAGACAGTCATGTGAAAACACCAGCAGGCTCATAACCTGTAGGTGATGAATTACGAGTTCAGACGATGTTGGAACTACGTATTCATGCGATGATACTCTAACCCTTACTATGAATTACGAGTTTAGGCGATGTTGTAACTACGTATTCATGCGATGATACTCTAACCCTTACTATGAATTACGAGTTCAAGCGATGTTGTAACTACGTATTCATGCGATGATACTCTAACCCTTACTATGAATTACGAGTTCAGGCGATGTTGTAACTAGGTATTCATGTGATGATACCCTAACTCTTACTGGACACGTATTGAGGGAGTAATCCCCGAATCAGTACTGTCTATGTGATGTAGGCGATGATCCTCAGGAAAAGTCCTTAGGAATAAACATATAAGGAAATGAGATGTAAGGAGATGAGAGGTAAAAACGATATAGGAGATAACCCTTAGGATATATCTTTAGGGAAGATTAAATGAAGAAAATGGGGATGGGTAATCGGATTAATTGTTTGACATGAATTTTGTGAAGAAACAAATTGACTATATTATTGTGGGTTGAAAACCCTATGCACTCACCAGGTTTCCCAACCTGACCCATTCAGTTTATTTGTATCACAGGTGTCGATACGAAGCTACATTACACTGAGAGATTAAAGGAGATGTAAATCATTAGTGTAAATGAATGTAAGGTCTATTTATGCTTATGTTTCTGTATTGAAAATGACATCCCAAAGTTTCAATACAAACAAAATACATTTATTTGGAAATGCTTTGATAATATCTTTATCATGTTTTCTGGGAACAAATTTCGCAATATTATTCTTTAAAGTGAATACTCTGATTTTCAAATAAGCATAAATAAAATTTTTAAAAATGACCATGAATTTGGGGATGTTATAGTTGGTATCAGAGCATTAGTTTACGCGAACTATGAATTTGTAGGAAATTTCTAGACTTAAACTTAGAATGCTAAATGATGATCGTGAGGAGTCTGTCTAATATATTTTAGGAAGTATGCCTAAATAGACACGAGCACTAGCTTATTTTAGGAAAGATGCCTAAATTGCTTTTATGTGTTAAATGATTTATGATGCTTTATGATGTCATTATTTGATTGGATCTATGGTCTGTTGCCGATCGGATCTGGAAATTTTATGTGTTCAGGTTTCTAAACGTTTAATTACGGTATTAGAACCGACATGTAACTTTTGGAGTAATAAGGAGGATTGCACGTCTAAACCTTCCTCTATCTATATTCTCGCATTGATCCTGCTTTGGTGTACAGAACGTCATGGTGAAGACTCATACCAGACTGAGAAAATAGAGGAAATAAGAAAAATGATGATAGTGAATGATACCTATCGGAAGATACCGTAAGAGAGGTATCTTGCCTTTAGGATACATCTAATAAATAATACGTCTAGTACGGGAGAAGTACACTTTCGATTGGCAGAAAGAAAGATTTTGGTACAAGTTATCTCATCATCTGGCATTTCCATCACCAACCGAGTTGAAGCAGAATTGATGATTGAAGATACGCGTGAAAGAAAATTTTATGATTGGACACATTTGTATGTGTTAAAATTGTTTTTGTGATAATAACTTGGAGAACCGAGAGATAATACCTGGGACGAGTATGAGTAGGTATGAAAGGTAGTAGAGGCTTATACTACCGGAAGCACAAGACTCACACTTGGATCAGGGAAAGTCACAAGGTTACCAAGGCACTAGTAATTGATTCCGTTTTGTTCATGTATGTCGTTACCATTGTTTCGGTAATGACTAAAAAGATGATTATTATTCCGACCCTAGTGGTCATATCAAATCGAATCCGACTAAGACGAGAATGTTACGTGGTTCAGAGGACCAAGATCGAGGTAGCATCTGACTTAAGCCAGGCGATTGAAGTGAAAGATACTCGAAGCGATTAATAGACGTATCGCGATCATTGTTAAAGCTTGTAGATAGAAGTGCTACATGATAGAATGTGATTATATCACATTAGGACATTAAGGAAGGTATCATCCATTCTGGAACTTGACTCTAAAAGACCTGAATCTAGGCGTTGCATCATACGATGAGAGGTCATTAGAATATGGCCTATCGGTCTGTCACGATAATCGAAGTAAAGAACTTATCTTAAGTCTGTTTACGAAGGAGCAGGAGTCTCCAATAAAGACCAGGTTTGAAACTTGAAGGTTACGATTGAAAGTCCAACATAGTATGAAGAGCGGGTGCAAGATTGAGCACCACCAGCAGTCAAGAAGTCCAAGAGTTAGATACTCACTCGAAAAGACATAAGAGTTACGGTTATTACCTACGATGAAGAGATAACGTGCGGAGTCATTATACAAGCCCTGTTGTGTTGATGATTCCTGGACTTAATCATCCTAAGGGGGAGATAATTGTAATGTCCGCAGATTCGGGCTAGTCAATTTAGAGACAATAAGCGTCAAAAATGACATTTTTATAGAATATTATTTAGAATAAATAACCTTAACCAAGTTATAGTATATGTCACAAGGGTTCCGTACATATAAAGAACGTCGAAATCCAAGTCATAACGAAGAAGTTATGACATGTCTAAGTTTTACGGCTAAACCGACACGACACCGCATAACGTAAAAAGTGAATTTTTGATAAATTACTTAAATGTAGTCAAAATTACCATTTTACCCTTTTATTATTAAATAAATAATCTAATTATTTATAATTTCTAATTGGTTCTTAGATACACACAATAGTTGTTAGCAACATTTGAACCAATCTCTCTCTCTCTCTCGCTCTCTCTCTCTCTCTCTCTCTCTCTCTCTCTATATATATATATATATATATATATATATATATATATATATATATATATATATATATACTAGACGAATGCCCGTGCGTTGCGCAAAAACATCTATATAGCTGAAATCTTTACAAATATATGTTTTTTTAAATATAACAATAATGTTGTTGTTAAATTTGATATAATAATTCGTATACTAAGTTGATATAATATATTGACTATTTTGAATTATATGATAATATATACATCTATTAAAACTGCATAATCTCAATCTTTTGAATGACCTCTACCCGCGGGTGACTCATGAAGAAAATTATATATAATATATGGTTTAATGCTATTTATAGTTGTTGTTATTGTTAATTAATTTTTTAAAATTTATTTGCTTAACGTTTTAATTTCTATCATTGTAATTATCTAAAACATCAAACATTTTTTTTGTTTTTTTTATTTTAAAGTTAACAATATAATCATTTATATAGAGTTATTTTCAACTATTTTTATTGTAAGTTATTTTACGCTACTTATTTGAAAGCTTTTAACGATTATAAAAATATCTTTAGGAAATATTTTAGTTACATTGATATTACAATTTAGTTTTTGCATTTAGCACTACAATTTATCACTTTTAATTATTCACGAAATATTCTTTGGGTTTTTTAAGTGGAACTGGAATTTATATTGAAGTTGACCCTGTTATGTTATATTTAAATTAACAATTTAAGTATTTTGTCCAAACTGTTCAAAAGTTGTAGCTTTAAACTGATAGTGGTTTATATACAACAACATATTAAATTTAATAAATTATGTATAATATGTTACAAGTTAAAGACAATGTTTATAAGTAGAAGTAAAAATATTATTTTAATATTGAAATTTAGTTTATTTATGATTACACTTTAGGTTTGATACTCATTTAACCTTATTAACCAACTTATAATCATTATTAGAAAGACACTACACTTTATCACTTTTAACTATTTACAAAATATTCTTTAGGTTGTTTAAGTTGAACGAAAATTTATATTTAAGTTGATCCTGTAAGATTATATTTAAATGAGCAATTTAAGTATTTTATACAAATTGTTCAAAAGTTGTAGCTTTAAATTGGTAATGGTTTACATACAAACAATATATTAGACCTAATAAATTAAGTATAATATGTTAAAAGTTAAAAACATAACTTTATAAATATAAGAAAATATATTATTTTAATATTGAAATTTAGTTTATATATGATTACACTTTAGGTTTTATATTTATTTAACCATATTAACCAACTTCTAATCATTGTTAGAAAGAAATTGAAAAGTCATGGGAGTTTCAAATTAATGTGGTAAAAGGAAAAATGAATGAGAGTTTCAAATGAATGTGGTGCAAGGAAAAATGCTAGCTTATATATATATATATATATATATATATATATATATATATATATATATATATATATATATATATATATATATATATATATATATATATATATATATATAAAAGATCATTTAAAAATTTAAATATTTCTGAAAACATGATAACTTTCTACAAAATCATAATCCTGTATTTTATTTTTCAAATTTCTTTACCAATCTTTAATTCGCTAAAAAAATTCAAAAGAATCTTATTCATAAATGCGCATATATGCAAATTTATAATTACACATATGCATACGAAAATGTACATATGTACACACTCGTGACAAAAAAAATATTTTTTGAAAAAAAAAGTGGATTAAGCTCTAAATGAGGGTCTCAATTATTTGTGTAATTAATTTTGAGAAAATATTATTACAAGAAATCGAGGACTATACCTTCACATAAATTAACCACACATATTATGTGTACGTAAATACCTACATATATTTAGCATGTTTGTAGATAATTAAAAATAATAAATTCTCATAATAGATAATACTTAGGTGGTGTTTTTTTAAATGTTCTTTTATAGCTTTTATGTCTCTGGACAGGAATACATTTATATATGGGCGTTCTCATATAATATTTTTTAGAAGATTGGAGACGTCAAAATGTCTTTATGTCCTCTCCTTGAAAAAGACATGGATGACAGTCTATAAATAAAAATATAATTTTCACAAACATCTTCTAGGAAAGAAAATGTAACATACACTTTACTAACCTTGTTCAATTATCATGTTTCATATGCTTGTTAGTTTAAAAATGAATATTATTAGATATTATGTGGTTTTAAACGTTTAAAGTAAGTAGTTAGAATGGAATAGAATTATATGTGTTAAAAACACCATTTTTGATATGGTTTTGAGCGTTGAGTTCTAACAAAATATTTTTATAAGATTTGAAGTTAACCTAAGTTTAGAATTATTTGGAAGGTATTGGAAGTGATATGGAAGTCTTATGTGATTCCGATCAAAAAATCAACTATCAGAATTAATGAAAGTATAACGTCTAAGTTGGAAATATGTAAAACTGCTTTTATTGGAAGATCTTTTCTGGTATATTGTTATTGGAAGTTATATATTATCTCGTTAGAAATGTATAGGAGAAAACCTCATCGAAAACGGAGTTCCGAGCGAAAAGTTATGCAATTTTTAATGTTTAAGGGTAAAACGGGTACCCAAACCGGGTCCAAGCCGACCCAACTCGGGTTTTTACCCATTAAAACACGAATTTGGCTTATTTTTCTGCCATTTTCAGTTCCTTACTATCCCTATGGGAGATTTTCACCTACATGATCAATCTTGCACAAGTTTTGAAGATTAAATCAAGATTTTGAGTGTTCTTGAAGTATCGAGTCTAGTAATCAAGGTATGAACTCTTAATTTTTGGATTAACCATTGTAATTAGTGAGTTATTAAGAGATTAGGGTTTGGTCAAAGTGGGTTTACCACTGATTTCATGAAATTAGGCATGAGTTTATGTTATTAACTTAGAATCTTAAATGGAAATCAAGTAACTACATGTAAACTTAAAAATTAATCATGGTTTAAGAGTAATTAGTGAAAATTAGTAATGAAACCCATGGTTTATACTTGAATAAGCATGGATTACTAAAATATTCAGTGTTATCATTGTAAAACAAGAACTTAGTGATATTTATCATGAGGTTTGATCATGTAAAGGGTAAAATGAAACCATAAAGGGTATAATTGTCCTGTTTTTGTAAAAATCACCAAAAATTATAGAAAAATCGTATGAATATGTGCTATATATCCCCAGAAATCTGAGAATGTCTACTTTGATTTTTGTTTTAACACCAAAATCTAATTTCGGACTTAAGATGGGTGAAAACAACTATATATTCAGTGCAATAAGGTTGAATTTTGACAGCTTTGGGACATTTTGACAGCTTTGGGATGCTGTGTTGTAAATTTCAAGTAAATTATAGAAAAATCATAAAAATGTGAGGTCAGTGGCATTAGAAATATATAAGAGTATATTTTGTTAATATTTAGAATTTGTTAGTTATTTTGATATTTAAGAAGGGTAAAACAGATCTGCAAGTGACAGCTATACAAAGAACAAAAACTAAAATTTCTAAAGTGAAAACAACATAACATGAGATTAGTTGAGTAGTTGCTTATGAAATTTGAAATATGAACTCCAGGGGTATAATTGAAGGTTTTAGAGGCCTGAGAATGGTGTAATTTCATCAGAATTCAGAATTCTATCGCCACATTTGGTTACAACATAGTGAGTTCAATATAGGGACAATTGTATGTTATGTGTTATATGTGCAATGTGCTTTCTTGTGTTATTGATCTAAGTGGTTATTACTTGATGTTGGATTTTGATGCCTTTGGCCATGTAGAGCATGACTCTTATCACTTTGGTATTGACTTTGTGCCTTTGGCCATATAGAGCATGACTCGTATCACTTTGGTATTGGCTTCGGGCTAGGTAGGGCTGAAAGCCTGTATATTCTAGCAACATGATAAAAAGGAATCGTGTTTTATATTCCACTTGGGCTGGAATTTATGATGTTTATGATCCTAAATTACCGTGTCTCATTGATTGTAATCCCTTGAATCTAATCGTTGATTGATTTGGAAAGTCCTTCATTTGATACACATATAAGCCTTTGTTGTCCTTTGTTTCTTTTTGTTCCTGTCATATTGTTATGTATATGGCATAGCGTTATATTGTATCTATTTTTGAACTCACTAAGCGACGCCCGCTTATCCCTCTCAGTGTTTAACTATTTCAGGTGATAAGCATCCAGAGTAGACATGCTTTGTTGGAGGACGTAGAGTAGTTGACACTACTACGTTTGTACTTGGTATACATATATGTATATGTATTATAAATTCCTGGGTAGTTATGTATTTATACAACTAGTTATGAAACTTTGTAAAAACCTTGTTAATTGGTTTGTATCCATGCTTTTGTATTTAGACCACTAATGTGAATTATAATTATGAATATGAATGTAGCATGTTTGGCTTTATTTTAGTGTTGGGGTCTTTCAGAAAACAAAGAATAAAAACAATGTTGTAACACCCGTAAATACGGGATAGTCAATTAAGATATAATAAGCGTTAAAAATGAATTTTTGATAAAAGATTAATTAGGATAAATAATCTTAACCAAAGTTATAATATATGTAACAAGGATTCCGTACATATAAAGACCACTGAAATCTGACTCCGCATGAGGAAGTTATGATTTTTTTGAAGTTTCAGTGCAGACTTGCAGGCACAGAAATCGAAAGTGGCAGGGAGTAGGAGGAGCCAGTAAGGCGCTACGGCGCGGCAAGCTTCTTGACCCTATGAGGCACGCTTGCTAAAGCCTATATATACCCTCCGAAATTTGTTCATTTTCCACACCAAAATCACTCCAATTCCTCTGGATCCCTTCCAAACTTTTGAGTCCGATTTCTTTAATCTTTTAGAATGTTTAAAAGAGTCTTTGGAGCTCTAGGAGTCCGGTAAATAAGAGCTTTCAGTTTCAGAGTTTTGTCCGTGCGTTTACCCGGTTTTCGCTAAAACCTCTATAAGTTAAGCTACACTCTTTTCCTTTCAGTGTAACTTATATTTATAGTCATAAGTTGTTATTATGAACATATAAATAAGATTTATTAGTGATTCCAAGTCATTATACAAATTGATCTACTTACATGGATAATGTTTAGGCTGGACTTAGTGAGGTGTTTAAAGTGAGATTTCCAAACAGTATACTTTGTATACCAAATGGACACTACCTCCGATATGATTATACCTGGTTATTCCTTACTTGATTGATCTTGATGTTGGCATTGGGATTAGTTAGGAATCTACACTATCCTTAGTCACAAACAATATTAAACTAAGACTTAGTAATCATTATACTAGGTCACATCAAAGGAAAAGCTAAAGGTGTTAGGCGAAGCTCTACCGAAATCACCACTGATCACCTAAGTCAAGTGAGTGCATAGTTACTTTCAGCATATGTACAGATATCAATTATTTAATTTGCATAGATGCCCTATGTGATTATTGTCTTCTTTCCTGATAACCGTGCTAAATAAGATCATGATTTTACTCTCAATAAGTTATATATGTATTTTATTATACTTATATTGTATCGGTTAAACAGGGTAGAGAGAGAAAGAGATGAGATAATAGTGAGAGACCATACCAGAGATAAACTAATGATGATATACCATGCCAAAGATAAAATAGTGGCGAGAGACCATACCGGAGATAATATAATGGTGAGAGACCATGCCCAACTGAGAGCAGTCATCTAGCAGAGTATTGATGACAACCACGAACTCTTCTAGACAGCCTGGTGGAACACTAGCAGACTCACAATATGTAGGTGTTAATGAATCATACTATCCGGGAGTACGAATTATGTGTTCATTCAAGTAATCTATCCCCTTCATGGTTGCCTTACATACATGCATTGCTAAGTAATCCCCAAACCAGTGTCGTCTTCTCGTTGTTACAAAGATCCTTTAGGATAGGACCCTTGAGATATCATTTTAGGATCGAAGAGTGAGAATAACGAGAATGGATAATCGGGATTAATATGTTTTGTGTATTATATATACTTAAAACAATATAATAATAATACTATGGGTTAGAAACCCTATGTGCTCACCAGGCACCCAAGCCCGACCCACTCACTTTCTTTGTTTCACAGGTATCGATACGAAGGTACAATCGACTGAGAGATTCAATGAGTATAGGCCATTAGTGAAATGAGTTATTTTAAGTCCTGTAATGATTATGTTTATGCTTATGTTTCTTGTATCAGCTATGACATCCAAAATTTTATAATAATCAATGAAAAAAAAAATCTTCAACAATACTTTTTATATGACAAATTCCACATTTACAATAAACTCTGTTTTAACAATAAGCAAAAATAAAATGGACTTTTTCTGAACGTGAAAATGGGGATGTCAAATTTGGTATTAGAGCATTAGTTTAAGCGAACTAGGAATTTAGACCATTTCTAGACATAAACATAGATTGCTAAGCGATGATCGTGAGATGAGTGTCTATTATAATTTAGGTAATACACCTGAATTGACACAAGCACTAGCTCACTTTAGGATAAGATGCCCAATTTTTTTTTTTTTGTGCTAAATGATTTGTAGTATATCATGCATTGGGTTACCTATTTAAATTGCTATTATCAGCTTTAAGGTCTGTTTCCGAAATAGGATTAGGAAATTTTATGTGTTTAGGTTTCTAAACGTTTAATTACGATATTATAACTGGCATATAACTTTTCGGAATGATAAGGAGAGTCATGTGTCTAAACCTTCCCTATCTATCTTCTAGTCTCGGTACACTGAACAGCTGCCTCGGTGTACACATCGTCATGGTGAGAACCCAAAGTGGACTAGTAAACGATAACGGAAACCAGTAGCATGAGCCTCGTGTAATCGAGCGAGCACCAGAGGCAATACCTACACCTGAACCAATCACGATGAACTTGATACATGCAATGTTAGATCGCCAGATGGAAGAGACAAGGCGTTTACTTCAAGGGATTAGGGATGGACCTATTGCACCAATTGTAAGTGTTGGATTAGTTGTCTAACCCAATAACTAAATTAGTATAATCTTGAATTATTAGTAAAGTCCTTTTGGGTTGCCCTCAAACCTCGTAATTGAATAGGATGACTTTTAGAGAGAGAGAGAGAGACTGATTTATTAGTTTATTATATGATTAATAATTAGCAATAAATGAAATTGTTAATATATTATGGAAATAATATATTAATTAGAAATAGTAATATTTAATAAAGAATTAATCTAAAATTAATTAGAATTAATTTTAGGATTAATTGGTTTAATTAAAAGTGCAAGGGTTAAAGTGAATTGTTCAATAGTTGAACAAGAGATCGTCCAGAACCTTCTTTGGAAGGGGTGGAAGAATTCTAGGATGTTCCAGTGCATCTGAAATATTCCTTACAGATAAATAGGAAGCTGGATAATTACCAATTTGAATAAATATTATTTTATTCCTTTTAGGGTTATCTAGGGTTTCCAAGTTGCACTATATAAGGAACCCATAGGCTTTAATTTTTGTCCACTTCATTCTTGAGAGCCAAAGCCAAAAATTCTTTCATCCCTCTCCTCTCTCTTCAAGTCTCTTAGTTACTAGGGTTGGGCGTGAACCATCAGAGGCACGATACTTGTGGTGCTTGCTTCCAAAAGCTTTGAAGAAGGTTTTAGATTTGTTTACTATAACAAATCAGGAGGTATGAAAACATCCTTATGAATTTTGATTTCATTAGGGTTTTGTAGTTTGATAGTTCATAGTATGTTGTCTTTATGTGAAAGACATACACCATCTTTAGGTTGCATGTGTCCTAATCATTTAATTGTTAATTGTTTTTCCGCTTAGAGAACTATGTTGTAACCTACGTTTTCCATCAGTGGTATCAGAGCCTATGGCTATCTTTCATCTAATTGTACATTGTTGAATCGATCAAACAAGAATTTTTGATTTTGAATTTATCTGCCTAATCTGTTTTACATGCCTTCTATTTGGTAATTATCTATTTCTATACCTGCCAAATCCGAATCTACTGCATATTTTATAATTAAATAAAAACCTACAAATTAGGAGATAAATCTTTGACTTGATTAATTATTTAATTGATTAATATAATTAATTATTTGTAGCACGAAGAGGAGTATTTCGCGACAGAGAGCTCATATCCAAAGAGGACAATGGGAGCATATGTAACCTTGAAGAGATTCAAGAGCAAACCAATGAAGGAACCTTAGATAATATTGTCGGTCAACCAGAGGATGAGAATCCTATTGAACCAGTTGACACTTTGTTACCTCTTCGTCATTCCAGTTGAGTTAGCATGCCACCTTAGTTTTTTGGTTTCCATATAACTGTAGAAGATGATACATTTATCAGTGATCATACAATGGTGAATTTGGAAGAACCAACTAACTATAAGGAAGAAATGGCAGGCCCTTAGGCAGCCAAATGGAAAGAGGCAATGGATAGCGAGATCAAGTCCATGTATGGCAACCAAGTTTAGAATTTGGTTGATCAAGAACCTGGTCGAAAGATAGTTGGTTGCAAGTGGATCTTCAAGAAGAAGACCGACATAGATGGAAATGTGCTCACATTCAAGGTACGAATGGTTGCGAAGGGCTTTACTCAAACCCCAGGGATTCACTATGATGAGACCTTCTCACCAGTGGCTAAGATAAAAATCTATTTGGATAATGCTCGCCATAACTGCTTTTCATGATTATGAAATCTGGTAGATGGATGTCAAAACCGCTTTCCTTAATGGAAAGTTGGTAGAAGATGTTTACATGAGTCACCCAGAGGGTTTTATTGATGCAAAGTTTCCTAATAGAGTGTGTAATCTTGAGAAATCCATTTATGGATTGAAGCAAGCATCGCGTCCCTGGAATCTTTGCTTCCATGAGAAAGTCAAAGAATTTGGTTTCTCTAGGAGTGAGGATGAGTCATGTGTGTATGTCAAAGCTAGTATGAGTATAGTAACTTTTCTAGTATTGTATTTTGATGACATACTACTTATAGGAAACAACGTTCCAACCTTGCAAGAAGCGAAATCTTGGCTTGGAAAGTGTTTTGCTATGAAGGATCTAGGAGAGGCAACCTATATTCTCGGGATAAGAATTTTTAGAGATAGAAATAAAAGACTAATTGAACTTAGTCAAAGTACATACTTGGACAAGGTACTAAAACGGTTTAGTATAGAAAATTCCAAGAAAGGAGAGCTACCTATTCAAATCAATGCCAAATTGAGTAAGACTCAAATCCCAAGTACTGATGAAGAAATAGATGATATGAGTCGATTCCCTTATGCTTCGGCTGTAGGTTCGATTATATATGCTATGACATGTACTCGATCTGATGTGTCCTTTGCTTTGAGCATGGTCAGTCGCTATCAGGGAAATCCTGGCAGATCTCATTGGACAGTAGTGAAGAACATTCTCAAGTATCTGCGAAGGTCAAAGGCAGAAGTTGATCCAGTAGATCGACTAGCAGTTTCAGCTACTACTCGTGATGATGATTTTGATTAGCGAGATGTTCACTTTTACTTGGATTATGCAATAGAGTTTCTCTTATTCGTATTAACAACTACTATAGGAGGAATTTTTTTATGTGGTGCTAACGATCAAAAGTAACAGAATAGGCTTGAGAGTAGCTCTTTCCAAATAGGTCGAGTAGCAAGGGATGGTCTTTGGAGGCAATGATACGTTGAGAGTGAATGGTATAATGACGCCATATTTCAAACAGACAGATACAACTTTCGTTCTCAATCTGGCTGAGTGTTTACGTTAAATGGTGGAGCAGTTACTTGGAAAAGTTCCAAGAAATATATGGTGGTTGTTTCTACGTGCGAATCAGAGTACATAGCGGCAAGTGAAGCATCAAAGGAAGCATCTTGGATGAGGAACTTCATTGGATATCTTGGAGTAGTTCCAACCATTTAGGAACCAATGGAAGTTTTCTGCGATAATGAAGGTGCGGTTTCTTTAACTAAAAGAAATATCGACAGAAAGTACCATTATATCAGACATAGAGTAGAAGAAGGCCACCTGATTGTGAAAACTGTATCATCAGAAGAGAATCCTGCAGATCTTTTGACGGAGGCTCTGAGTAGGGTTAAGCATAATCAGCATGCTAGGAGCATTGGTTTGAGAGATGATATTAGTTTTAGTAGTTAGATGATTAGTTTGAAACTTGTAACAAAATAAATGTTAGATAGTTTTGGGTTGCAGCTCATTTCATTGGAAGTCATTCGGGTTATAAAACATGCGGATCTTTTGACCTGAATATATAATGGAGATTTTGCAACTTGATTCGGCATTCAGAAAGAGACACATATACACCACGATCAATTCTCTCTCAGTTCTTCTCTTTAGTTATGGTTTTCTATTAGGGTTTCATGTTCTTCGCTGTTCTCAGTTGTAATCTGTTGAATGTTTGGTATTAGAACATATTGAGAGTGTTGAGTGTTATTGTAGCGATATTTGATTTAAATGTACATGAGAACCAACTGGTCCTATGAATAAATAAACGGTTGTCTATGTGTTTTTAATTAAATGTTTTTATAGATACCTCAAAATTTAGATTTAAAATCGGAAACAAAACAAAAAAATTGTAATTTCGACTTATATCTTCAAGTTTCTTGGTGACTTTCTTATTCACTGACATATTATTCATTTTTCTCGACTTTTATTTTGTTTTTGGAAATGTTCTCCTAGTTCTTGTCCCCACTGTCGACATCGAGGGTGGGATGGTGGTGGCATCATGATGCAGGAGAGGAGGCGAGGTAAAGACGATGGAGTCGTGGTGTAGAGTCTGTCCATAACAACAGGGAAAAGTTATGTAATGGGGTGAAGGGAAGTGAGATGGTGACAATGTAGTAATGGAGGAGAAAGAGAGGACGGGTAAGGAGGTAGAGGTGGTGGCCATCTGTAGAGAAAGAGGTTGTGACCGATAACAGAGGCAAAAACTAGAGAGACCAAGGAACTACCGACGACTAGGAAACAGATGATGGCCAGTATTGCAAAAATCGGTCTAGGCGGCCGATTAATCGACGCCTAAACGTTTGTCGGTCTCCAACCACCAATGAATAGGTGTTAGAGGGTTAGCTAATCACTTTTGCTCAATATCGGTCAAAGTCGGTCCAATTCGGTCCTAATCGGACCAACCTAGACTCCAAATCAGATAAATCAGCTCTACTAACTCTAAAAAACCCACAAGCTCAAAGGATCCAGCTAGTCCAAAGCTTAGCTGGGTTTGATTCTCAAAGGAGCTAGTTCCCCTTTTATAGAATAAGTTTAGCCTTCATCTATTATCCGCCAGTGATGTGGGATGAACTTTTAATTGTTTCATATGTCTTCTTTGCATCTATTTCTTCCCCACTTTGCATATCGTTCTTCCTCACCTTTCTCTCTCGATCGAACAAACCCCTGCTCAATTGCTCAATATATATACAGGTGCAACCCACCGTCGAGCTACCTTCAATTATTTTATCACTTCCTTTCAATGATTTGAGTGGTAAAATACTTCTGAAATTTGTGATATGGAGAAATTAGAAATGATTGATCTTGAAGGTAATTCAATTCACGGCAACTTACAGTCTCACTTCACTGGTCTAAAAAGCCTCTGACTTCTCAAGTTGGGGTTTAATCAAATATCCAGCGAGATACCAAATTCAATATCCCAATTTAAGAATTTATAGGTCTTGAATCTCACAGGGAATCACATCAACGATTCAACAATTGAAATTGGATCCGATTCACCTTCAATTAAAACTCACTCGATTTGTGATTCTGTAATCTGCGAGATCGAAGGCGGAAATTGGGACGTCTGAGCATGGGCGGAACCAACATGGAGCAAGGTGTCTCAGTTTGGATTTGTGTCTCGATTGTAACGGGTAGGGAAGAAGTGGTGGTGATGTTGGTTGGAATGAAAACGAAGAAGAAGCGACTTCGACATCTGCAACATCAGGTAAACAATGGTTTTGATTGTTTTTTGTAATAGGTAGGGCGGAGGTTTTGATTTCTTCATCTTTAATTGTTTTGTGTATGAAACCATCTGCCCACCAAGTGTTCGATTAATTACTGAGTTAATCTTATAGTCTTGATTATCAAATAAAGGTGTGGGTATTCATGGGTTCTTCATTAATACTTTAGCAGTAAATATGTATTAGGTTTAACTGTTGTTGCTGGAATATATGCTACACATAAGAATGGATTGGTTATGCATCCAAACCAAGATAGACAAACATGTAATATGAACTGATTGGTGAAATCATGGCTCACAAGAATGGATTGTGCATTACAAGACATAAGAATGGATTGGTTTTGAACTCAGAATGAAAGTGTTAATGCTGATAAAGTGCAACAACCTGCTGATAAGGTTAAATCATGCCTCACAAGAATGGATTCTTCCAGTTTTCATTTGATAACTTGATACATTTGTATGAGTAGACCGTCGAAGAGCTCAAAGTAAAATTTTTGTAAGATGTGTATTGTATAATTTGTTGTTATATGCATAGACTTTGATCCAATTGCAATAGTTGGTTATTTAGATGTGATGTATTAAGGATTAAAGGGGTTTTTTTTGTAATCACAGTTTGATGTTATACTGTTATATTTATTAAATTTTTAATAATTTTTTAATTGATATAATGTTATATTAAATGTTATATTCTTAGGATTAATGTTATATTTATTAATTTTTTAATAATTAATGGTACCCAATTAATCCCTAGACCCCAGTCCACCGCCTAACTAACGTTTAACGTTTTCTGCAACCTTGATGATGACATTGTGTAAAAGGTGGACATAAAAATGATGGTGCTTAGTATATTTAGAGATCTATTTACTTGAAATATTTAGAAATGGTCCCTAAAATATATAGACTTTAACAATTTTGGTTTGAGGAAAAAAGTCATTTTATAATGGAATTAATGAAAACTTGTTGTTAGCCAAAAGGACTAACCATGATCGATTTTAAAATAATAAGAACCAACACATCATTTTTTTTAAAAAAAACTTAGACTAAAAATGTATACCAAAGTAAGAAATAATGTAATTAAATCTAAATTAAATAAAATGACAGTAATGCTAAATAGTAATACTAAGTTACTAACTTTATAAAATACAGTTTTCATATAACCTCTTAATCAAAATATTAAGTTATAGTCTTCGTCCATGTGGTTTACATGATGTAACACTCTAGGTCTAACTTTTGGCAAAATAACACCAATGGTTCCTATTAAGGGTTTGGATAACACCGGTGGTCCTCCCAAGTAAACCCTGTTTGTTTTTCATCCATTCACAACAATTTCACACATTAAAGGGGTAATCTGGTAAACTCGCATCTTAAAGCCCTCCCATCACCTTTCACTTCAATTGAACTTTGTTATATTTGACCTCTATCACACAATTTCTTCTCCCTCGCTTGTGGAAATGGTAAATTGGTAAACTCACATATTCAAGCCCTCACACCACTATAATTGAATCAATATACCTATCTATTCTGGTCAAAGTCAAAACTAATTTTGACTTTCCTTTATTTACAAACCAACCTAATTTATCACCTTAATCCACATGAAAAAATTGATACCGAAACCAAAAAATTGAAAAATCTAATATGGCTTCAAGATTCCTGGGTTTCCATAACAGGTGAAAGTCCATACTCTCTAATGATGGATGGATTAAGAATTTTGGCAACCAAAACCCATAATTTATAAATATCATCAAAGTTAGTCAAAAACCCTAATGAAGTAGTAACAACTTTAGCTCTAAAAAACCCTCATCCACCTACATCATCATTCTTGTTCTCCATTGGTCTGTAAAGCATCAGTATAATCCATAGCCCCAAACTGCCTTGTGCTTTGTATAATCTTTATATGACCAAGAATTCCAATACCCAGAGAAATCCCATGCCCCTCTGCCATTTTTTGAACGATTTTAGGACGAATTAATCTAGTGATTCTATCTCTAACGTTAAACGCAAAAGATGCGCCCCTTTTTTATTTGATTTTGGGCCCGTAGATTTGAGTGAGAGTTGAAGCAATGAAGCTGGTAATTGGAGTTGAAGCAATGAAGTCATAAGCCAATTGCTCAAGAAACGAAGCTTGGATGTCATTTTGTTGAGCCCTAATGTGTTGATATGATCAAGATGCCTACATGTTACCTTAGGTTCCCTTCAATCAAATTATTCTCCTTCGTAATATTCCTCATCGTTGATGTAATCATATTTATCTTATAAACCAAATGATACCCTTCTTCCTACTAATCTAAACTCCTTTTCGGGTTCTCTTCATATAGTAAAACTCTCGATTTTAGATTCTTCCAGGATTTCTAGACTATGTGCCTTTTGTTCGCCTTCCTATGTTTGTGCTTCAAATATATATTCTCTTCTATAAGTAGATAAGGAAGGGTGATAGGAGGGCTTGAAGATGTAAGTTTACCAATTTACCCCTCTAATATGTACAACTGTTCTAAATTGATGGAAAAACTACGGGGTTAACTTGGGAGGACCACCAATGTTATCCAAACCCTTAATATGGACCATTGGTGTTATTTTGCTAAAAGTTGGACCAATAATGTTATATCATGTAAAACAAAGGGACCAAGACTGTAATTTACTCTAATGAAAATGTAAAAGCTTTTGGGTTTATGTTTTTTTATAGGGAATTAAGTAATGTAAAATGTGTATTTGAAAAAATAACTAATTTTTTTTTCAAAAATAATCACTTTGTTCGGAATGGGGTATTTCGGACCAAGGAAAAATATTTTTTTGACTAATTTCGGAATGGCATTCCGGATTCCGGACCAATATTCCGGATTCCAGACTACAATTTTGGATTTCGGAAAATAAACCTCAGGAATTTCAAGAATAAGTCCGAAATGCGAAGAACAATTCCGAAATTTTAAGAAAAAAAATTCGTTTTTTACTTAAATTTAACAAAAAATAAAAAAAAAACATATTAATGTGAACTATATACGGTATTAGTGAATGAAATAAAACATTTTTTTGAGAAACGGTAACATTACACATTTCGAAATGTAGCATTTGGAATTACAAAAAACTCTCGAATATGAACAGTACTTTGGAATTAGGCATTCCAGAAAAGTGGTTATTTTTCAAAAACGAAAAATATGTTTTTCTAAAAACCTCATTTATAATGGTTAGTTTACTTAATTTCCATTTTTTATAATTGATTAAATAATATTTAAATATTTTTCAAGTATAATACGATATATAAATGAACCGGGAATGGTATAATAATTTCTTGGGTTTACTATATATTTTATATCATTCAAGTATAAGATTTAAGAAACTGTAGTGAATAAAGAAAAAAAAATTGGGATTATATACAAACCGAGAATTTATATCTATACTATATTATAATAGATAATAGAGATCATTTTGCTTGCACTATATGTAACATCCCAATTTTCAAGACCAAAAATTTTCGTTTTTAATTATAATAGTTATAAAACCATTTGCTGAAAAACAACATCATTATCATTTCAAATCATCACACGTCCCTAAAATCATAACATAAAGTAATAATAATGTCAGAGTACAAATCTCATGGATCTCAAAATGCGGAAATCATGTGTGTGCGATGTGCTGCTACCGTGTCGGCTCATTCCCCTTCGACGAAGAGGTACCTGAAACGAAAACTGAAAAACTGTAAGCATAAGGCTTAGTGAGTTCCCCCAGTATACCACATACCATACAACATACATACTGTCAGACAATTCTGGGGTGCCCGACCTACCCATGTCAAGCTGTTATGGGGTGCTTGACTTACCCTGGTTAAGCCATTCTGGGGTGCTTGACTTACCCTGGTCAAGCCATTCTGGGGTGCTTGACTTACCCTGGTCAAGCCATTATGGGGTGCTTGACTTACCCTAGTCAAGCCATTCTAGGGTGCTTGACTTACCCGTCGGTTTATCACAACCGACTACTGGGGACTATTTCATCCCTACTACTACTAACACATATAACAGAACATCATGGCACATAAAGCATATCAGATAGTCGCAAACCTAGATAATTATCACAAAGACAATCATCTAGCAAACAACTCCTACTAGTGGGTCAGCATTGTGGCTGTAGACCCACTTCTACTGGAAGGTAACTCACCTCATAAAGCTGAGTGTCAAATCTCACGGGAAGTAACCTCTAACAGCTGCTCCGATGACCTCCGGCTACCATAATCATAATAATACTCAATCAGAATCTATAACGCTACTTAGGGTAAAATGACCATTTTACCCCTTGGTCCAGTTGGAACATTCATAAGTCCTAATTCTAGCCTATTATGCCCAGCCCTCCTACGGCCCATCAAGGACTCCCTAAGGGCCCACTAATAGCCCAATTTTTGAATTGGGCCTTATCCCCCAAATGGGCCCAACAAGTTCCAAATCCTAATATAATAATTCCAAAGGGGCCAATCTTGGCCCAATAGGCCCAAGACTCTAGTTCCAGATTCCCAAGTCAAAAATTATACTTCACAGTGGGCTACGGAGCCCAAAAGTCCAGGCCCAAAGCCCAAAACATCCACTCTGCATGCGTACGCGCGACGTACTTGGCACATACGCCCAACGTACGCTAGCCTTGACCAAAATGGGGAGTTGACGTAGTACGCGCGGCGTACAAGGGAGTATGCCCAACATACTGGTCAGTTTCTTTGGGGATTCATTCATGACTTAATCTAGTAAGCCCTTACGTCCAAACTGTAGATCCAGGCCCCCTAAGACCTCCTAACCCATAAAGTCATAAACTTTATGTGCTTGCATGCATGGTTGGCTCTCAATACATGATTTTGATCCTTTAACAAGCTCAATGGACATCAAACACTTGCATGGTTGTGGCTTAACGATCAAGGTCTGATTTTTATGACCTTAGGTGCCTTCAAGAGCCCAAAAGGACAGCTCTTAGGCTTTGAAATTGCAAAGATGCAAGAAGCCTCAACAATAAGGTCCAAAAGTGACCTTAAACACCCCCAAAAACAAATCTAAGCATACAATGGCCAAGTATGGAACTTGATACCTCCAAAAAGTCAGAAATGATGTCAATCCACTGGATCTACAAGCTCTTGGTGGATCCTTGCTTCTTCTTCAAGCTTCTTTCTTCCCTTCTCACTAACACAACACACAAACACTCTCAAACGGCTTCTAGAACACAAAGGCACATAAAAGAGAGCTAGGGTTTTCATGGTGGTTGGATATGGGTGAAGGGAGGCTGAACCATCAGGGGTTATGTTCCTTATATAGGGAGTAAACCCTAAATTTTAGGGTTTAAGGATCTGCTCACGTACGATGGGCGTACTCCTGGTACGCAGGGCGTACACGCATGGCCTCCGCGGTTCACTCTCACGAGTACGTTGGGCGTACATGGCAATGTATGCCCCGCGTACGAAGCCTCCTCAGCCCACTAATAAAGCCCAAAGGTTAAAGCCCAAACCAAACCATTCCACACTTCATTGAGATGACCAATAATAATACCTGGAAAATCCCGAATGCTACAAATCTTCCCCACTTGAATTAGACTTCGTCCCCGAAGTCTGTTGCCGCTGTTGAAAATAACTCAGGGTAGTGCTCTCTCATCTCATCCTCCGGCTCCCAAGTCCATTCCGAGCCTTTACGGTGCTGCCACTGCCACTGCACCTTCACCATCTCTACTTCCTTGTTCCTCAACGCCTTCGTCTTCCTATCTAGAATGGCTGTCGGTCGCTCGATGTAGTTCAGGCTATCATCCACCTAAATATCCTCGAGAGGTACCACTGCAGAGTCGTCTACCAAGCATTTCCGCAGCTGGGAGACGTGAAAGGTGCTATGAATCTTACTAAGCTCGGCTGGAAGATCCAGCCTATACGCCACCTTGCCCACCCGTGCAGCAACCCTGAAAGGACCAATGGACCTGGGGCCTAACTTGCCCCGCTTCCTGAACCGGATGACACCTTTCCAAGGTGACACCTTCAGGAGGACCATATCCCCGACCTGGAATTCCAGGTCCGAACGATGCTTGCCAACATAACTTTTCTGCCGGCTCTGAGCAGTCTGAAGCCTGCTCCTGACCTGCTGGATCTTTTCCGTAGTCTTTAGTACCATTTCAGTACTCCCCATGACACTCTGCCCAACCTCACCCCAACAAATCGGGGTCCTGCACTTCCTCCCGTATAACATCTCGAAGGGAGGACGATCGATACTCGTGTGGTAGCTGTTGTTGTAGGAGAACTCAGATAATGGAAGATAGGTATCCTAGCTACCATCGAAGTCTAAAACGCATACCCGCAGCATATCGTCCAGAGTCTGGATGGTCTGCTTGCTCTGACCATCCGTCTGCGGGTGAAAAGCGGTGCTAAAGTGCAGACGAGTACTCAACTCGTCGTGGAATTTCTTCCAGAATCTGGAAGTGAACCGCACATCTCTGTCAAAAATCACGGAGACTGGCACTCCGTGTCGGGCTACAACCTCTCGAATATAAATATCGGCCAGCTTCTCGGCCGAAATGATCTCCTGGATCGTTATGAAATGGGCACTCTTGGTCAACCGATCCACGATGACCCATATGGAATCCACTCCCCGCGCGGTCCTGACAATTTTGGTGATGAAATCCATGGTAATATCTTCCCATTTCCACATGGGAGTATCTAGCGGCTGCATCTTGTCGTGTGGCCTCTGGTTCTCGACCTTGACCTTCCTGCAGGTCAAACACCTCTCTACATACCATGCTACATCCCGCTTCATGCAGGGCCACCATTAATCAGGGCGAAGATCCCTATACATCTTCGTCGCCCCGAGATGAATAGAAAACCTGGATTTGTGCGCCTCCTCCATCAGCACCTGGCGCACACCTCCATGATACGGAACACCCTACGGTGTAGAGTCAATAACCCACGGCTATTATTGTCGAAGGAGGAAACCTGCCCCACAATACGTTCGCTCTTCCGATGTTCCTCCTTCATCGCCTCCTGCTAAGCCTCTCGGATCTTCTCCAGTAGTGGAGTCACTACCGTCATCCGCAGGCAAATATCTCTAATCGGGCCAGCCTTGCGGCTAAGAGCATCGACCACCACATTGGCCTTCCCCGGGTGGTAGAGGATCTCAAAATCGTAATCCTTCACCCCATCTAGCCACCGATGCTGCCTCATGTTCAGATTCGGCTGGTCCATGAGGTACCTCAAACTCTTGTGATCCGTGTAAATGGTATAATGGACCCCATAGAGGTAATGTCTCCAAGTCTTTAGGGCGAAGATGACCGCCCCCAACTCCAGATCATGCGTCGGGTAGTTCCCCTCATGAGGCTTCAGCTGCCTCGAGGCGTAGGCGATGACGTGCCCTCTCTGCATAAGTACTGCGCCCAAACCAGAAATGGACGCATCGCAGTACACCACAAAATCCTCCACGCCCTCTGGCAGGGCGAGGATCGACTCCTCGCATAGTCTATGTCTTAGTGTCTCAAACACTGTCTGCTGCTCAGGCCCCCAACGAAAAACAACGGCTTTCTTCGTTAGCCGGGTCAGGGGTACGACTATCTTGGAGAACTCCTGAATGAATCTCTAGTAATAGCCTGCCAATCCCACGAAACTTTGAATCTCAGATGGAGACTTCGGAACCTCCCATCTTATCATAGCCTCTACTTTGGCCCGATCAACCAAAATCCCGTTCTGGTTGACAAGGTGCCCAAGAAACTGCACCTTGCGCAACCAGAACTCGCACTTGGAGAACTTGGCATACAAGCTCTCCCTCCTCAGGGTATCGAACACTTCACGCAAGTGCTCCTCATGCTGCTCCTGCGTCTTGGAGTAAACCAAGATGTCATCGATGAAAGCTATCACAGACCGATCCAACATCGGCCTGCATACGCAGTTCATGAGGTCCATGAACGCGGCAGGAGCATTGGTGAGCCCAAATCATAACAGAAAATTTTCGTTTTTAATTATAATACTTATAAAACCAATTTTCAATACCAAAAATTTTCGTTTTTAATTATAATACTTGTAAAACCAACTTGTAACATCCCAATTTTTGAAGACCAAAAATTTTCGTTTTTAATTATAATACTTATAAAACCATTTACTGAAAAACAACATCATTATCATTTCAAATCAGCACATGTCCCTAAAATCATAACAGAAAGTAATAATAATGTCAGAGTACAAATCACACGGATCTAAAAATGAGGAAATCATGTGTGTGAGATGCGCTGCTACCGTGCCGGCTCCTTCCCCTTCGACGAAGAGGTACCTGAAACCAAAACTGAAAACCGTAAGCACAAGGCTTAGTGAGTTCCCCCAGTATACCACATACCATACAACATACATACTGCCAGACAATTCTGGGGTGCCCGACCTACCCATGTCAAGCTGTTCTGGGGTGCTTGACTTACCCTGGTCAAGCCATTCTAGGGTGCTTGACTTACCCTAGTCAAGCCATTCTGGGGTGCTTGACTTACCCTGGTCAAGCCATTCTGGGGTGCTTGACTTACCCGTCGGTTTATCACAACCGACTACTGGGGACTATTTCACCCCTACTACTACTAACACATATAACAGAACATTATGGCATATAAAGCATATCAGATAGTAGCAAACCTAGATAATTATCACAAAGACAATCATCTAGCAAACAACTCCTACTAGTGGGCCGGCATTGTGGCCGTAGACCTACTTCTACTAGAAGGTAACTCACCTCGTAAAGCTGAGTGTCGAATCTCACGGGAAGTAATCTCTAACAGCTGCTCCGATGACTCCCGACTATCATAATCATAATAATACTCAATCAGAATCTATAACGCTACTTAGGGTAAAATGACCATTTTACCCCTTGGTCCAATTGAAACATTCATAAGTCCTAATTCTAGCCTATTAAGCCCAGCCGTCCTACGGCCCATCAAGGACTCCCTAAGGGCCCACTACTAGCCAAAATTTTGAATTGGGTCTTATCTCCCAAATAATCCCAACAAGTTCCAAATCCTAATATAATAATTCCAAAGGGGCCAATCTTAGCCCAATAGGCCCAATACTCTAGTTCCAGATTCCCAAGTCCAAAATTATACTTCACAGTGGGCTATGGAGCCCAAAAGTCCAGGCCCAATCTCCTAAGGCCCAAAGCCCAAAACATCCACTCTGCATGTGTACGCGCGACGTACTTGGCACGTACGCCCAACGTACGCTGGCCTTGACCAAAACGGGGAGTTGACGCAGTACGCATGGCGTACAAGGGAGTACGCCCAACGTACTGGCCCATTTCTTTGGGGCTTCATTCATGACTTAATCCAGTAAGCCCTTACGTCCAAACAGTAGATCCAGGCCCCTAAGACCTCCTAACCCATAAAGTCATAAACTTTATGTGCTTGCATGCATGGTTGGCTCTCAATACATGATTTTGGTCCTTTAACAAGCTCAATGGACATCAAACACTTGAATGGTTGTGGCTTAACGATCAAGGTCCAATTTTTATGACCTTAGGTGCCTTCAAGAGCCCAAAAGGACAGCTCTCAGGCTTTGAAATTGCAAAGATGCAAGAAGCCTCAACAATAAGGTCCAAAAGTGACCTTAAACACCCCCAAAACAAATCTAAGCATACAATGGCCAAGTATGGAACTTGATACCTCAAAAGAGTCAGAAATGATGTCAATCCACTGGATCTACAAGCTCTTGGTGGATCCTTGCTTCTTCTTCAAGCTTCTTTCTTCCCTTCTCACTAACACAACATACAAACACTCTCAAATGGCTTCTAGAACACAAAGGCACACAAAAGAGAGCTAGGGTTTTCGTGGTGGCTGGATATGGGTGAAGGGAGGCTGAACCATCATGGGTTATGTTCCTTATATAGGGAGTAAACCCTAAATTTTAGGGTTTAAAGAGCTGCACACGTACGCTGGGCGTACTCCTGGTACGCTGGGCGTACGTGCATGGCCTCCGCGGTTCACTCTCATGAGTACGCTGGACGTACATGGCAATGTACGCCCCCCATACGAAGCTTCCTCAGCCCACTAATAAAGCCCAAAGGTCAAAGCCCAAACCAAACCATTCCACACTTCAATTAAGATGATCAATAATAATACCTCGAAAATCCCGAATGCTACACTATATTAACTTGAAATTTTCACTACAACTCATAGGTCTTTCTAACTAAACAACTAATTACTCACTACAATTCAACAATTTTTTTGTTTTATGTGTACTTATGACTTCAACATTAAACTAATTAAAACTACCACTAAAAAGTTTTTTTAACTACCAATCAATTATCTTGTGAATTTATATTAATATGTTTTTTTTCGATAGTATTTTATGCTCTATATGAAAACTAAATCAAACATAATATGGAAAATATTTTGCAAACACTACTAGAAAACAGCCCTTTAATGACGCGCAAACAATGACGCGCGCTGATAGAGGACGCGCATTTGTGCGTGCCCTAAAAAATAATGTGAGCTCTGGAAAATTTGAAGGATAGAGGGCACGCATTTTTGTGCGCCCTAAAATTAGTGTCCAACAAAAAAAACACGGAGGGCACCTATCCTAAAAAGCGCGTCGTGTTACCCTGTCGCTTTATAATTTTAGTCTATGAGCGCGCGTTTTCATTTTTTAGGGGGAATGAAATCCAAAAAATTAAAACCCCGCTTACGTCTCCTCCTTCCACGGGAACGCTCACCTGATCAGACTCACCACCATCTCTCTCTCTCTCTCTCTCTCTCTACAGTTCCCCTCCATACCACCGCCATGGTCATCGCAGCTACATCTCACCACCTGCAACCTCAACACAATCGACCATCACCACCATTCCTACCATCCATCGCCGCCCTACCATCTTCTCCATCACCACCTCTTTCTTGTTCTATGTGAAACCCTAAAATCGGTACCAACAACTAATAGGGTTTGGAGAAAAAGTTGATCTAAGAAAAATCAATGCAAACGACTTAGAAGATGCTACCATATACTCGTACAAAGCTGCTCAGGTAGGTTATTTCCTAAATTTTGCCTTTAATTCCAAAGATATTTCCTTCAATTCTAACCCTAGTTCATTCTCCCCCCCCCCTTTGGATTCAGATTTTTTGTGTGATTGGAGATGTTTCATTTTTATATTGGATTCAATCATCGATATAATCAAATCTATTCATATTGTGAACCACCATATCAGATGATGTAGTGTACTACTGACCGACTCGGTGAGTCAGTGAGTGAGATGTTTGATTAACTAAACTGGAAATGCTATGTGGTTCAGGTGGCTCATCCAGGCAAAATTACAATCGGGGGACATTCTTACCGGGCGTTTATGACTGCAAATCTATTGGCGCATGCCCCTCATCTTTTCAGTTGTGGCATTGCTCGCTCAGGAGCATATAATAGAAAACTTACACCTTTTGGGTTTCAGGTAAGACAGACAGACTTTGATTTGGTCTTTGGTTGGTTTTTGCTCATTTGTAATTTATTATGTTGTTGAGTAGAATGAGGATAGAACCCTCTAGGAATCCACTGATACTTACATCAATATGAGTCCTTTCATATCTGTTGATAAGATTAAGAAGCCCATCCTGCTTATCCATGGAGAAGAAGACAACAATTCAGGAACACTGACAATGCAGGTGGGATTGGATTTTATGACCTTATATAATCCTCCTTCAACTTTTTTGTGCTGTGGTTTGTATATATATATATATATATATATATATATATATATATATATATATATATTGGTGCAGTCGGATCGTTTCTTCAATTTAATGCACAATATATGTTGGATTTATGTAACGAATATAACAAAGAACTAATACCATCCTCTCAGAAAACACAAACCTGTTATAATTTCCAGATTTAACCACTTCAAATTCTGTTGCATATTTCTTGCATCCTGTATATGATTTTTAAGAAAATGTACAAACCTGATTACATCCACTTTTTTGTTTAAATTGATTTATGTTCTTTGCTTCTGTAGTAGAAGGCTAGAAGCGACATGACTTATAGCTTTGGTGCAGAGGGCTCTGCCATTGTGCAATTGCAAAATTAGTTCATTAGAGATGCTTGCTGGTGTGAGTTTGGCAGAAGAAGGCGTCCTGAGATTGGTCTTTGCTGCTGTTTATTTGTCATTGAATAAAGGTGGAAATGATAATGATGTATCATCTGCATCAAGGTATGATTCTTTTTTGAAAATCCTAAGGATATGATTGCACGTTGGGAACATTTAGACCAAAAAACTGTTGTGAAAGATGCTTTACTTTCTGGGCGTCTTCCATTAGCAGTTCTTAAATTGCATCTTCATAATCAAGGAGGTATGGATGGTAACAATGAGCCTCACAATACTTTTGAGAAAGTCCGAGATATTGTAAGGGATATTGTTTATGACCTGTTTCTAAAGGTAACCTGTTGCTCTTAACACATTCTAATAAATATATATTAGGCTATTGCTCTTAACACATTCTAATCAATCAAGAGCTGTTTCCTTCTTTTTTTTTTCATGTTTGTACTCTAAAGGAAATCATATCATTATTTCTTGTGTGCAGCTTCGGGTGTACTTAAGAACCTATGCACTGGATCAAATAGTGCAAGCTGCTAGCTTGATGCAATAATAGCTGAATATATATATATATATATATATATATATATATATATATATATATATATATATATATATATGTGTGTGTGTGTAACAATTGTGACACTGAGATGTTGTACAAATCAGGTAAAAAAAACCAAACAGGGACTTAATACTTAACTGTCTGTTGTTGATGGTCATATCTTTCTTGATGAAAAAAAGTCAACTTTGTTTATATGCCTACTTATATGACCTTGGATGAGCTTTAAACTTTCAATATTTTCACAAAAACTTGCAATATTTTGGCATTAAACTCCTTACTTGGTGGGTACTTGGGGAAACTTGAAGGGTATTGTGAAATTTGTCTTTTGGAAAGTAAGGGTAAGATGGTCATTTAGTGTAGTTAATATATTACATTACTTTTAGGGATTGGGACAAGGATAATAACAGACAAAAAGACTATTCTGCCCCTTTAGTAATATATTGAAACAATTATACATTTCTTTTATGGTCTGGTAGTTTCAGCTTTTTACTTTTAAAGAATTGCATTTCTAAAAATTGTGGTCTAGCAGTTTTCTTAAGGCAAGATGCTATTTTGGCTACTGAAATTAAGCACAAGGTACAACCAACATTCAAGATTCATATTTCAGATCAGATCACAAATTCACAATATATTTATGTGTCTTTGTTATACATACAGATTAGGAAGGTAGATCCGACTTTGGACATGGAGGCTGATGAAGGAGACAATTACACACATATTCCAATACGAAACAACAGAGTTGGATGATTATTTGTTAGTTTTATAGGAATGTAACCCATGTTAGCAATGTATTATTTTTGTTTAACATTTGTATGATTATTTGTATGACATATTATAATTTGTGCAATTTATTTTATTTTTTGTGTATGAAATTTTATTTTATATTATGCAATGGATTGTATTTTTTGTATATAGTATTTTATTTCTATTATGAGACATGAAATGCAAATTTAATTTAAAAATTAATAAATATATAAATATATTTTTTTAAACATTTAAATTTACGATACGCAAAAATGTGTGTCATCTTCGTTTATGACATGTCCTTTCTTGACAGGGCTTTTAATGATACACATTGCGTGTCATAAATGTGCGTCGTAAATGCGCGTCGTCGTCGACGCGCAAAAGCGTGTCATCTCTCGTTTTGACGGGGCCTTTCTTGACACGCATTTGCGCGTCGTCTGAGCGTTTTACGACACGCATTGCCCGTCGTAAAAGACTGTTTTTCTAGTAGTGAAATAAACATTTATGATGCAAATTCAGTGAAGAGAAATTATAAAAGTAGTGTATTGAAACAATATTGTTAAGAAAAATTATATGTGTTAGCATGTTTGACGAAAAAAAAATAGTTATAGTTACTATTTGTTATTTATAATTTTATATGATGATTTTTCTAGAACCAAACTAGAAAAAACGTATACCATATTAATAAATTTAATATTTACTTTTAATTTTAAAATAAAACAGATATAGTCGAATGGTAAAATTTATATATATATATATATATATATATATATATATATATATATATAAAAAGATAAAATTTTTTTTCCTTGAACCTTATGTATATTTGAAATTTTCATTACTTTTCACTTTACTATTACAAATCGTTAAAATGACTTTTGATAACTAATCTATTCATTGAAATTTAGTGTTAACTATAGTATTATAATGTCTAATCTTTAAATATAAAAATTAACTTTAAATTCCAAATTAACAAAATCAAATCATCAAAAACTATTTTTATAATCATATTTTTTTCCGAAAAAAATAGTTTCTTAAATATTTTAAAATAATAAAACTTTAAATATAATGATAAATATCAAAACAAAATCCAAATATCAAAATTCGCGCACAACTTACAAATAGATTGCATTTAATTGATTCGATTACAAAAACATATACATAAATTGATTAATTATTGATAGTTAGAAATTACTATAAATCAAAAAAATAAATTTATTTTTTATTTTATTTGTAACGTACAAAAACAACTATTAAAATCATGATTTTTATACGTACATATTTTTTATCAGATTATATAAAAAACTTAGAATGCATCATACTGACCGCCACAAACACAACTCCACATAAAAAGCAACTATTAAAAAAATTAGAATTCATCATACATACATATTTTTAGGAAAGCAACTCAAGGAAGGTTTATGCCACAAACACGACTCCACAAAAAAAAACATTACATAGGAAACCACCAAGTTTGACAAGGGCAACTATCAACATCTGGATCACTACACGAAGCGCTTCTGTCCCCATTGCAACATGAAAGCTCATATTGACCAATTCTATCGAAACCAAGCGCCTACAGCAAACCATGTATCGAGTACGAGTAAAAACAAGGAAGGCCATGAATCTGGCAAACCAGGCCATTTGAGAAAGTATTACCTAAAACTCCAGAATCAAGTGCACGTAGCTAAGCATCCATAATGGATATAGAGGATGCACACATGAACCGTCAGGGGTGACTATGATGGATTTTCTAGGTTATAAAAACTATATATGAACGGAAAAACACTTAATCCCTTAAGTTCACATGCAACCTAGAAATGATCTACGTTTTCTCTATTGATAACAATTAACTATAAATATCAAGAAACCCTAAGCAAACCATATTATTCTCGAAATTCCTATATGAATAGGGTTATATACCTTTTGATTATTATAGGAAATAACCACACCAAAATCCTCTTCAGTTCCTTGGAAATCAAGCATCAAAAATTTGAATGCGTCTAATGGCTTGTACCTAAAACCCTAATAACTAGAAGACTTGAGGAGAGTGGATGCATAGAACAAATTGATGGGAGGAGTGCATGAAAATAAGGACCTTAGGGGTTCTTTGTATAGATGATAAGGAAAGCCATGGATAATCTTAATTGAATATTATAATAATATCTCAAATATGGTAATTATCCAACTCCTTAATTATCTATAAGGAAACATTCTAGAAACCCTAAGAGGCTTTCCAAAACCATCCCCCCTCGCGCTCATGGGAAGGTTCTGGAACCTCTCTTGTTCAACTATTGAACAATTACAGCTTAGCCCCTACACTTTCAATTAATTCTAATTAACCCGAAATTAATTCTATTTATCTTCTGATTTATTCTTGATATTTCAAATTAATATATTAATCATATAATATATTAATAAATCATTTATTTCAATTTCAAATTAATTTAATAATCAAATAAATTAATCTCTCTCTCTCTCTCTTTCTCTCTCTCTCTCTCTCTCTCTTTAAACGTCATTCTATTCGGTTAGTGGTTATGAGGGCAACCCAAAATTGACTTTGCTTCTAATTCAAGAATATACCAATTTAGTTATTGGCTTAGACACCTTAATCCAAAAGTCTCCCACTTGGATAAGTTTGTAACTATAATTGCAAGTATAGACCTTGAAGTAAACAACAAAGTATGCTTTCCAAAGCCACTTCTAAACTCCGATTTAAGTCAACTATTAGCCCTAAGATAAGTGATCATCTATCCCTTCGTTCTTCATGATATCATATGGACATGAGACATGGATCATAATCAATATCAACGTCCAAGATTCTGTTATCTGATTTCTCGATTTGTAAAGACTTTATTATACTTCAAATTCAACACATCAGTTAGTCCTGGATAGGCCCAACACTATATAGTCAACATCAAATCGAGGCCCAATGATACCTCTTTTCCTATTAGGGGAAAATGAATGAATAAACTTTGACAACATAAATGTCACCTTTACTCACCAAATTATATATGAAGCTATGTTTTATAACATCAAGTTACTGATGCCTTTACGCAACACCAATATACAAACGATTTGTAAATTATAACTTATGTATCTCAGTTTGAAGAATAGTAGATATTATCATCTTAGAATTACTCGTGACTAGATCCATGAAGTAATCTCTAACCGTGGATTTATCAGATACTTAAAATATCTATTTTCAAAGTACCCATGAATATTGTAGGAACTCCAATTGCAATGTCTTAACCTCAATCGTCAATCTACAATCAATTCATGACAGTCTTAATTCATTACATACTTCCAAAAGTACGAACAAATGTGGAAGTTTAAATAATTCAAATTACTCAGGAAGTAAAACATGCAAAATGAAACACAAGAATAAATGATTGAAAAAGTAGTACAATACTCATAAATAATTCTCTATTATTCATTCACCAAAGTCAACTACATTTATTTTGTTACAAGTTTCAAAATATCATCTATCCACTAAAACTAACATCATTTCTTAAACCTATGCTCCTATCATGTTAGTAGTGTTTGACTCTGCTTCGAGCCTTTTTGAAAGGATCTTCAACATTATCCTCTGATGATACTCTCTTCAAAAGAAGGTGTATGAGGGGCTGTTACCGGAGATCCTATCGAGGATCAAGGGCTTTCCTTGTAACTCACTTGTGTCACTTTGATTAACATTCCTTACTTGATTTACCACGAACATCATAGCCTCTCATACAACTTGGTTAGATTCTACTTAGTTCTAGTTACATGTACTATTTATAGTCTAATGCTAATAACAAGAAGTCCGATAATTCTAGGATCCTCTAGAATCAGCATATGAACATTATTTAACTTGGTATTCCGGGTCTTTTGCCTGGTTGAGATGACTCTCCGTTGAGAATGGGTCTTGTGTCAACTCGTTATGCACATGTGAGAAAAATAAAGAGAATATATTTGTTACAAGTGTTAGAAATATTAGTGATAATAGTCAGTATCCCGGGATATGTTTAAGGATCCTGAGGCTTCAGAAGTATTTGAGGATCCTGAATATGAGTCAACAATCCTGCCCCTAACAATTGCCCCCAAACTATACTTGTAAAATATCGGAGTTAGTTTTCCATACTAAAGGTATAATTTAAAAATAATAAACGAAAGAGATAAAAGATTTTGAATTTTAAACCCTAATCGAATAGGGTTTATCTGCCCAAGGTTAATCATCATGAGGTCAAATAATACCCTTTCTCTTCCGCCATTGGGTTAAATAAGGTAATCCTCTTAACTCTTTTTACCTTTCCCAATACGTCTCCAGCTACCTTCTCAAGTAATTTCTTCCCATTGTTCTTCCTTTTGTACTTTTCCTTTCTCCGATCATGGGCAAGAAGATAGTCCGTTCTCGCGCTAACATGACCGCTCCTCCAGAGAATAACTTTGTCGATCAGGGGCTTCTGGCCCATGATGAGGTTTGTTCTTTCAATGATGAGGAAATGTAGTCCCTTAAGGCCAATGGAGCTTTTCCCTCTGATGCAATCTTCAAGTCCTTTGATCCTTCTATTCAGACTGATTTTGTTTCACCTTCTTGGGTATGCTTTCCTGAATATCCCTTTTCTCTGGGGCTCAATATCCTTTTTTGGGTATTATTTCTGATTTCTTTCAAGCCACCAAGCTTTCCTATGTCCAAGCAATGCCCATTATTTGGAGGATTTTGTAGTGGATTAAGCGAGTGAATCATTCCCACAATCTAGACATTGGTCTTACTGAGTTAGCTTCTGTTTATGATCTTTCTACTTTTGGGAGTTCTCGTTTTCTGTTTAGGGTTAATGTCACACCCCCAAACCAGACGACAGAAACGTCCGGGGGTGGATGACTTCATTTGTAGTATCACAACACACGCATTATAGTAATCAAAGTACAAACAACCATTGCATTAATATGTACAAGTTTTTACATGTGTTCAATCACTGTATATTGACACCGAAATAGTTATGCAAAAGAAAAAGACATGACTCAAAATAGCTCCATCTTCTCAAAAGCTCGGGGAGTACCTGTTTACTGTTTCCCTAAGAATACAAGTAATTTGAAAAGAGAGTATCAACATAAAGTTGAGTGAGTGCATAAGTATTTATGTTTGAAAGTATGTTTCTGTTTCTTGAATAAGTAAATTGTTCCAGAAAATTCTATATTTTCTGATGTATGTGAAAAGTAGTTTTAATCCGATAAAACCGTTCTGTATGTAAATCAGTGTTCTGTATTTGTATTCTTTTGTATAATCTGAAAAAGTGAGAGTGCCTGGCTCCACCAGCTGTTATTATAAAATGTAATGTACTACTTTAGTTTGTATTTTGTAAACTAGTACTTTGAAGATGTACTTATGTTTAGTTATTTATACACTAACGTATTGTTAATATCTTTTTAATGAGTTATTATAACCATACTGAGACTAGATGGCCTAACCCAACGCTTTGAAGGCATTGAAAACTGTTTATAACAACTGTCACTCGTAGGCGTGTATGCCCGGCTGTAGCTAGCAGTCTGAGTGCGGGGTTGTCAATCCCAATATAGATCTATACACACTTGTTTCGATCCCCGAGTGGAGATTCTGGTTATAATGCCAGGACTTTAACTATATTGTTTAAATGAATAAACAACCTGAATCTATTGACTCATAAAAAGCATATAAACGTTACATGTATAATAGTTATGAAAACCCAATCATTCTGAAAAAAATGATTGATAGTATG
Organism: Lactuca virosa; assembly: GCF_052849685.1. Taxonomy (NCBI): domain Eukaryota; kingdom Viridiplantae; phylum Streptophyta; class Magnoliopsida; order Asterales; family Asteraceae; genus Lactuca; species Lactuca virosa. Next base: position 191,566,512 of record NC_136431.1, read on the forward strand.
CCCCTGAATTAGTATACTTAACATGTACTTGAGAGATGTATACCCTTCATTAGTTTTGAATCAAACCTTTATTCTTGTAAAGTATTGTACTCAAGTATACTTAAATTGTGAATTAATGTTCTATGAGTCATAAATTAAACCTATTATAATTTATATGTACATTCAGAATTGGTACTAACTGTTTATGAATGCAACCCCTTGCTCAACATGTTACAAAGGGTATTTGAACTGAATGAAATAACTTTTATATTTATATACATATACAAATATATATAAGTAAAATTTAAATGATATTCAGACAAATAACAGATACTATAAGCCCACATCTAAACAAGGAAAAGGAACCAAAGTGAGTTATCAGTCCTAAGCCTTTTAAATCTTATATATATATATATATATATATATATATATATATATATATATATATATATATATATATATATATGATTTTTGGGGAAAAATATAAGTTTATAAAAATCATTTAAAGATTTTAACATTTTGAAATACTTTTGGTGACTTGATGTCACTTTAAACACAATTCAAAATCATTTGATTTAATATCAATTGAAATCCATTTTGATAAGATATTTTGAACCCATTTGCTTGTAATACAAAATCCTTGTGTTAGACTTGTATCCCCCCCCCTTAAAACCGTAAAAACTATGAAAATACGGGGGTATGAACTCACCTTTTGGAGGGTGATTCAAATGATGATTTGATATAGGATGTTTAGTTCCACAAGTGTAATCCCGTAGCAAAACAAGTCCTATATAGTAATTTGTATAGCATATATGTAACCAATTAGCTAATATAATCATAGGAATGATTAGAAATTGGACTAATTTGTAAGTATAACTTACAAATAGGAGTGTTAGAAGCTAAAATGGAAGCTGGATGGTGTTCACGGCCAAGAGAGGTGTTCACGGCCCAAGAGCATGAAGGGTTCACGGTTCTGAAGGTGTTCACGGCCAGAAGTTCTTGAGGAAAGATGAACACTTGATGATTTTAAACCAGTTTCTAAGAAGATTAAAAGGTTTTCATCCGGGTGTTCTTCATGAAAAATAGATGAAATTAATGGGTTTCAATCTAATATAAGAAGATTGAAAGATGTTCTTGAAGTGATAACAAGATCAAGAAATGATACCTATTAGATCTTGTGAAGAACTAGTGATTAATTGCTTGAATATGATGAGAAGGAATGATTATAGCATGTTCTTGAGGAGAGAGGTTGTTCTTCGTGTTCTTGGCTGATGATACTTGAGAGAAAATAGCTTGGAATTGTGTTTGAATGTGTAAAAAGTGATGAAAAATCGGCTGAACAGTATATGTATGCGAGGGTTCACAGTCCGAGGGGTTCACAGCCGTGAACCTCGTACACGGTCCTATGGCGGTTGCGAGATTGCGGTCCGAAGTTGATCACGGCCTGAAGCCGTTCACGGTCCGAGGTTGGTGTACGGTCCGAAGGAAAAGAAGAAAAGATGTTACGAAGTTCTAACTTATTCCTTTCTTAAACACTTAATATTCCTCGGGTTTTAACATGCAAAGGTTATTATTCTAACCTTAATAAAATCCAAACAATAAAGAGGACTTTAGTTGACCAAAGTTTGACTTTGATTGACTAGGGTTGACTTTACAAGTAGAAAATAACAGGATGTTACAGTTAAAACCAATAAAGCTCCACTTGTCTTGAAAACCAAACATAACGATGGAGCCTGGAAGGAAAAGTTCTTTTTTGTGAGGCGAGATTCTATCGATGGTGGCGATCTCTTGCCTAAAGCTTGGGTTGAAAATGGTAGGATCTTATTTTGTTGATCTTGAGGATCCAAGGATTTACGTTTATTATTTTGTTCATTTTGATGCAGGTTACAAGTTTGGTGAAGCTTTTCCTACCGCTGAGGATACTGAAGACAACGTGAGGCATTTTCTTGCTTTACCTGCAAACATCAGAGCATTCAAACTCGAGTCTCCTAGTATTTAAGAGGGTTCTTCTACCATAACTTCGATGGCCACTGATAAGGATCCTTCTCGGTGTTTTTATCTATTTTATCATAAGGATCCTGAACTTATGGGGATCCTTCTTAATGTGTAGGATCAAAAAATACTCGCTCTAGTGCCCGATTTGTCTTGTTTGAACTTGAAGACGACATGTTAGTGGTTTGCTCATGGTAAAGAAGGAAAAGATCCCTCATTCGCTTGCTCCCAAGAAGACTCAACTTGACCTCACTGTGAAGACCCCGACATCTCGCAAGAGAAAACCATCTGATGCTTGGGATCTTGAGAACGTCGGGATAGAGGAGGCGTTAAAGAAGTTGATCTCCTTCTCCAAATCTGTAAGCATTCCTTTGTTCTTTTTCTTTCAATTTTATTATCTATTTACCATTGTTCCTCTTAGGTTGTTGATCACGTCTCTCGCTCCAGTGAGGATCTCAAAGCCAAACTCACTCAAACAGAGCATGCTTTGAAGGAGCAGGAGGGAGTCAATAAGGAGCTCCAGCAGAGAATGGAGAAGCTGTCCAGGGAGAAGGCTAAAAAGGAAAAGGAACATGTGGCTAAGATGGATGACGTGATTGCTGGAGTGAGGATGAGTGCGGCTGTTGCTGTTTAGCAAGAAAAGATCAAGCTCGCGGAGAAACTCGAGAATGCGGGATCCTGGAATGTAGCAGGATGCCGTGAAGCTTTAGCAAAACTAACTGGTAATCCTATTAGTACCAATCAGGATCCCGAAGGGCAGCAACAGAAGGCGGGTGAAGGGGAGAAGGTTTCAGGCGATGATAACCAATCCACGGTTTAGCCCTATTTAGATAAAAATATTTTAAATGCTTTTCGTTATAAAATGTAAGATGATTAATAATTTTTTGCGGGGTTGGTGTGCAACCCTTTTAATGTTATAGTTGTTTTGTATTTCTATTTGTGTGGTTGACTTATATGCTTGTTATGATTGTAGATCTTCTGAGGATCCTTACGTAATAGGATCCTAAAGAGTAAGAATTCTTAAGATCTGGATACCTTGAAATAGTTAGTAATCAACTTGAGATCTTAAAATAGTTAAGATCTTAATCATTATGTAAGACAAAAATGAACTTTAAAGGAATGATAGAACATGACTATCCTCAGGCTTTTTGACCTTTAGACTTAGGAGAAGTCCTTTAGTATGATATTGGAAGATCCTTGCTTTAAGAGTTCATCAGGGAGGATCCTTGATTGGCCCTAACTCAGTAAACTTGGGAAGGATCCCTCCTTGGGAATCAATTGGAAATAACTTCAACTTGGAAAATACCTCAGAAAAACTCTTGTTTTGCAATGTGAAAATGTTGTAAACCTTGCATCTTTTTTGGGGAACATCCTATCTTTAGACAACACGTTGGTGTCATAACTCTTAGAAAATCTCAGAGGAAAATCCCAACCTGAGATAACACGTCACTGTTATAATCTTTAGTAAATTACTGGGGAAATACCAATTCAAGGTAACATGTTAATGTTACAAATCTCAGTAAATTACCGGGGAAAATCCTAATTCGTATGATAACATGTCAATGTTATAAACCTTAGGAAAATTTTTGGGGGAGATCCCAACTTGAGATAACATGTCAAAGTTATAAACCTTATGCGTTTTCTGGGGAAGATCCCAACTTGAGATAACATCTCAATGTTATTAACCTTAGATTCAAACTTTAGGATCTTAACTTATGTTTAGAAATAAGAGGGTTGCCAAGTCACTATAGCGTGAAATGATCCCCTTATTCACATCACATGGTTAGATATCGTGCGTCCAAGTGAGGTGTAGAAACCTTAAATCGTATGAAAGAGGTAATTAACTCTTTAAACCTTAGAGGGGATTAAGTACCCTTATTCGTAGGAGTGATGACCAGTCTCTATTCGTAGTTATTATGTGTGAGAACAAGGATCTGATTACGCGGGGACAAGTCTTGAAAACTCAAACCTTGAGTTAATGCTTAAGATCAATGTCTGCTCCAGATTAATAGTTCCAGTCATGTCTGGCAAGACCAGTAAAGACTGAATGTAAGAATCAACAAAATACTTCAAGTATTAAATATAAGACTATAAATATGATCAAGTAAAGACAATAAATGAACACAAGGAATGCTTGAAAGAATGATTTGAGAGAAAGGTGCAAGTGAAGTAAATGTGAAAATATCTATCTTTAGCGGATCAATCCATCTTTTTGGTTTGTCATTGAATGCTCCTTAAATAGGAGAACAAGATACATCGTACTAACCATAAACATACATAGGATCGGATAATAGAGTTACTCCTGACACTCTGATTATCTAAGTTGACAAAAGAGACTAAGTCCTATGATACGTTACATCAAACAAAATGACAAAAGTAATTAATACAGACAGACAAATAGATTCGGAAATGCACCATCTCGGAACATCAACATTTGAACACTATCTTCATTCCTGAAACCAATCTGACTCTGGACCACAAGTTGAATCCGGACCATGAACTGACTTTAGAACAAGGATGACTCCGGAACATACAAAAGATAGAGATTGCTAGAGGTTCACTTTCAGGTTCCAACAATCTCCGCTAAGTGAACTTAGCAATCTAGTCAGCTTTGCTTGAATCTTCTTTGATGAAAACGTACGCCCGATATAACTATTCTCGGACTCCAATGTACCATTGTAGCCGACTGATGAACTTAGTCTTCGCGTGCTCGGGTGTTTCGGACTTGGATGCTCGACTTATGAACTTATGAAGTGCCTTGGTGGGAACCAGATGTTTGTCTTGAACTCGGAAAAAGTCCTGCTAATTTGTTTTTCTTTGATGATAGAAAAAACCTAGCACTGGTTCATCGATGGGACCCTCTGCCAAGATTTCAACTTCTGGCAGTTTGAAATCGATTTTTGCCAAATATTTTTCTGTTCCGAACAGATGGGCCAGTTCGTGGTCACACCGGCAGAATTCAACAACGTAGTCCTTGAGGAAGCCTAAAGCAATGTGGTAAGCTCCCATGCAGAGATCATCTGACTGAATGCTTCGGAAGTGAGCAACAATAGTCAAGATGTCATTTGGATTGATAGCAGGGAAGTCAGCATCAGTAATGGTTTTCTGAGTTGGTTTATTCCAGAAGATGTGATACCGGAACAGTATGCAGTTGAGTTCAAACTTGGTCAGGATCTTCCTTCCAAATCCAGAAATTTTCGTGATCCTTTTCCGAGACCAGACTTCTTTGAGAGGAAGAGCATTCATGGAATAGAAAGTCTTCAGTATTTCGCGTTCAGTCCGGATGATCATTTGAGGATCATCTTCCGGATGGAGATGAGCAAACTTGGTGTAGGTCTTGCTGAAAGGAGAGAGAGAGAGGCAAGTCGATCTGGTCCGAATCTCGATTCAGAAGATCATAGTACATGAAGGGCACTATGTCAACATCCTTCAAGATTCCATCTCTACAAAGAGGAGAGATACCCAACATCGGATGAGGATTACCATCCTTGAAGGATTGGATCTGGATGCTATTTTGAAGGGTTAGGTTGATCTCTTCTTGGGACCAACCATTTCTTTCAGTCAAGTGCGGAGCGGTGTAGTAGTACGAAATGGGCTTCTTGCCCTTATCTTTTTGATTTTGGAGAGAGGAGAGGATGTGTTGCATGTTTTCGTCGATCACAAACTTTGGAGGGGAGGAAGGCAGGGGCTCTTCCGGAATGTTGTCTGGTTTCCGGAGTGGAGAACCTTCATCAATTGGAGCAATTTTTGGAGGAGGAATCAAAGCCAGCATCAAAGTTGTGTCACGGAAGGCATAAGCAGTTAGTTTTCTTTTGACCTTATCCATTTCAATACTCTTGTGAATGACTTCAACTACAGTGGATGGCCATGATACTGCTGACCATATTCTTTGTTCTTCCTCCATAAGCACCTTAGCAGGAAACTTCCTTGGAGCTTGCAAACCTAACACTCCATTCTTTACAAACACATCCTCATCTTCACTATCATCATAATCATCATCATTGTTGTCATCATCATCATCACCAGGAGAACCTTAAAGGATTTGTAAAGAGTCATCAGATTCATCTCGGAGTCTGAACTCCGAGACAGGTTTCCATGGTTGAGATCTTGAACTTGGTCCTTTTCCCCCTCTTGCAACTGATGGCCTGACAACCGATGCAAGCATAGCAGACGCCTTCATATCGGAAAATTTATCAAACACATTTTGAAAACCGGTGTTGAGCTAGAGAGTAAGGGCATCATAGGCTTCAGCAGTGGGAGCCCGGGCTTTGAGATGATCGAACAGTTGGGAGAGAATGGAGAGCATCTCATCGAACTTATTGTTCGGAACATCCACGATGTTCCAACTTGCTCTAAGAAGCTTGATTAGGACCTGTTGCATGATGACATTCATCTCATCCTTCTTCCGGATCTCCTTCTCTAATCGCTGGATCTGCTTCTCATGACGAATATGAGTTTGCTTAATGAGTTCGTTGGAAGCATTTAGCATATCGTCATGGACCTTTAACATCTTGGTGATGGTGTCAAGGTAGTGATCGACAGAAGTATCATATTTTTGTTCAACTTCTTCGATAGTATTCTAGAGCCTTAGAGAGATGAGTTGATCCAGGTGAGCTTCTCTTTCAGTAGTAGTGGGTCCGGACTTGTTGGCTTCGGACAAGGAGTTAAGAATTGCATCAAGTTTGGAATCCAGTCCGGAAACCTTAACATCGATTCTGGTATTGAGTCTGGCCACAGAAGCTTCTATTGCATTCACTTTCTTCATTGTGTCAGAAACAGAGTCTCGGATTTCTAGAAGAGCAAACAGATCGATGTAGTTGCCTGCGGAATATCCGGTGTCCGAAGTAGAAGTCTGGGATTTGTTCTTATCAACTTCTTGATTGAATTATTGTTCAAGAGAGCCATGAGGAGTGGGATCAACATCAATGTTCTTGGGAGTGGACTCAGTTTCCCCTTCAGGAGTGGCTTGGGCATGATCCTCTGTATTAATTTCTTCATCAATTGAGTCCGAAGAGGATGATGAAAGTCCAAAGTTAAAATACAGCCTTGATGAGGACGGCTTTGAAGGGAAGGGAAATGATGTGAACAAGTTGGGAGCAGCGATCGAGGCACCTTCATCGGCGAACATAACTTTGTCAGAATGCTCTTCATTGGGATCTAAGTGCATGGTGTCGTGAAGTTGAGTTTTAGGATTTTCTCCGGAAGCAAACTCCAGATCAGCTACTTCATCAGAAGGGACAACAAAGGGCAGGTTGCTCTGAATGGCCCTATTATGCATGGAGATTAGTGTTCCTTCAACCTGGGATATGGTGAGCTCCGGATGCCTTGTCTGGGCCCTGTCTACAAAATCTTCCCAAAATGGATCGTTAACACCTGGTCGTCCTGTACTCCTTCCGGGTATCAGACCGGTTGAGGCATCTGAGGCAGGAGGGACAACTCCAGCCTCGGAATGCTTGGGGTTCGGAACAGGGGTTCTGGACCATGCATGTGTAGAAGGAAGTGGGATATCAAATGTGACACGTGAGTTTGTTCTAGGGGCAAGGAACTTTGTTCAACACTGACATCACCTTGTTAGAAGGTGAGGGTGGATTATTAGGAGACTCCCCATGGGTGTGTGTATGTGATTTTGAAACTCCGAGGGGTACCTCGGAAGAGTGGGTAGGAGGGGTATGGGGATGGCCAGAATCAGCCGGGATGTCTTTGGCTCGTTCCTGTTGAGAGGAAGAGTCGACTTTGGATCTCTTTCTGGCTTTTGGCTTAGATGGGGATGTTTTGCGCTTGGCAGAATTCTTTTTCTTTCCTCATGAGGAAACAGGTTTGGCCTCTTCCAGAGTGAGCTCAATGGAGACAGGGGTAGATTGTGTTGGGTTGTACACAATCGAAGTCTCCAAGTGATGTTTTAGGTGAATTGATCCGGATGGAATGAGGGCCAACATATGTTCCGGTAACCGTCTAATTGGTCCGAAAGAACTTTGGTCTGGAATACGACAGTGTTTAACAATTTTGAAAGAAACATATACCTATTTTGGAATCGTAGACACCGGAATTGGTTCGGACCTTTCACGGTAGAGCTGTTGGATCGTCAAGGCCCAAAATCTAGGGCTCGAAATTTCGTTAGGCTTCCTCTTGATGGCGAATTTCCGGAAATCTTGCCATAGGACTTCAGGAAGATCGACTGCATTGCTCTTGTCGGAGAAGATGCTATAGACGACGTATAGCCGGTCTTTTCTTAGAGTGTCCGTTCCTCCGTGCTTCCCAGATAAGCCTCTGATGATGAAGTGCATCAAAATATTCCAGATACCTGAGACAATTGACTTCTTTAATTCTTTAGCCTTGTACTTCTGATTGTAACCAATGTGATTGAGAAACTGTTGAAATTCTTCGACAATGGGTTCTTGGACTTTAAAATCGGAGGGATTTTCTTTTACTCTGATTGCCTTGAGAAAGGTGGATTTGTAGATTAGAACAATGCGGTCACCGGTAATATTGGTCTCAAGAACGTCGTTGTGGATTTTGATCCTCTCGAATGGAGTGTGAAGAAGGCTAAGTGGAAGAGGAGGGTCTGGAACTTTGGTAAGGGGAGTGGAGATGGGATGATGAGCAATGAACTCAATCATCACTCGAAGAGGTTCATCATAATCCATGGGATTAAGGGAGAAGAGTTGTGTTGTATCCCTGAGGAATGGTTCAGATGGCTGAGAGGAGGACGATCCTTTGGAAGACTTCTTCTTAGCAACAGTTTTGGGGGCTTTGGGAGCGGTTTGAGTGATTTTAGAGGGAGATGAAGACGCCATTTTTGCAGGTGGTTAAAAGCTTCAAGAACACTGATGAGATAAAGAAGAAGAACACTTTTGGCTCTTTGTGCGCGTAAAATGTAGAATGAGGTATGATAGGGGTTTATATAGGTTGGGAAAACGGGTCGGGTTGGAAGGTAATGATGGAATCCGGATATGGGAATGGGTTGCATTAATTTAGTTGCCGTATTTGGGGTGAGTTGACCTGTGGTGATGAAAGGTTTCAATGTATTGCAGTGTAAAATAGAAACCGTCACACAGTGATGGGATGTTTGCTTTATGGAGACGTGCAAACGTGAAGCGGATTTCGAGGGTGAAAGGATAGGTGTCGTCAAAAAGTAACCGTTGGGACAAAAAACGTTTCATCTTAAAAACCTTTGGACTTCAACAAGTGTTTTGATCTCGGAACAAGGTGGTTGCAGAATGTTTTTGAAAACTGTTGCTGAACATGAAGATCCCAGGATGAAATTTAGTAGTCTCGGAACATGAAAAAGTTTTGAGACTGGTTCCGGAATAAAGCGTGAGTCAAAAAGATCCGGAGTGATTTTCAAAAATTCCGGAGCAAAAATTGATGAGATTCCGTAGCGAAACGTTAATGAAGTTCCGAAAAAAAGATTTTATGAGATTCCGAAATGAGTTTTGAGATGTTCCGGGGTGAATTTTGAAAGAGTTTCCAGAGTGAGGTCTGAAAAACTTCCAGAGTGAAATTTGAAAAACTTCCGGAGTGTAGAATTCAATAGCGTTCCCGATTTGAATTCGAGGATGACCTTATGAAGTAAGTTCCGAGGATAGATTTGTACCAATGTAACTATAATGGCTATGGACTTCATATGATAAGATGAGTTGTACAACTTAAGACTCGAAGAGGTGGTTAGAGAAAAAGACACGTAAAATGATCCTATTTATTCCGAGAGGCAATAGTTCCGAGATGAAAAACAATTTGGATTCAAAACTAATTTTCTTTCTGATGTTTCCATCAGAGATTGCAAGCCTCTTGAAAGAACTGAGGATCAGGCATCATCATACCCATTTTGTTCAGAAAACCATTGAATTTGGTTTCGTCTAATTCCTTAGTAAAGACATCAGCAATTTCATCGTCAGATGGAACAAAAATAAGTTCAATGTTACCATTCAGAACATGATCTTTAATGAAATGGTACCGTATGTCAATGTGCTTCGTCATAGAGTGCTGAATTGGATTGTGTGAGATAGCAATGGCACTTTGAGAATCACAGTAGATTGGAATTTGTTGAAACCGGTAACCATAATCCAGGAGCTGATATTTCATCCAGAGAACTTGAGAAGTGCAACTAGAAGCAGCAATGTATTCCGCTTTGGCTGTTGAAAGTGCAATGCAGTTCTGTTTCTTAGCTGACCAGCTGACCAAACGACCATCTAAAAACTGACAGCCACCAGATGTGCTTTTTCTGTCCAATTGAAGACCGCTATAGTTTGAATCGGAACATGCTTGAAGTAGGAAACTCTCATTTGCTAGGTACCAGATTCTGAGATTCTTTGTACCTTTGAGGTATCAGAATATTTGCTTAACAGCCAAACGATGAGACATCTTTGGATTGACTTGAAATCTGGCACACAAGCATGTTGAAAACATGATGTCCGGACAACTTGCTTTGAGATAGAGCAGGGATCCAATCATTCCTCTTTACTTATTTTCATCAACTGCTACACCTGAAGGGTCCGAAAAGATCTTGTGTCTGAAACCCATTAGTACCTTGTCTGAGGCACAGGTGTCCATTGAGTACTTTTTGAGGAGTTTCGAAATGTACTTCTCTTGGTGAATGAAAATTCCTCTGTTGGTCTGTTTGACTTGGAGACCAAGAAAGAAGCTTAATTCTCGATTCATACTCATTTGAAATCAACTGACCATTAACTTAGCAAAGTCAGCAACCATTGATGAATCGGTGGATCCGAAAATGATGTCGTCAACATAAATTTGGACCAGCATGAGATGTTTTCCATTTGACTTTTGGAACAGAGTAGGATCGAGAATTCCTCTTTGAAAACCTGAACGATTGAGAAATTCGGTGAGGGTCTCGTACCATGCGCGAGGAGCTTGCTTAAGGCCATAAACAACTTTCCGGAGTTTGTAGCAGTAGTTCAAATATGATAGATTAATAAAACTGGGAGGTTGTTGAAGATACACTTAAGTATCAAGTTCACCATTTAGAAAAGCACTTTTGACATCCATCTGGTAAACCTTGAAGCCTTTGTGAGCAGCATAAGCAAGAAAGATTCTGATAGCTTCAATACGGGCAACAGGAGCAAAGGTCTCATCGTAATCAAGCCTTTCAATCTGTGTGAATCCTTTAGCAACGAATCTTGATTTGTTCCAAATAAGGACTCCTGCATCGTCTAGTTTGTTCCGAAACACCCATCTAGTACCAACAATGGGATGATTCTGAGGAGGAGGGACGAGAGTCCAAACTTCATTTGTATCAAATTGTGCCAATTCTTCTTGCATGGTTGTAATCCAATCAACATGTTCAAGTGCTTCTTTGATGGATTTGGGTTCAACCATTGAGATAAATGCCGAAAAATAACATTCATTTTGAACACTTGTGGAAGAACGAGTTTGTACACCAGTGTTTGGGTTTCCAATAACTTGGTTCGGAGGATGATCCTTAGTCCAAACATGTACTCTCGGAAGTTCTTGTGCAGCAGATGATCCAATATCAACAACGGGGTTGTGTTGCTCCCCCTTGAATAGTTTGAACGTGTGGATGATGCTCCCCCTGAAATTCTGAACCGGATAGGTTGACGTCATCTTCAGGTGGAAAATCGAAGAAATTTGCATCATTATTGATGTGGATAGGATTATAGTCGAATTTAGCAGCGGCATCTTAAAATCCATCCACATTTGATTCAAGGGAAGGTTGACCATTCTCCCCCTCAACCTGAGAAGGTTGAAACGGTTCAGAATCAAATGGAGGAAGACTGGGTGTCGGACCTGAAACATTTTGGGAGACCGGAGCTTCGGATGTGGTTTGTCTTGTTCGAGATTCCGAATCAAGAGCCGTTTCTGAGGGTCCGAACAAGGTCTTAAAGTCAACTTCATAGATTGTTTGCTGGTTCGGACATCCTGGCGCTGGAGCATCGGACTCCATGATGTGAGTTGTAAGATGGGTTGGGCCAGAATTCCGAACGAAATTGTCATCAAAGGTAACATCAAAACTTTCTTCCAGAACACGAGTTCGTCGATTAAGAACTCGATAAGCCTTTGATTTAGCAGAGTATCCAAGAAAGATGGCTTCATCAGCTTTGGGTTGGAACTTGGTAAGCTGATCACGGTTATTCTTGATGAAGCATCTACATCCGAAAATATGAAGAAAAGAGATACTTGGCTTCCGACCGTTCATGGCTTCATACAGTGTTTTGTTGAGGCGTCGATTGATGATACTTCTATTCTGAGTAAAGTATGATGTAGAAACAGCTTCAGCCCAAAGATAGAGTGGAAGATTTTCAAAGTTGACCATGGATCAAGCAGATTTAACAAGTGTTCTGTTTCGTCGTTCGACTACACCGTTTTGTTGTGGAGTGTATGGAGTAGAAAAATTGTGGTCGATACCCTTTTTGGTGAGGAAGTTCTCAATGGTGGAATTGGTGAATTCCGAACCATTGTCACTTCGGATTCGCCTAACCGGGAGTTTGATGAGAACTTCAATTCCTTTGATAAAGTTGATGAGTTCGGAGGCTGTTTTTGACTTGAGCCTTAGGAAGAAGACCCATGTGAACCTAGTAAAGTCATCCACAATCACAAGAATTTATTTTTTGTGATGGAAACTCTCTACTGTTGATGGTCCACACAGATCAATGTGTAGAAGTTCTAACGGCTCCGAGATTGTTTTTTCAATGATGACGGGATGACCCTTGTTTGACAGCTTTCCACACTCACATGCAGCACATAAATGATCATTTTCGAACTTGAGGAGTGGCAAACCTCTGACCATTTCACAGGAAACAAGATCATTCATATATCTAAAGTTTAGGTAAGCAAGCCTCCTATGCCATAACCAACAGATGTCAGGAACAACTTTTGAGAGTAAGCAGAGTTGGGGCTTGCCAATGATCATGTTGATGTCAAGAGGATACATGTTCTTTTTGCGATTTGAGTTGATCAAGCATTCCTTTCGATCTTCGGACATGACATAGCTGTGTTTCTTGTAGAATTCAACTCGACGATTTGCATCAGTGAGTTGAGCCACACTTATCAAATTATGCTTCAAGTTAGCTACATATGCCACGTTTGAAATGGAGAAGTTGCCATTGGTAAGGATGCCATAACCTCGGATCTGAGAATTGGATTTGTTTCCATATGTCACATAGCCAGCATTTGGTGAAAGTTTGAGATCTCACAGAAAGTCCTTCTTCCCTGTCATGTGCATGAAGCAAGCACTATCAATATACCATATTGTCTCTTGCTCCGAAGCACAGAGTGCCTACAAAATTAGTGAGTTGTGGAGTTTTTAGGCTCCGAGTTAGGTTTTGGGACAAAGGTACGAGTCTTAGGCTTCAGTTGTGACTTTTGAGCAACATATGGTTTAGAAGGTTTGTTCCGAGATTCCTTAGGAAACAAACAGAAGGTCATGGTTCTTTCATCTATCCAATAGTCATATTCAATAACATGAGGATTCAGAACAACTTTCTCCGGACATTCAACTTTCGGAGTAGTGAGAACCACTGTGTCTCTCGGAGCTGTAGTTTTATCATTGTGATTTTTAACTTTCCAAACAAGATTTTGTTTTGAAGATTTTGGAGAGACTGTTTTCTTAACAACTTTTTTTTGGTTGACGGTACATTTCGTTTTGAAAACTGTTGAGGTTTGAAAATTGTACCATCAGCTTTGGCTATGAAAACGGATGAAACAGTCCGAGGAGAGTTTGTTCGGACGGATTTGGTGCTTACAATAGACTTTTTCGGGGTGGGACTGGCAACTTTCTTTTGTTCAATAAGACAGGGAGGATTGGAAGGCCACTTTAGGATCTTAGTGGGTGTGAAAGTGTTTTGAATCCTAGTTGATGAATGAGTATTCCGAGGTACACTCTTTTTGGAGTTCTCAAGGAATCTAGAATTCTGTCTCGACTTAACTTCCTTTTTGTGAGCATTTCGGGTTTCTACCTTAGGATCGACAATATCTTTCCTATTCAACATGTGTTTTCTTTTGGAATGAGGCGAAGATTTGGAGGGTTGTCCTACTGAAGGATTGTTGAACACAAGCTTAATTGGAACTAGTTTCGTTTTGGAAATCACTTGGGATTCAGAATCACATGAGATTGACTCCTCAACGTCACTATCCAAAGATGCCCAAACACACTCATAAAGTTCAAGTCCAGTTGTCTCCGGAAAAATTTCCTCAACAACACAGTTGTTAGGTGGGCTGTGGTTCGGATTTCGAACGACAGAGTTTTAAGTACTAGAATTGAATTCTGAGGTTCGATTTAGGTCCAGGTTTGTCAGAGGCAAAAATTGCATGGAATCGGGACACTTGACAACTATAGGCTTAATCTCAGGAATCAGAGATGCAAAATGATCAGAAGTCTTAGGAAGGGGTGACAAGGGAGAAACAGGAGTATCCGAATGTTTGATGTTTGGAACATCTCCCATAAAAGTCAGATTTTGTAACTCCTTCAAGGGACGAACAACTGGCTTTGGAAACTCGCTTCCAAGACCAGGAGCTTTTGACCAAGGATGACGAAAATTGTGTGTCATCCGTTCATTTGCTTCAAGAATGTCAATGGAATGGTGCAAAGCATCTATTTTAGCATTGAGACGTTTGTTATCAGAAATTAAAACATTTCTTTCAGAATAAGTGATTTCACATTTGTCTTTAAGAATGATACATTCATCTTGTGACATTACAAACTCTTGTTCTAAAGACTCTATTTTCATCTTCTTATCCTCAAAACGTAATCTATGACGACTTAATTCACTTTCCTTCTTCTCACTGGTTTCTATGGCTGACTCGTAGGCTTTGTAAATGATGTTCATATCTGATTGGATATGGGTTAGATACGGTTCACAAAGAGATAAGTCAAAATTATTATTAGTAATCATAGATTTTACCTGTTGAACGATGCTTCTACCGGGTGGATCGTTGGTAGCCATGTAGCAGTAGTTTGGTTCAACATCTTCATTATCTCTTTCGGACCCAGACGACCAGTAGCCTTCATCACATTCAATTTCTTTTCGAGCCATAAGACACATGTTTCTGCCAGTGGTTACGTCATCATCATCTCCAGATGACCAATACCCTTCCACATCCCTTGATACAGTTGTAACAAAATCCTTTTCACTTTCTACCATTTCTTGAGCTCGACGTGCATAATAGGCAGATTCCTTGATCTTGGATTTCCGTGGGACTTTGGCTAAGCAATCTTTCGCAAAGTGGTTTGCATAGCCACATTTGTGACATACAATCTTGGGTTTTTCAGACTTCGGAATCTGTGGTGGTTCCGAGGTGTGATTTGGAGTAGAAAGGTTAGGCTTGTAGGCTGGTGGGTTTTCGGAAGGTTTGTTGAATGGTTGATGATTATTTTGGTGAGGAGCTTGGAAACAGTTGTTTTGGTGAGAAGTTTAGAAACAATTGTTGTGAGGCTTGTTGAAAGGACGATTGTATCTCATGGAAAGTAGGGCAAACTCTTGTTGGAAACGTAGTTCGGAGTCCATTTCTTCAGGGTTAATATCACCCATAGATTGATAGTTAGAGTTTGTAAGAGCAGGAACGGTTAGAGGTGAGGGTTGAACAGGAGGGATATAAGGAACAACAACGGTGAGGGGGTCCGAAACGGTTAGGTTTGAGGTTTGTGGATCATAGGAACTGACTAGAGCTAGAGGACCTCTAGTGAGTTTGCGTAGAGTTTGTGAAACATTTGACTCATGACCTTGAAGCTCATCGAAAATTTGATAGAGCTTGAGCTTTTTCAGAGACCCATTGCTCTGAAGACATTATTTCATATTTCCCCATCCCTTTCTGAGACTGTTAATGAACTTGAGATTGTACTCAAGTGGGGTTCAGACTATCCCATGAGCTGTCATGTTGTTGACGACAATTCGGTATCTGTTTGAAGCTGAGGCAACAGATTCACCAGGTGTTGTAGTGAAAGTGTCGAACTCATTGATAACCGAAGTCAGGCGCTTATCCTTCATGTTCTCCGAGCCTTCGAACAAATCTTGAAGTGTGTCCCAAATCTCTTTTGCGAACTTGCACAGTTTGATGTGCTCAAAGAGATAAGGTGGAACACCAAACACCATTTGTGAAAAGGCAACTTGATCAGCAGTGAGAGGTGCTTGTCATTATTGATCCTGTCCCAAGAGAGTTGCAACAGCATCTGTAACAATGGTTCGAACTGGAACATGAGGACCTTCTGTAACAGATCTCCAGATAGATTCACCTTTTTCTTTTCCATGTAAAAATCTTTCCATTCTGACTTTCCAGTGATCATATTCTTCAACAACTAGTAGTGGGGCACGTGTAGGGCAACCCACGCTATTTGCTATTTGCATTGAGTACATTTATTAGAAGCAGCCATTGAAGTTTAGATATCTTGAGCAAAAGTCATATATAGAAGAACTTTTATCCTGAACACAGAAATGATCGAAATATCAGGGTAATATCGAATCAACTATAATATGTTTTTATCGATTCAAAGGATAACCACTCAAGCTCTGATACGAATTGTGAGAACGAGGATCTGATTACGTAGGGACAAGGCTTGAAAACTCAAACCTTGAGTTAATGCTTAAGATCAATGTCTGCTTCAGATTAATAGTTCCAGTCATGTCTGGCAAGACCAGTCATGACCGAATGTAAGAATCAACAAAGTACTTCAAGTATTAAATATAAGACTATGAATATGATCAAGCAAAGACAATAAATGAACACAAGGAATATTTGAAAGAATGATTTGAGAAAAGGTGCAAGTGAAGTAAATGTGAAAATAACTATCTTTAGTGGAGCAATCTGTCTTTTTGGTTTGTCATTGAATGCTCCTTAAATAGGAGAACAAGATACATCATACTAACCATAAACATACATAGGACCGGATAATAGAGTTACTCCTGACACTCTGATTATCTAAGTTGACAAAAGAGACTAAGTCCTATGATACGTTACATCAAACAAAATGACAAAGGTAATTAATACAGACGGACAAATAGATTCGGACATGCACCATCTCGGAACATCAACATTTGAACACTATCTTCATTCCGGACACCAATCTGACTCCGGACCGCAAGTTGACTCCGGACCATGAACTGACTTCGGAACAAGGCTGACTCCGGAACATACAAAAGATAGAGATTTATAGAGGTTCACTTTCAGGTTCCAACACTATGGCATTTGTTTATTGTAATCGTGAAGATATTAGAATGTTGTAGCCATTAGGATCCTTGGATATCAGGATCCTTGGATTCCTGCACGCAACAAGCATTAGCTTGGGGTGGGCATTAGTCTTGCTAACGCCCCTCCGATGCTTAAGTTAGTAATGGTTTTTGGGAGAGTAAGTAATGAAAGTAAAGGGTAATAGTTAAAGAGTATGTCTACCTTGAGTTTGTTGGAAAATGACTACTCTCACATACATTAAATAAGCTTTAAGATGTATAGAATTCCAGGATCTTGGCAAGACATTTCCATCGAGGGTAGCTAGCCAATATGCCCCATTTCCTGCTTCAGCATCTATGAGATACAGTCCTTCCAATTTATGTGCCAAATTACCTGCACTAGGATCCTTGGTATTTTGGAATGCTTTCCTTAAGACCAAGGTGCTGTTTGTTTTTATGAAGCCAAAATGTCTGCAGTCTGCGGACCACATCGCAAGCCTCTGCAGCAGAAGAGGTGGACCAAACGTCTGCAGTCTGCAATAAGAAGACTGTTTGTTTTTTAATGTCTACAGGCTGCTGAAATAAACTGAATTTTAAATAAAATTATTTTACAAACTTAAAATGATTTTTTAACACCAAAATTTTAATAATAATAGTCATACAACACTGAAAATAAATTCATGCAACTAAATTAGTCATATAATAAAAAATTTTGGTTTTATAATAACAATTTCATTTAAAACAATTCAATCTATATTGTACATCAACTGCTCAACAATTTCATCCCGTAATTGAGTCATATATTCACGGTCTGCTGAAGTACCATGTGTTTGAATCCCGTCTTCATCATCATCAACGACCACATTGTTATTTCGAAACGAGACATTGGGTTCATCGTATCGTGCGAAATACTCATCACTCAGTCCTTTTCTCTTATAAAATTATGAAGCGTGAAACATGCCATAACAATGTTTCTTTGTGTAAAAAACGGGAATGGTGCCATCCTATTCAATATAGGGAAGCGTGCTTTCAAAACACCAAAAGCACGCTCAATGACATTCTGAAGTTTTGCATGTCCATGGCTAAATTTTTCTTTATTGGTCAATGCACGTCTTTGACGAAAATCTCCAAGCCAATACCTCACATTACGATAAGGGGCCATAAATCCTCGAGTGTGTGTATACGCGTCATCACAAAGATAATATTTGTCTATAAAAAATGCAAAACACTAATCAATTTTCAAACTAAGATAAAAATATTTACAAAAACAAAAACTTACCTGGCGGTGGAAACGGGAATGATGCTTGTGGATCGGCTACTGCTTCTGATAATATTCTTGAGCCATGCGCTACCTCTTCCCACCTTGCCACAACAAATGTAAAAATCATATTGAAGTCACATATTGGCAATACGTTTTGGTAGCAATCTCCCTTTACCCTACTTCTATATAAGTCTTGTTTCTTAGCAGGGACAACAACATGTATCAAAGTGCCATCAAGTGCACCAACCGGACCTTTGACAACCTGTCGTAGCCTTCTATTATGTCATGGAATATTTGGATTCGGATTAAACGAAGTTGGTACTATAACGTCTTGTGCGAAAAGCATCACCTTTTTTTTCAACACTACATAAAAAATTTTATTAATTGTTTGCTTCGAGTGTTAAAATCTCCACTTGATAATCATGTAACATTGATTATGGCCGATCATCTTAAAAAACATAGTCATCTTTTCCTCAACCGATACATGTTTGATGTCCTTTAATGAGTAATTTTCTCTAAAATGAGCACATAGTCGTACAAAAGAGTCACGTGACATGCATAGTACTTTAACACATTGTAAATGATTACGATGCAATAACTCTAATGTGTATTCATATCCCGTCATTTCCGAATCATTATCTCGCAATCGTTTCACACCCCTCTTCCAAAAATAACGGATGTATAGGTACATAAGAATTACAAGAAGTATCTTTTGATCACGATCCATTATGAACCTAAAATCAACAAAGTAGAACTTTAAAAAACATTACATTAATCATATTTCAAGTAGCAAAAAAACATTACATAAACCATATTTCAAGTAGCAAAATAACACTACATTAATCATATTTCAAGTAGCAAAATAACACTACATTAATCATATTTCAAGTAGCAAAAAAACATTACATTAACCATATTTCAAGTACCAAAATAACAAAAAATAGTTCCGACAAAGGCAAAAAGACCTAACAAATAGTTTCAACACAAGAAAAATCATCGGACAATCTTTCCATCCTTCAAAACTCTTAGGAACTTGTACCCGTCATCTCAAGCCATCCTCGTAATATCTCGGGAACATCGGGAAAATGCATCCACATCTCTCTCATGTTTATGGTCCCTCCAAAAATATGATATGCAACAAAGCGTAAAGGATCTGTAGGGCCTAATTGAAGCACCTCTAACTTCTCTAAACACTAAGGAATTGTATACCCTTTAGTCAAACTTTGTAGAGCTTTTTTCATTTCAAATGCTAAATCGTCAGCAGTAATAGAAGTTTGTAGAGCTTTTTTCATTTCCAAGCCTTATCTATGAATCTTTCTGCAAACTCAATCCTTTTCTACCCACATTCTCTACTTCTTCAATACAAGGTTCCAATAAGCATTTTAAATGCTCATTGGTCCATTGTTGTTTCTCTCCCATTTCTAACAATAATTATATCGTAGACAAATCAGATTTCATAAGGTATTGCAACATTCACAAATCTGATTTCATAAGGTATTGCATATCATATAATATTTTAGCACATGCTAACAACAATTTCAGCAAAAAAGAGTATTTTCAGCAAGAACCATAACCATTTCAGCACAAAAAAAACAATCAACAACAAATTAACATCATTATGTCATATTTCTAAAACCAAATAACAATTTTCAGCACATTCTAACAACAATTTCAGCAAAAAAAGAGTATTTTCAGCAAGAACCATAACCATTTCAGCAAAAACAAACAATAACAAATTAACATCATTATGTCATATTTCCAAAACCAAATAACAAATTTCAACAAATTCTAACAACAATTTCAGCAAAAAAAAGAGTATTTTCAGCAAGAACCATAACCATTTCAGCAAAAAAAAAACAATCAACAACAAATTAACATCATTATGTCATATTTCCAAAACCAAACAACAATTTTCAGCACATTCTAACAACAATTTCAGCGGAAAAAAGAGTATTTTCAGCACAACAATTTCAAGCAATAAAGAGTATTATCATCAAGAATCACCACATTCTAATCATTATTTCATATTTCAACACATACTTTTATATTTTAATCAAGAAAAAAGCTTGATTTCACCAATGTTATAGATTTTCAGCAACAATCAACAAGAAATTTAAGCAAGAAAGGTAATTTTCAACATTATTTTCGGATTTGTAACATCTAACACCAAATATAAGTAAGAACAAACATTTTCAGAAAAGTCAAACAACATATTTAACTAGATTAGAGACTTTTCCTGCAAAATTAATCACCAATTTCATGTTTGAAGTGAAAAAAAAGATGTTGACCGGTGAACGAGACGAGACAGGAAGCAGATCGGAGAGGAGGACAGTCAAACTCCGATAAGGCGGCGTCGTTGAGGTCGAAGACGCTGACAGATGGCGGCGGCGGCGGCTGATCGGAGAGGAGTATAGCAGGTCGGTGTTGGAGTGAGGCAGCGAGTCGAAGGAAGGTATGGAGGCGCGATGGAGATTGCGTTTGAAGAAGAGAACGATCGTTTTTTTAGGTCAAAAGCTCGTAGACTTGAGAAGTGGGTAGTCCATGTCTGCGTAGTGAAGACCTCGCGCATATGTTTTTATATATGAACTCTTCGAAAAAACAAACGCTCTGTGGGGATATAAGTCTGCGTGTTGTCTGCGGAACGCAGACAAAAGTGGTGTTGCAGAGCTTTTAAAAAAAACAAACGACTCCCAAGTCTCCTATCTGGAATCTTCTGACTTTGATATTCATATTCTTGTTGTATGTTTTGGTGATCCTTTGTTGATGGGAAACGATGGCAGATCTTGGCAAGATCCATGAGTTTATCGATAGTATCAAGATCCTGGGCTAGGATCCTATCGTTGTTCTCTTGATCTTGAGATAGATATCTTGTCGTTGGTATCACCACTTCAGTGGGGATCATCTCTTCTGCTTCGAACACCAAAGGGTATGGAGTTTGGCCTGTGGCTACTTTGGAAGTGGTCCTATCTGCTTATAGGACGAAAGGAAGTTCTTGTGCCTATCTTCCTTTCTTTTCATCTAGCATTTTCTTCAAGTTATTGACTATGATTTTTTTGCTAGATTCTGCTTAACCGTTGGCTTAGGGGTGAACAGGGGTGGACATTATCATTTTGATTCCCCAACTTATGCAAAAGTCTCTAGTCCTCTTGCTTATGAATTGGGATCCGTTGTCTTATATATATATATATATATATATATATATATATATATATATATATATATATATATATATATATATATATATATATATATATATATATATATATATATATAATTTCGACAGGGATCCCGAACCTGGTCAGGATATTATGTTTGATAAACGACACCACCTCCTTATCTCTTACTTGAACAAAAGCTTTAGCCTCGATCCACTTCGAGAAATAGTCTGTCATTATCAGCATGAACAAAATATAATACAAAAAAACACTTTAAAAATATTTTACCTTTTGAACCCTGCCCTTTCTCAACAATGTTAAGTTTGTAACACTTAATATATTTTCAAGAGTATCTGATTTTGAATGTAGGTATGCTTTTGTTTTGAATTTATTTACTGCAATTTTGGTTTTTATATGGTGGTGTGGACAGTGGAGGAGTGAAGGAAGTGATAGGTGATGCATGGAAGAAGGTGGGTGATGGGTGGGCAGTGGGCACCTTTGTTTTTAATTTTATGGTGGTGGTGGTTAATTTTTAAAAATGGTTAATAAAATTTAAAAATACAAATTAGGGATAAAATAATTATTTTATACGTTTTTAACGGAGAGTATGGATGTTCGTTTGGATGGATCAGTTTGATTCGATCCAATCAGGTGAATCCAAATTGATTTCGGTTTTCAAAACATAAATCCGAATAGTCCAAATTAAATTCAAATCCGATCCGATCTAGTTACAATTCGGTTGGATCGGTTTTTATATTTCGGTTTTCAAAAACCGAAACATTTTAAAAGGACATATAATTATAATATTACCCAATTTTATACAAGAAGCGAAAATAAATTATTTCGGTGTGATTTGAAATTTATAAAAAACTACCAAGAAGATATATTATAGTTAAATATTTTATAGATAAAAAACTTTTGAGAGATAATACATATTGATGGTTTTTTATCGGGTGAAACGTTTTGAACCTATTTGAAAAAATAAATTACAAAATTAATAGATAACTATAGATATATATTATAAATAAATAAATAATAAATGTTTATTCGGGTTTTTTGGACTATACGGTTCTTATTTTATAAACCAAAACCAATCCAAAATAATAATTTAGTTTTGTTGAAAACCAATCCAAAAATCAAAATATTCGAACCAAATAGTCCAATCCAAATTGTCCAATTGAACAATTCGATTTTATCCAAATACTGAACAGCTCTAATGGAGAGTGATTAACTTAAAAGACCAACCGTGATGAAATTTAAAACCATAAAAACCAACCACATTAATTTTTCAAAACTATATATTATTACCAACCATATTACCATAAGGACCAAAACTGTAATTTACTCTTAAATTTAATATATTAAATTTAACATTTTGTGGGTGGTTGTGGTAATTAGGTTACATCCTTTGTTTTTTGAATGATATCATCCTACCAAGAGAATTAGGAGCAGAGGTTCAGAATTTTTTTGATTTATTTTGTAGCCAAGCGTTTGTTGTCTTGTACTTGAACCTGTCCTTTATATTATTTTATTTGAATAATATATACATATTCAATTTTAAATTGTGAATAAAGAAGGAATTAGTTATAATTAATGTTTAGATTCATTTTAAACAATATATGTTAGGTCACCTTTGTATTATGGTCAATGAGTAGCCTAGCCATCTTCGTTCTTTTGATTTCTGATCTTTATTGTAGATACATATTTTGTATTATGTTCTTTTTTTTTCTTCATGTTTTTGTTTTATTGTTTACGATAACTTACTCTTTTGTGTTGACCTCGTTTACATGTTCTTAGATCCATATGAGAGTACTAAGATTTGTTATTCATCTTTTGTGTTGACCTCGTTTATATGTTCTTAGATCCATATGAGAGTACTAAGATTTGTTATTCATGTTTTCTTTGTCAGCTCATTTTTACTTATTGTCTATTTGTTTGCCTCATTTACATTTTTGGCACACATATCCAAGATTATTTATGTGACGCAGTCACTATCGATATCAATCTTCCTTGTCCAGTTGTCCCATCTCAATGGTATTAGTGTATCTCATATTGGAGCAAAGTAGTTCCTTATATATCTATATATGTTGGAGTTTTTTTTTGGAAAAACAATTCTTGATTCCACATATATCTTACATGGTATCGGAGTTGACGTCCAGATACACATGGCTTAACAAATCATTGTCAGACCTCATCGGACAACCGTCTCCGAGGGATAATATTAGTGTATCACATATTGTTGCAAAGTGGTCCCTTATCTTTATATATGTTGGGGTCTCCCTTTTCTCTATAATAACTCTTTTGAAGAGATAATCGGACTTCACGTATATATGTATTACAAATAAATGAGATTTTTGGGGCATGTGTTGTATACTTGTATAGGTCACATTTGCGAACACCTTTTTTTTATCTTTAAACATTAACCGCAAACATCGATTTCGGGATATTTATGCACTTAAAAATATACTGTCATTTTAAGTCACACGCTTCATACAATCATACTTCATGGAAAAATATACAAGCGTCGAGTTACTTCTAAAACTTCAACATGTAATGTTAAAAAAAATTAGCTACATGCCAAAGTCTCCATATTTAAAAGCATATAATCTGATTATATTATCTTGCATTTATTATCCATATTTCTATACAAATATAAGAATATATATTTTTTATAAACATAGTGCAAACATATGATTAGCTTCTTTTCGAGTATGAGAGACTACGTGTGAGCATGTGCCAGGTCTATGCATGCATGGACTTAGCCAACATGAAAAAGTGATGATATCGTGAGCAAATATGTAAGGACGAAATCGAGTCAAAAAAACAAAATAATTGGAGTTAATTGGATATAGATTAGCCTATTATTAGCAATGCCTTAGATTACACTAATTATATAATTAGAGATATTTGTTTTGGGTATGGAAGAACTTGTCTTGGAAGTGAGCAAGGTTGTCGTGTCTTTTTACGGTTGCCTTATTTGAATGGTCCGTAGGAATTGACGATTCCTGTTGTCCGATACACTACACCCACTAACGTTTCAAATATCCAAATCCTTCAAGATTTGAAGATATTTTGAATATAATTGGTCGACCTTTCTTTTAGTCGCTACACTACACGGACTGACTTCGATTAGGACTCGGCATATCCAAACTGTATTTGGCAAACACCGCGTCACGAATTTGACATGTCGAGTTCTGTGGCTAACTCGGAAAGTGTGTTCCGATAAGAGAGAAAGAAATTCTTTTTTTCAGATTTTAAAAATAATATCGTTTTTTTCAAATTTATTACTGTTTTTTTTTCTTAAGAAATTCAAATTTTTAGCCATTTTCAACCTTTATAAATACCAACGTATCTTATTTTATAACACACAACAGTATTTAATTTTTCACTCAAACACTCTTCATATTTTGTGAAAAAATGGCTTCCTCCAATTCCGCATCCAACCAAAAAACTCCAAGAATGACCAAGAAAAATACCCAAAACACAACCACTTCAAACCCTTTTTCACCTATCTTCTTCCAAAATCAAACTGATCACCCTATTTATTCACTTCGTAGTTACCTTTATCCCGATATATACTCCACTCAATATCCTATTCATACTCAACCCCAATTTCAATCTCAATCTCAATCGCAGCCTCCATTGCATTCCAATCTCAAATGCAATCTTAACCGGAAAATGGCTTCAATCCATTTGACAACCTTCTCAACTCTTAATTCCAATTCTAATCCCAAACCCGAAGCCAATTTCATACTCACTCTCAACCCGAAATCGTACCTCAAACAACTTTCGAACATGAAGAGATTCAACCTCAACCGGAACCCAAAAAAAAGGCACCTTTCAAGAATTAGACACCGAAGAAAGAAGTGGTGTTGGCTCGTGTATGGGTAGATGTTTCGGAAGACCCAAAAGTCGGGAACAACCAAGATGTGCCAACTTTTTTCTAGAAAGTTACTAGGCATTTTCTCTACAAAATGAAGCTTGGAAACTACAAAAAAAATCAAGTTTATTCGAAGCAGAGGAACACCAACAAAGTTTTCATGGAGTTCAACGAAATATTTGTACGCGTGAAATGGAAGTGGCAGAGTGGTGTAAACGATGAAACAATATTGCAGAAAACTCTAGCACTTTATCGGACTGATAAGGGGCACCTTTTAAATTTCTTCAATTTTAGAATATTATGAAGGAGTCTAAAAGAGCCAAAACATCTTAAACCACTTATAGCCAATCGTCGGATGCGCATGTTAGGATTGACCCCAAGATGAGCCTATTGAGGTTTGAAGAACTAGTCATCCGATGAGAAGAGACCAAGCAAAACGAAAGGGTAAATGGATTGCAAGTAGTTAGAGTGACATCGACAAAAATGTCCAGGATGGACAACTTGAAAACTACTTTGAAGCAATGCTTGAGTGTTGAAATGGAGAAGGAAAAAAGCAAAGACATGGAAATTATAATGAAAGATACTAGTAACCTGTGAATTTTGTATTATAAATTACAAGGGTGACAACGGTACTCCCACTAGCTTTGAGATATGTATGGTAACTTTTCGTTTCTCAAAATTCAAAATTCCTTGAATTTTCTCATTGAAATAAGAATCCCAACTACTCCTAGTGCCCTTGACATACTTATGGTCCACCTTTGTTTCTCTGAATTCAAAATTCCTTGAATTTTGTCATTAAAACAAGGATTCCATTTTGCGAGATGGTTGTTTCAGTTCATAAATGAAGTTCATAAGCTTACACATTCTATGTTGCTTAGACAGTGTGCTTGCACCCATCCATATTTGTTATTTTCTTGAAGATACATAAACACTTATAATTTTAAGGTCAAGTGTTTTATCAACCAAGATTAAAACTTACATGTACTGATTATCGCTCTCCATGTTATCCTTCCTTCTTGCAACTTTTTAGGGCTTGTTATGACTTTCGGTAGCTAACACACTCTGATTTCCATCTATTAGTGACTCATATTCCTTAGTAATATATATTCTATCTGACTAGGTCTATTACGTCCTCTATCATCTATTATTAAGAAGAGTTGTAGGTATGTCAATTTCCTTAATAGCCTATCCAAAATCGAATTGAATGCTAGGACCAACCTTAGGTTTTTTGTTGGCTGACTCTTGAACCTTTCAAGATCAATATTGCTCCCACTATCCCTTTTCGATATCAAAACACTTCCTTGAGCAACAAACACTTTTTTTTCAAAAAATGTTTCTTGCCAAAACTAAGAAGACGTCCAAAGAGGCACTGAATATCTAATTTAAGTTCTAGATTATTGAGGGCTTCATGATGAGCGTAAGCCTCATAATCATAGACTTTTACTTATGCTAGTAAGGTACGAACCTTACTTCATATCTTAATAAATGTCTCATAAACCTTTCTTAGTTGGTGCAACTAATGGGTTTTTAGGTGACAAATACATTGTACATGCGGAATTTCACTTAACTCTTAAGGGTACATGCAACCTAAAGTGGATCTATGTCTTTTCACTATTAATAGCAATCATACTTATGAAACAAAAACTACAAACCCTATGAAATCGAATTCATGAGTAGAACCACATACCTTTTTCTTGATCCGAAACGAGCTAATCAAAAACCTTTGTAGTCTCCTTGGAAACCTAGCTCCAAAAGTATGGTAGCCTTTAATGCGTCACACCCACATCTTAAGAAACCCTAGGATTGAAGGAGAGAAGGGAGAGGATGCATAAATTTCAGAATTCTCATGTGGAAAAGGTTAGGCTGAAAATACAAGGGGTAACCCCTTTATATAGCTAGTTGATAATCTCATAAACCTTAAATTTGAACTTAAAATGGTAATATTTTAAATCCATACTTATTTAGTTTACTTTTATCAGTTGGAGGCTTCCAAAAACTCTATCCAAGAGCCTTAAAACCATCCACATCAAAGGGAGGTTCTAGATCCTCTCTTTTGTTAAACTATTTAACAATTACAACTTAGCCCTTGTATCTTTAATTAATTCTAATTAACCCAGAATTAATTCCATATTAGTTCTGATTAATTCTTAATTAACTATTACTATTTCTACTTAATATAATGTTTGATTAGGTGTCTAAGCCCATAACTATATTTATTATGTACTTGAATTGATAGTAGCAATGTCCTTTTGGGTTGCCCTCAAACCTAACAATTGAATATGATAACTGTTAGAGAGAGAATAATGATTTATTAATTTATTACTTGGTTAATAAATTAATTCGAAATCAAGATGAATGATTTATTAATGTATTATGAATATAATATATTAATTAGAAATCATATTGTTTAAGTAATATTTAATCAGAAAATAATTTGGAATTAATTTTGGGATTAAAGGAATTAATTGAAACTGCATGGACTAAAGGTGACAATGTTCAGTAGTTGAGCATTGAGCATTCTAGAACCTCCCTAAAGGGGGGGAACGAATTCTAGGGTGTTTCTAGGATTTCCTTGGGCTCTAAGGGTGCCTTGGATGCCTTAGGGAGGAAGTTAAGGAATTAGGGTTATCTTGGATACACCTGCCTAATCCAATACCTTCCTAGCACCTATATAAACCCTCTTAGGGTTAAATTTCGGCAATGCACTCCAAAAAGAACCTAAGGGGACAAATTCTACACTACTTCTCTCTCTCTCTCTCTCTCTAAAGTAATCCTTGGTTGCTAGGTTTGTTTGTGAGCCATTAGAGGTGCGACACTTGTGGCGCTTGCTACCAAAGTTCCAGATTTTCAAGGATTTGATTGTTATTACAATAGAACAATCAAGGTATGAATCCTAACCCTAATTATATGTTAATTTCTAAAATTACATGTACCTCATAGGGTTTCTAGTTTTGTGTTCAATGCTTGTATGTCTAATAGTGAAAACATAGATCCTAAAATCTAGGGTTGCATGCACACATAGGATTGTATGCTATGTATAAAACCCATCAGTGGTATCAGAGCGTATGGTTTTTGTTTTCAATTAGATTTGGTACAGTTGATTGAACTAGACAAAATTAGGGTTTATGGCTATTAAACCCTAAGGCCTTTAAATTTTCGCAAATTAGGGTTTAAGAACCCTGATTTTCGAAAATCCCTAAGGGTTTTCAAACCCTTTCATTTGGCCACGTTGGAGTCGAAATCTAGGGTTTCTTAACCCTAGGGTTTTTGATTTTTAGGCAAGGTTGAAAGCCTTGCCTTCCACTCCAAGCAGAAGATTTCGAAATCTAAGGAATAAGTTAGTAGGTTGTTATTTTTGGTAATTATCTTGTTAATTGTTTAATTTGCCAATTAAAGATATCCCTACCCTAAATTTCGAAATCCATGGATAAAGGATTAAATTAAGTTAATCTATTTAATTTAAATTGGTAATCCTTATTTGATTTAATAATTTAATTAATTGTTTAATTTTTGGATAATTATTAAATCAAAGGTTTTTTAAATTTTAAAATTTTAAATTAAATGGTTTTAATTTTCGAAAATTTTAATAAAATTAAAAAAAACCCTAGTATTTTAAAAGTCTAAAATACACCCTTATATTATATGTAACATTAACGGTTTAATATTACTATATATATAAGACGAGTCGGGCGAACCGCTAGTACGCCTCATTCACGAACCCATACTATAAGGGGAGTTTAAGGAAGTGGCCTGTAAAATGACCGTCATTGGGTATTCATTCTTACCCACCGCTCTCTTGTATGGTGGATGGTCGTTAGCCGAACGGGTTCGAGAGGACACTTAATCCTCATTAAAAGTATAATGAATTATAAAGTAACTAAACTATTTTCTAAAATCTCATTCTTAGTTACTTTAGGAAAAATGTGAATTTGATGCTAACCCATATAATTGCACATTGCACCTTATTGGTCGTTAGTGGAGCGTGTGTGGTGAACCGGCACACTAATATATGACTAATATTGTTGGCAATGGGTTTCTCATAAATTATCGTTGATCAATGGAGCGTGTGTGGTTAACTGGCACATTGATTAGGTGATAAATGACATCGAGAGTACCAAACTAATTTGCATGGTTATTCACATCTCGTTTGTGATCCTCGGCATCCCAGTCACAAAGTGAGAGCATAATCGAGATTAAACATGTCATTGAAAAGTTCAATGAATCTCAAAAGATCTAGGAACTTCATCTAAAATCTAATTCATTTAAAATTTCGTTTTCATGGTGGAATTGGTAAATCGTCATTTGCCTACCTTCAAATAATTTGCAACTGGATTACGGCATCCCTCTTTTGAATTGTAAATTATTGTGTTGGGTCCTAGCCTTAATATTTCATTTGGGTGTTATATTAAGGATCAAAATCAACTAACTTGAATTTTTCTCCCTTTATAGATGTCGAGTTCAGACAATTATGGTCTTCCTCATCCTTTTGGAAAAAGCTTTCCGTCTGAAGATGATCTTCCACGTGTCGATCAAGGTGAAAGATCATTCCCTTCTTCGTGCATTGGTGGAACTGGAAATCATACTTCATTTCCTCCACCTCCTCCAGTAATTCTCCCTGACCCACGTTTTCGTCAACTTGAAAAGTTCAAGATCACTCAAGCCCTATTGACATGCAAACACCTAGATGGAAATTTTGTGTGTGCACATGTTTTAAACATGAAGTCGCACATTGACAGATTAGGAATGTTGGGTGTTATTTTCCCAAAGGAGCTAACTGTTGACTTGGGTCTTCACTTGCTTCCTAAGTCGTATAGTCGGTTTGTTAAGGACTACTATATGACTGAAAACGATGTGACCCTAATTGATCTGACATATTTGCTAATTGCTGCTGAAGCAGCAATGCTTTGGTGCACTGGTCAAGCAAATTTGTTTGGAAGATCAGTTTCCCAAAGATCCATGGACATTGGTGATGGCAACGGTGATAGTCCATAAATGGTTTCCCCTCCTAAGAGAGAGAAATCGGTAAAGGTCAAAAAGTTTGACCATAAGAGAAAAGACAATTCTATGATAGTTCCATGTGCCAATGCTAAGGAGTCCACCTGTTTCTATTGTCAATCGAAGGGGCATTGGAAGTGAAGCTGCCCAGACTACCTGAGAGATCTTAAAGATGGTAAAGTCAAATTGTATGACTCTACTTCAGGTACATCCACTATCTAATTCTGTTAAGTTCCTATTTATAGATTTTTGTTACATGATGTGGTAATCACATTTTGATGTTTTGTAGGATCGAAGAAAAAGAAGGAAGCTTAAGTAGAAGTAAAGGTTGATTCTGATATGGAGAAATGCATTTTGGTCGCATGATTCGATGATCAGAATTTTGAGCTGCTGCTTAGGAGTTATGATAGATTGATAGGAATATTTAGAAACATAGTTTTCATGTGTATTTGCATTGTAAGGACAAGTTTTCCGCACATTATCAATAAAGTGAATTTTGGTTTTATTTGCTTTATGATTACTTGCAATGGGATTTATAAAAATTGGTGTTTATATTTCTATTATTAGCGATGTTGAAAATGTATTTGATTCTTACTTATATCGCTTATGGTAGTGTTATGATTTACCAAGTGAAGAAGGATTCTCATCAACGAAGTTTCAATTAGACAGAAACTTGGAATCATACGATTTGAATTATGTGATTTATGAGAATCTTGATCCTTGGAAAATTAAGACTAAATTCCTTGCTCACGTGTATATGTGAGTCAAGTGAAGGATTAAAGGATCTAGTACACATTGATGTGAACTAGTCAGATCCACCACAAAGGACGATAAATTTTGTTCGCCATGATTTACTGTTGATTCAGTAAAAATGGTTACGCTTACAAGATTAAGTGTAATTCTGATACCTTGAAAAGTTTCAAAGTATACCAGAACGAATAAGAAGAATCCATTGGGCAGAAAGATAAAAGTTTCCCCAATCTCAGAGGAAAGGAGAGTACTTTAGTATCATGTTTTATGATCATCATAATGATTATGGAACCATGTCACAATTGATCCTCTAAGGACACCTTAGTTCGTTTAAATGTCTGAGAAGAGGAATCAGGTATTGTTGAAATGGTTAAATCAAGAAGATGATTCATATTTCGTTCCAAAATCAAGTTTTAGAGTTATACTCTAATTACTCCAAGTTGTACCTTGAGTAACATGTTCTAAGTAGGTTTACAACACCTCATGAAATGTGGAGTAGAAATGTTTTCTTGCTCTAGCACATTTGAAATTGGCAGTTGTGATGTTTTGGTTAAAACAAAGACCAACTAAGACCAATTATATGAAGTGTTTTCTTGATAAGAACTCACACTAACTCTTGAATATTTGTTTTTCGATGAATGTTCTTTGACATAGAATATTATATGTCAAGAGGTCAGTGGGAGTCTTGTTGATCTTGAAAAAATTTGAGGAGACAATCGAGAATAAACCTTTTAGTAATCACTAGCACATGACCTAAGGTTGATAACTTATCGTGTTGACACATTCTTGTTTCTGTGCCCATTCCAGTTGAGTTGGCAATGCTTATGAGTTCTATGGTTTTTCATTTGATTGCATAAGTTAAAGCACCTTGATCAGTGAAAGTACATTGATCTGTATGGGTGAGATGCTTAATAACTTGGAAGCGCTGGTAGGCCCTTGTGCTACCAGATGGCAAGAAATGAAGATTAAGCAAGTTCAGTCCATATGAGTATGAATTTGTCATAAACATTGTCTTGTGATGGTGGTTTGAAATGACAAAATTAACATGGATAGGAACACATACACCATAAAATCTAAGTGGTAAGAGGTTTTTCTCTACTTCATAAAAATGATTGTGAGGAAACACTATCACGAGTAGATTTTAAAGGATTAGAGTAATCAGTTGATGTAATTGCATTCTCAAATTCAAGTATGATTACGGCATCTCTTTTCATAGTTTGAATTGTGAGAAATGGAAAATAGTTTGAACATTCGGGTCTTATTCCGATAAGTTCTGAAAGGGTTTAGACACACACATAAGTTGTCTAATGAAAGGTGTATGAGCTTTAGAAGTCCTAGATAAAGACTTATCGAAGCACCGCGTATCAGAAATATGAACTTTGGTAAGAAAGTCAATAAGTATTGATTTCTAGAGGTCCAGCTGATATCTGGGTACATGTCAAAGCTAGTGGGAGCATAATTGTTATATTGGTAAGAACATAATTGTTATGCTAGTGGGATCATGTTTATTATGTAAGGTGTTGCAAGTTAGCAATGCTATTTATAGGAAACAAAGTTCTAAATTTGCAAAGTTGCAAAATTTGGAAATTGTTTCGCTATAGTAAGGCTTAAGGGAGAGGGCATTAATACTTCATTTCAAATCTAAAAGTTTAGATTGAAATTTTAATCAAACTTAGTCATGGACATATATGAATATCATGTTGAAATGATTCAACATAGGAAATTCAATATATGGAAATATTGTAGCAAGCGACTCATCAAGTATCATGTCTTTATGTCAGACATTATGTATCGGATCCTATATGCTTCGGATATAGGATCGATTGCATATGCTATAATATCCACTCGTTCTGATTTTCCAAATGCCTATGACATTAAGAGGGAAAAAGACTGGAACCAGATATGATTAAAGTTGTTAAACAACTGTCAAGGACAATCTGAAGTTTACCAAAGATTAGTTGCGTGTGGACAGTTGGAAGTATAGAATTAATTTGGACGGACCATATTGACATGTTATAAATAGAGGTAAATCTTGTTCAAAATTGATAGTCATATGGAAATATGGAAATGTTTCCATAATGGGAGTTGGATATTGAGATCTATGTGCGAGTTAGAAACTATAATGCAAGAAGGATGTTCAAGGAATGCTCTTTGAATGTGAGACTTCAGTTCCATGGAATTGTTTTTGTAACAAATCTCCAATGGAATGTTTAGTAATATCATTAGCCAAGTCTATGTGACTTTGGTGCCTTGACATTACAAAAGGATCATTGCATGTAAGTTTAGACTCTAATAGATTCTAGTAGTGGCAAGAATTTGGTATTCTTACACTTGTGATAAAGATTTAGAATTGTGAAATAGGCATCGCTGGAAATGTGTTTAATTGATCTATTTCACAAAGGAAGGACCATAGATAAACATAGTGTGCATGCTTGGAGCATGGCATGACTATTGTTTTAATTCAAGTATTAAGTTGATTACTCGAAACATTATACAATGAATAAAGTTCAATTAAGATGGTGATTAAATAATAAGTGTTTTATTTATATTCAAAAGTTTTGAGACCATAGTTAATTAGATTATTCTTGAGTTTAACTTCGCATGTTTTACTTACTGAATAACTAGGTTATTCAAACATCCACAGTCGATCATACTTTTGGAAGTAAGTAGTGAATTAAGACTGTCATGAATCCGACTGTAGATTGTCTAAGATCTTAGACATGCCACAAGTTTGCTACAGTGTTCATGAGTACTCCTGAAATAGGAATTTGAGTATTGGATTAATCAACATTCAGTGAATTACTTCATGAATTTTATCACGAGTAATTCTGAGACGATGATATCTTATATTCTTGAAACAGAGACATATGAGTTGTTGTTTGCGAGTCGGTTGTGGATTGATAATATGTAAACGCATCAGTAACGTGATGTTATAAAACGTATTGTTGTGTATGATTTGATGAGTGAATTGTACAAGCATATGAGTCGAAGTTTATCCGTTCCTTTTACCCTAAATGGGATAAAAGCGATATCTGTGGGCCCCTCGATAATTTAGTGATGACATCTAAAGCACTTGGCCAAACCTGGACTAAGTTCATGTGTTAAATTGTAGTCTGAGTCAGTCGTCATGAATCGGAAATCAGGATACAACTCTTGGACAGAGATTGATTATAATCCATGTCTCATGTCCATACGATATCTTTTAGAATGGTGGGATATTTGATCACTTATCTAACGACAAGTCACTGACTAGGTCAGAGTTCGACATCGACTTTTGGTAGCTAAAATTTGCTAGTCAATTTTTGAAGTTATACTTGCAACTATAGTTATTAGACTTATCCAAGTGGGTGACTGTTAGATTAGGTGTCTAAGCCCATAACTATAATTGGTATGTACTTGAATTGATAGTAGCAATGTCCTTTTGGGTTGCCTTCAAACTTGGCAATTGAATAGGATAACTATTAGAGAGAGAATAATGATTTATTAATTTATTACTTGGTTAATAAATTAATTTGAAATCAAGATGAATGATTTATTAATGTATTATGGATATAATATATTAATTAGAAATCATATGGTTTAATTAATATTTAATCATAAATTAATTTGGAATTAATTTTGGGATTAAAGGAATTAATTGAAACAGCAGGGACTAAAGGTGACAATGCTCAATAGTTGAGCATTGAGAAATCTAGAACCTCCCTAAAGGGGGGGACAAATTCTAGGGTGTTCCTAGGGTTTCCTTGGGCTCTAAGGGTGCCTTGGATGCCTTAGGGAGGAAGTTAAAGGATTAGGGTTATCTTCGATACACCTGCCTAATCCAATACCTTCCTAGCACCTATATAAACCCTCTTAGGGTTAAATTTCGGCAATGCACTCCAAAAAGAACCTAAGGGCCGAAATTCTACTCTACTTCTCTCTCTCTAAAGTATTCCTTGGTTGCTAGGTTTGTTTGTGAGTCATTAGAGGCGCGACACTTGTGGCGCTTGCTACCAAATTTCAAGATTTTCAAGGATTTGATTTTTATTACAATATAACAATCAAGGTATGTATCCTAACCCTAATTATATGTTAATTTCTAAAATTACATGTGCCTCCTAGAGTTTCTAGTTTTTTGTTCAATGCTTGTATGTCTAATAGTGAAAACATAGATCCTAAAATCTAGGGTTGCATGCACACATATGATTGTTTGCTATGTATAAAACCCATCATATAAATAAGATAATATTTTTATAAATTCAATTATCTATCTCATATGATCAATCCAATCCATTTACTGGTCATGAGGACAACCCAAAATGAACTTTACTTTTATTCATCAAGATTATAGCAATTTAGTTAGGACCTTAGACAAGCTAATCCAACAATCTTCCACTTGGATAAGTCGCTAACTACAATTGTATGTATAACTCTGAATAACCAGTAAATAGTGTTTTCCAAAGATACTGCAAAACTCTAATTAGACGTTGGTCCTAAGATAAGTGATCAGTTATCCCTTCGTTCTTCCTAATATCGTATGGACACAAGACATGAACTAGAATCAATCTCATTTTAAAAGATTTTGTTTCCTAATTTCCCGATTTGTGATTATGTCATTAGACTTCTAATTGAACACGTCAATTTAGTCTCGGTTGGGCCCAACACTATAATGTTAATATCAAATCACCGAGGGGCCCAAAGATATCGCTTTTTCTATTAAGGCAAAAGGAATGAATAAACTTTGACTACATAATCATACATTTTACTGACCATATCATGCATGGAATTACACCTTATAACATCCAGTTACGAGATGCATTGGAGTAAAACAATGCACACCATATTTGCAAACCAGGACTTATATATCTTTATCATAAGGATAAAAGATATTATCATCTTAGAATTACTCGTGATTAAATCCATGAAGTAATATATAAGTGCGGGTTTAACCAATAATCAAAATCCCCATTTTTTAAGTACTCATGAATATCGCAATAGTCCCTATGCAATGTCCAATCCTTATGGACAATCTATGAACAGTTCATGACAACCTTAAATCAATACATATTCCCAAAGTATGACTGACTATGGTAGTTCGAATAAATTAATATTCTGGAAGTAAAACATGCAAAGTGAACATAAGAATAAATTAATTGACAAATGGTATCATGCACTTTGAACATAAATAAATCTCTATTTAATTAATCGCCATTCAATTACAATTTATTATTGTTACATTGTTTCAAAACTATCAACTAACTACCAAAATCTAATATCTAATATCATATCTTAGTTCACTGCACCCTCGTTGTCGCAAAATATCTCCATTGGCTCTTGGATTGATGGAATAACTCTTAGATCTCCAATAAAATTATTCAACCACATTCCTTCCTTTGATGCCTCGCTTGCTACGATGTACTTTGATTCACACATAGAATCAGCCATCGCCTGCTGCTTTGAACTCTTCCAAGTCACCACTCCAATATTCAATAAAAATATCCAGCCAGATTATAAATAACTATTATCTCGAACTGTTTGAAAACTGGCGTCACTATAGCAACTCGCCTTAAGTTCATCTTTGATATCTACTAATCATGCTGAAAGCATTCGAATGTGCCAAACCAGGATTTCCTTGATATCTACTAACCATGCTGAAAGCATAAGCCACATCAGGTCGAGTACATATCATAACATACATGATCGATCCTATAGCGGAAGCATATGGGACTCGACTCATCATATCTATTTCCTTATCACTATCGGGACATTGAGCCTTGCTTAATTTAACAATATGATGCATGGGTAAGTCCCTTTTCTTGGAATTCTCTGTACTAAACCGTTTTAATATTTTATCCAAGTATGTACTCTGGCTAATTCCTAGTAAATGTTTATGCATGTTTCTGTAAATCCTTATTCCAAGAATATAAGTAGTCTCTCCCATATCCTTCATAGCGAAACATTTCCCAAGCCAAGACTTAACTTCATGCAAAGTTGGACCATCATTTACAATTAGGAGTATTTCATCCACATACAAGATTAGGATGGTCACTACACTCCCACTAGCTTTAACATACATGCAAGCTTGCACATCTTATTAAGGAATTGGGCATGTTCAAAACTTTCTGGTTGAGCCATGTAAACATCCTCATTCATTTTCCCGCTAAGAAAAGTAGTTTTAACATCCATTTTCCATACTTCATAGTCATAATGAGCAGCTATGGAAAGCATTACCCTAACTGACTTAATCTTAGAAACTGGAAAAAAAGATCTCATCATAGTCAACCCCTTGGGATTGAGTAAAGCCCTTTGCAATCAACCTTGCCTTGAGCAAACAAAGTCCATACTTGGTTATTATACATGGATTAGATCTCGCTTTCCATTTAGCATCCTTGGGGCCTGCCATCGCTTCGTTGTATTTAGTCGGCTCATCCAAATTTACCAGTGTATTATCATTGATAAATGTATCTCTATCTGCCGCTATATGGAAACCATAAAACTCAGGAGGCGCACTCACTCTGCTGGATCGCCGAAGAGGTCACGAATTGTTAATGGGATCAACAGGTTCAACCTCAATCTAAGAGCTAGTGTCATGGAAGGTCCCTTCGTTGGACGACTTTTGAATTTATTCAAGATCAATTGCACTCCCACTGTCCTCTTTGGATATGAGCTCTCTCTCGCGAAAGACTCCCATTCGAGCTATGAAGGCCATGTTCTCACTAGGTCTATAGAACAAGATGCCAAATGACTTTTGTGGATAGGAAATTAAAATACATCTCTCGACTCGGGATTACAGTTTATCTTAGATCTCGCACCTAATGAGAGCCTCACAATGTAACACCCGCAGATTCGGGCTAGTCAATTAAGATATAACAAGCGTTAAAAATGATTTTTTTATAGAAGATTATCTAGGATAAATAATCTTAACCAAAGTAATAGTTATGGTCAACAATTGTAACCTATTTGACGTAATAAAGAAGAATTATATGAATATTATGTGTTTTATGATTATTATAATATAATAAAATAGGAAAAATCAGTCGAATCGTCCGTAAATCGTAAAAATAAGTGCGCCAAAACATATATATTATTATATATTTAGAAAGTACACGTCTTCACGATCCCGAAAATATAAATTTCGTAGATATCCGACTCCGTATGAATTAGATTTGATTTTTATAAGATATAAAAGTCAGCTGCGCACAACGAATGTATGATAAAATTATCCTTAATATTTAACCCATAATAAATATTTGAGGCTAGGACCCAACTATGCAATTCACAATCTAGAAAAGGGATGCCGTAATCTAATTGTAAATTTTGTAAAGGTAGGTAAAAGCAATTTACCAATTTCAATCAAAATGAAATTCCTAGATCTTTTGAGATTCATTGAATCTATCAATGACAAGTTTAATCTCAAATTATGCTCTTCTAGTTAAGACTGTGATACCGAGGATCACAAACAAGATGTGAATAACCATGCAAACGTGCTTGGCAACCCGATGTCGTTTATCATCTCTAATTGATGTGCTGGTTAACCACAAACGCTCCATCAACAATGATAATTCTCGAGATGCCCATTAATACTCTTTATAATCCTTATTAGTGTGTTGGTTAACCACACACGCTCCACTAACGACATATAAAGCATTATGTGCAATTTCATGGATTAGCATACTTTTCACATTTTTCCTAAAGTAACTAAGAGTGAGAATTTTAAAAGTAATTTAGTTACTTTATATCATTATACTGATTAATGAAGTTAATGTCCTATCAGATCCGTTCTGCTAACGACCCTCCACCAAACAAGGAAGCGGTGGGTGAGAGTGGGCACTCATTTAACTACCATTTTATAAGCAGTTTCCGTACACCCCCTTGTAGTTCAGCTTCGTGAATGAGGCATACTAGCGATTCGACTAACTTAATCTTATACATATAGTAATTAACCTTTAATATTATATATAATGTGTATTTTAAAAACTTTTCAAAATACTAGGTTTAATTTAATTTTTCGAAATTCAAAAAAAAATAATTTAAAATAAACCGATTAAGATTTAATCTTTATCTTTTAATTAACAATTAAATAAACTAATTTAAATCTTATGAGGATTAAATAATTATTTTCCATTAACTATTAATCAAATAATTTAAATTTAATCCTAATCCCTTTCCATCTATATTTTCGAAAATCAAGAGATAAGGGTTATCTAATATTAATTATCCTATTTTAAACAATTAAAATCAATAATTATCAAACAAGAAAACCCTAGGAAACCCTAGAAATTTCGAAAATAAGGGTGGATGCTAGGGTTTCAAGAACCCTAGCCCAAGTCGAATTTTGCATCCTTTAGAGTTTAATTTCTATAAACCCTAATATTGATCTATTCAACTATTATGCATATTCAATAGTAAACAGGCACTCTGATACCACCGATGGGATTTATAGATTACAAAAATCATATTTTGGCGGAAAAAACTTAAACCTTGAGTTTGCATGCAACCTAAAGGATCTATGTTTTCACTAGTGAATGCAATAACCAATTGAACATCAAGAACCCTACAAGAACCCTAGTATTTTCAACAATAACAAAGGGTTTAGGAAAAACATACCTCTTGATTATACTAGTAGATAATCAAACAAAATCCTTCTTGTAGTCACTTAGAAGCTAGCACCAGAAATCTCGTGCCTCTTATGGTTCACACCCAACCCTAGCAACAAGGAGGCTTAAAGTGAGATGAGAGAAGGGATGGAAATTTCGACTTTGGCTTGGAAAAGAGGAGTCACCGAAAATTGGATCCAAAGGGTCCTTTTATAGTTGAATTACAAAACCCTAGATAACCCTAATTTGAATATTATATTAATATCTCAAATTTTGTAATTATCTACTCCCTAATTATCTATAAGGGATATTCTATAAACCCTAGAATTATCCTCCGGAAACTGTCCACCTCTTATGGATGAAGGTTCGGGAACCTCTTGTTCAACTATTGAACAATTGCAATTAGAACCCTGCTATCTTAATTAATCCAATTAATCCCAAAATTAATTCTAATTATTTGATTAATTATTAATTAAATAATACTATTTCTAATTAATATATTATTTTCAAAACATATTAATAAATTTATTTATTGTTATTTATTAATTATATAATAAATCAATTAATCAGTCTCTCTCTCTCTCTCTCTCTCTCTCTCTCTCTCCAAAAATCATCATATTCAATAACTAAGCTTGAGGGCAACCCAAAAGGACTTTGCTAATAATTCAAGTATGTACTAATTCAGTTATGGGCTTAGACACCTAATCCAACAATTATAAGTAACCAAATTCCAGTTATCCATATGAATACCCATATGAAACAACAAGATATTATAAACAAGTCTAAAGGATGAAAAACATAGGATTAAGGATAAATAGTACTATATTCGTAAACAAAGATCCTACTCGAAAGATAATAACTATTTTCTACATTATCAAAAATCTGTGAACTCACCAACATTATGGTGACCTTTCAAAACCCACATGTATACCTATGAAATCAAAGATCTCATTTCTTACAGTAGTGGTTGACTGATGGGACTACTTGAAGTCTATTGAGATGCCTACCTATCAATATATACAGTTATGTTAGATGTTTAGTACTTTCACAAGAATTTTACCATTTAATTTATATACTTACAATGGAAATGATATTTATGTTACATATTGTTTGTATTGTTCAATGTATGCTCAATAACTGTGATCCAGGATCCTAACGTCACGCCACCTGGCGATTTCCGCCACCGATTGAGGGTGTGAGAGATTGGTATCAGAGATGTTCACTAAAGATAGTACTTCTTTAGGAATTACGACTATAGTCTAGGGACTTATGATCGGATAAGGTTTGTCCTCAAACCTACAAGTATTACTTTTAAATACCTTACCGATAGACTACTTACAGTAAAGTTGTCAAGAACAGATTGGTCGCTTGGGTTGTTGGATTTCAGAACAACTATATGCTAAAATGGTCCTGCCCTCCGACTCTTCCTACCCGACTGATCCTTATTTGATATCCTTACAAGCTCTCTAAAATATAGTTTGAAAGTACACACCACTTAATCTCTTATTGAAATTGGAGAAAATGTGTCTTACATATTGGATATGTTCAACATTAGGGAATAAGACTTCCATGACTTCAACAAGTCCTTATAATAAGTACAAACAATTAGATAATGTCCAAAGTAAATGAAAAGAAGTACTTACTAAACAATTAAAACATATACCTTGTGTTGGGAGAAATTAAAGTCAACTCATTTTAAGAATAGTGTTGAAGATTATAAATTAAAAACTCTAAGAATCATTTCCAATTTTTTTTGGCATCTCTACCTATAGCACATAGTAATTCCCTACTTCATATGCTTTTTAGATTACAACAATCTATCCTAGTTATCCATATACATCCATTAATCCAACCATATCTAACTTCTTCAAAGAAACATAAAACTTACTAAAATAAATTTTAACCATATAGTATTCTTAATACATCCATCTTAATTGTAAAATTGTGTTTATCTTATAATCTCCTTGGCATATGACCATAGTCTATCATAGTATTCTACAAAAGTACCCTTAATGAGCTTAAATACCAAACTATTTGTAACCTATAATCTTAGTTTTTTTAATACTCATTATCTACTTACGATATATTTCTTTGGTGGAGTGACTTATAATACATGCGTAGTTTATAAAGGAACGCGACTAGAAACTCACTGCATAATTATGGTCAAGTTTTAATTAGTTAATATGGAATGATTTCTCATCGCCCATCCATGAACCTCGTAGCTTAAAATTACATTCTCCTTGAGAACACTTAACCAAAAGTATGTTACGATCATTATGTTGAAACATATTTGGTACCCATTAGTAACAACATAATTGCATAACATGTGTTTTGTGTGTTTAGGGTTTTCAAATCTCATCCCTAATATAAACTTTTGCTTTTTCCAATGTAAGGATTTATTGAAAATTGAATAAACTTTAACAACATGATCAGTCTCAGTGTCTCACCTTCTACATCTAAATTATCTTCGTCATATTCATCATGATGTTCTTCCTATATTATTTTGGATTTTTTTTCATCAACACACAACTTACTTAAAAATGATTTGGTGCTTGTATTGTTCATATAACAAATCTCATCAATGAGCTCAATGTCAACATACAAATTGTCAGACAACATATCCTCATTAGCTTGACTACCGATTCATGATTGGTGTTTTTCACAACTTTCATGTGTAAATTATTCGATACAGCGATACATTCACAAAAATCCATATACGGGTGTACATCATTCAGTAGTGTATAACATCTGAATATGAGAAAGGATAACGAACAAATTATCCTGGAAGTTAACATCAACAAAAATGTACTAAAGAACTAACATTCTATAAAGATTGTTCAAAATTTTAGAAACATAAAAATAGGATATTCAAGGAAGAACGATGAAGAGAGGTCTTTTTTATGGTTGGGAAAACTTACGGTGATCATTAACTACAAAATTCCTGACTACTCTTTGTTGTTTTTGAATAGACAACTGTCTGGGAAATGTTAAGAGAGGTTTTCTATATATATATATATATATATATATATATATATATATATATATATATATATATATATATATATATATATATATATATATATATATATATATATAAAAGAGGTTATAAATAAGACAACTAATAAAGTACATAAAATCTTACTTTTATTTACAAGTGGACAAATATAGGGGAAATTGGTAGTATGGATGACAACTAAGTAATCTATCCTGTCCTTTTAATCTTGCAAATTGACTATCTTAACATAATTTTTGAAAGTTTAGAGAGATTAACTATAAAAAAAAGTTAGAGATCTATTGTGATGGAACTAAATTGGTTATATCATACTTACATTACCAAAATAAAGAAGACAATGTTTTAAATGAAAATGACTTTGCCGTGAAGGAATGTATGATTGTTGTAGTGGAGTGGGTAGGGCCCTCCAACGAACATCATTCGCGCATGCTAATGACCCGATCCATATGAATAATTCAAACACCTTCCAAATAAATTCCTATCACATTCACATGACTACATGACTCATTACTATGATGTCACGTGACTACCGTCGGTGCTTTTCCACGTCACCTTTATGGATTTGGAGGTTATTTTCTTCCAACTCCAATTTTGTTTAGAGATACGAATAAGGCATGTTCAATTCCCTATCCATAAAGTACAACTTCCCTAGTCCCAACTCACGAATTTTACCAATTTAGTTTAAAATAAATGTTCAATTATATTGTTTGTCATCAACTAATAATGATAGTCATTTGATTCTTGAGAGGCATTGCGAATAGTAAAAAATAGGCCATAAAATTTCATATTAGCGATAGATAGCGACAGATTAACGATATATAATGGAATGGTAACGGGTAAACAACAGAGTGACGGATTAGCGATTTAGCGACAGATTTACCACCACCTCCTCAAGGTCGGCTATTTCTTGTAACAATATATGTCACTTATTACAACAACCATTACATCAAAGGTTACGTGAAATAAGACTTTACATTTGCAATCAAATCTTTTTATTACGTGAACATTTGATTAACTTCAATAGCCTTAAGTTAGTTCCATCATGTAAAAACAAATATGGGACTTGTTGAACAGTGGTCATTTCTTACAACTATATGAAAGTTCATTAAATGATATAAAAATTGTATCGTAACTCTAAGTTTCTATTTTTGTTTAACCTTTTTGAAGAGTCACGTTTGCATTATGATAAATAATTGCTACCCATAAAGTAGCCTAACTTAAGCCGAATTTAAAAGACGATGAACGTCCAATTTAATTAGGCACGTGTTATAGATTTTAGAATGTGTAAGTAATTACTCATATGCAATGGCGAATTTAACATATGTGCTCATGGACACATTTTATTTTCAGAAATTTTTGATGAACATATTTATTTATGAGTTTAGACACAATTAGTTTGGAATTAAATCAATAAACTATATATTGGAAGATATCCAAAATTAAAATGATGGTTAACAAAAATAGGAAGAAAAAAAAAAGCCCAAATTTCAAATTATTATTCATTTATAGATTGTTTTCGTAATATGAAAATTTGTAAGTGAACGACTTTTGCCTTATATGGATTATTGAGTAATAAAAGAGTCTGGAATAAA
Source organism: Lactuca virosa (assembly GCF_052849685.1). Classification (NCBI taxonomy): domain Eukaryota; kingdom Viridiplantae; phylum Streptophyta; class Magnoliopsida; order Asterales; family Asteraceae; genus Lactuca; species Lactuca virosa. The sequence goes on from NC_136431.1 coordinate 191,610,839, forward strand.
ACACTTTAAAAGAGTTGTCCCTTGTTCGATTGTCATCAGCTTCAGCTCTTTGTTGGCCACATGTCTACGTCGGGTATGTAGGTCTGAAATTTTCCTATCAGGTCAAAAACGTTGCCTCATATGAGGTTTATTATTGTCACCCAAAAATACAAAACAAAAAATATTGTGGTTCATATGAAAAAAGGTTAATTGTTTCTTTTGAGAAATTATTAAACTAAAGAGATCCAAAATGTTGAACAGTGGCTACTTGTCAATTTTGAGCAATAGTTACAAGTTACTTAAAGGCTAAAGCTCGTAGCAAGGGGCTAACACTGGGCTCGTGTACACAAGCAAACTGCTATGAGCCTGCTAAGAAAGTAAGAAGTAAGCTGAACCTAGCGGTAAACGTGCAAAATGTTTTTGTTTAATAAAAGTTTTAACTAATAATTAAGCATTTAAAATATTTTTCTCATAAGTCAGAGCTAAAAGAAGCTTATGACCTCGAATAATAATTATCAGTACATAAATAAATAAATTTGCAGATAAATCTTTTCGGGAAAAGATGTTATATTTTTTATTTTGTTGAAATTTTCAAATAATAACGAAGTTCATTGTTTAGGACAGATGGAGTGGTGGTGCAGTATATTAAAATTGACTATTAGTTAGATATTTAAGATAACTTTATATTAAAGATGAAATAAAATATATTTTGATCCAACTTAATGTCTTAAATTAATTGGTTTATGAAAAAAAAATAATACCAAAACAAAAGTTTGCCAAACTATGATATATTTAACTTGAAACAGAAAAAAATTAAAGTATGTTTGATCTAGTCATTTTTAAAAAATATTTGGCAGAGTAATTAGAAAATAGGACGCACGTAAATGATGTTAAAAAAAAAAAAAAAAAAAAAATTCGGGGACCAGGACACCCTAATCTACTAGAAATTACTCATAGTTATACATATGTGCCATTGGAGACGTAACTTCTTGGAGGAAAGGTATATCACCATACCATTAGCCCAGAGACCTGGTAAATGATGCATATCTTTAGTTAAATTTTGTTTAGAAAACTTTTAAATAAAAATAAGAGGTCTATCTCATAGATTTTACTTAAATAAGGTATTTGGTTACAAAAATGACCCATGCCCTTTGGATCAAAATTATAGATTCCGTGTATTTTAGCAATCGGGTTTGGAAAATTCAAAATTATCCAGACAAAATTGGATATTTCATGTGTTTGGATAGCTATCTTTAAAGTTCTTGATGCCTTTATTCAAAGGATGTCATTGGCCGAGGCAATAGTCTTTCTTTTTGGTTTGATCAATGGATTGACTTTTCCCCTTTATGTTCAAAATTCCCAATACTTTTTGCTCTTGAATCCTACAAAATATGCAAAGTATAAGAATGTGCATGCTTATTAGCCATGTGACTCAATTTTTAGGGCTGGAAACGACTTCCTCAATCTGTTGAGGAGTTGAATCAATTACAACAATGCTCTAATCTTGTGTTGCAGGTTAATTTATCCAGGAGTGATGAAAAGTGGTTATGGTTGGGGAATAATGTTGGAAAGTTCACACTAAACTCCTTTCGGAGAACCATTGAAGCAAAAGTCTATTCTTAGGAGGTCACAATATTTTTTAAACAACGGGTTTCTACAAAGATTGGACCTCTCGGATGGAGAGCAACTATGTGTCTTATTCCCTCTCTCGTGGCTCTCTCAAATCGTGGTTTAATTGTCATCAGTACCCTCTGTCACTAGCACACGTAATTTTCAGGGATATCACACCGGGAAAATTGCATTGTACCATAAAAATTCTCAAAAAGCTTTCACTTTGCAAAAACATTTGAGGGGTAGCTCCCACTAAGGCCCACTGTTGTCTATCACATTACGGCTTCTTTGAAGAATGCTTTGATCATCTTCTGGTTTCCTGCAATTTCACTCTGCTGGTTTGGAGTAAAATAATCACATGGTGTGACTTACAATCTATAAGGGCAACTTCGGTTAAAGAAATTCTGGTCTATCTTTTGGAGCTTCGTAAACCTATACTGCAAATCAAAATTGTGCACATAATTTTCATGTCCACACTTTGGTGCATTTGGAGATCAAGAAATGATAAAGCTTTTAAATAATAAAATGTCTTCACATTTAAGAGTAATGAGTAATATAGGAGATTAAGTCGAACACTTTCCTTTGTATTTAAACACATACTAAAATCTCTACCAGTGTTAATTAGGATTCTTGGGGCATGTTTGGAAAAACTAGCTAGTAACGGGTAACGGGTAACGAGAAAGGGGTAGCTGGTAGCTGGAAGTTATAGTTTTTATTTGTCATATATATATATATATATATATATATATATATATATATATATATATATATATATATATATATTAAGAGTAATTATGGAAATTGATTTAAAAAGCTCAGTAGCGTTTTGTTAAACGCTACATGAAGTAACTTTTAGATTTGGAACGTTTTGTTTAAACTAAAAGTCAAACGCTCTTACTGTCAAATGAAACTTTTTCTGTAAACTATAGCGTTTTATCAAAAGCTAGAAACTAGAAGCTCCTAAACGCTGCATACCCAACACGCCTTGTATTTTTCTTTTACCTTTTGAAAACTTAATATAAGTATTCTTTCTATTCAGTTTAAGTGGGTGCGAGTTTCTTGCTAGTCCTTTTTTTATATAATAATACCTTTTGTTGTTCAAAAAGAATATAATCTATTTTAATAATATAATAAGTAGAATTAACTAGGGTTTTCAAATACATACCACGAAAAATCAACCAACATTACTAACCGGACCAAGTAAGTTGGTAGTCAATATGTTTGCTTGGTATTACCGTAACAATTTAAGTAATCATTGTACGGTAATTGTAAAAATAAATAAATGCAACGGTATTACCGTACAAACCAATTTACTTCGAATATATATATATATATATATATATATATATATATATATATATATATATATATATATATATATATATATATATATATATATATATATATATATTTATAGGTTTTTTGTCACACCCCCAAACCGGAACGGCGGAAACGTTCGGGGGCGGAGGACGTCTTGTTTAGTATCACAACACATGAATCATAGTAATCAAAGTAACAAACAACCATTGCATTAATATTAAAGTGTTTACAAAGTATGTGATTCATAAAAGTTAGACTCCAAAAGTAAATAACAAAACAAGACATGAACCTACTATGCTCAATCTTCTGAATCCCAGTGCGCGTACCTGTCTACTAGTCTCCTGAGAATACAACTTATTTTGAAAGAGTAGATCAGCATTTAAGATGATGAGTTCATAAGTATTTTAGTGATGTAAAGTAAGTTGTAAGTTCTTTTTAGAAAAGTTTGTCTGATCCTCCAGAAAATCCTATATCTTCTGATGTAATGAAAGATAAGTAAAAATGACTCTACAATTCCTTGTATGAGTACTAAGTGGATACAAGTTATATACAATCCAGATCAAACAGACAATCGGTTGTGTGAATCTGCCCTAAGACCACAACCAAACAAGGAACAGGAAATGAGGCGGAAGTCACACATCCCATTGTTTGTTAGATCTTCATTGTATATAACCCCGGTGTGTTCATTTGGTACTTACGGAGTTAACTGTAATAGTTCCTTTATTTGATGAAAACATTCTTTAAGAAAATCATATATTTCCTTTAGTAAAAATGGTAACCACAATAGTTCCTTCTATAATCACTTTGTTTATACTGGCTATATATAATCTAATATCGAACGGATAGTTAATTGTGTGAATCTGCCCTAAGCCCACAACCAAACAAGGAACAGGAAGTAAGGCGGAAAGCACACATCCAACTACCTATCGGATATTAATTATATATAACATTGATGTATAAACTAATGTACTATAGAATTAACCACTAAAGGTCATTTGAGTTATACTGGTTTAATAAGAAGTATTAAACCCCTTTTTATAAATAAGTTTCTAGTTTCACTAGCTCAATTGTGAACAGTTGTTTTTGGTAAAACGCTATTGTTTTCAGGAAGTACAATTAAAACTGTTTACCTTAAAAAGTATGATGTTTACCATAGAAAATCCTATATTTTCTATAAAGACCGACTTGATGTCCATGTTGCTCTAAGTTTGAAAAGCACAAGTATACTCCCTATACTTACTACAATGATGTATAGTTTTGTTGATATGTTAAACTGAATAAAAACTTGGTTGTTCTGGATACCTGATATGATGCTACTACCCTCCTATGATTACCTAATACATACGAGTTGCACATAACCGAGATCGGATAGACAGTTGAATGGGTGAATCTGTCCTAAGCCCACAACCAAACAAGGAACAGGAAATGAGGCGGAAAGCACACATTCCACTGTCTATCGGACTTCAGTTCTATTAACCCTTAAGTATACATTGGGTAATCACATAGTTAGTGTCCTTTGAGATTTGTTCATGAAAAGTTTATTACTACGTAAATATATCGTTGTTATCTATTTGTGAGTTTTACGATCATACTAATTGGACTGGTTAACCACGACGTATGGTAGACGTCGAAAAGAATATGACATTTGTCACCCGCAGACCTGCCAATCCGACTGTAGCTAACAGTGAGGTGCGGGATTGTCAATCCCATATAGATCTATACACAAACTCACGCTCTCCCTCCAGGAGACTCTGGTCGTAAAGGTAGACTTTCGCTGGTACTTATATGAGTACTAGAAGACGTGTCTCACAAGCTGGATTAACGACTTTACAAGTAATAATGTGGAAAACCCTTTTTATATTTAACAGATAAGTTCATAAAAAGATCCTTTTGTTCTTTAAGTTAAGCATACTAAAGTTTATAAGCTTATTACTATGTTCTATTCACAGTTTCATGTTCTACATACAATTTATTGGTACAAAGACAAAATAAGCAGTTTATATTTTAAAACACAACATTGCTTGTGTTTTACTTGTATTCCCCCCCCCCCTAAAAGCATTTAAAAACCATTTAAAAGATTGATTATGGGGGTATGAACTCACCTTATGTGGGTGATTCAATTGAAGATTCGCGTAAGGATGAGAAGTTCCACAAATGAATTCTCGAGACACAAACGAGTCCTAAATGACATATTATGGCATATATAGGCATGTAATTAGTGTTTAAAACAACTAACGTGCAAGGAAACAACCTTAGGGACTAGGAAACACTTGGAATGAAGTGTTACAATCACATGTGATTGGCTAAAGGGAGTTTACGGCCAAAGGAAGGTGTGTTCACGGCCACACTTGAGTTTACGGCCAAGGGAGATGAGTTTACGGCCTTGGGATAGTTTACGGTCGTACACTCTTGAGGATTATGAACTAATTGCATGTTTCAAGGCTAGGAATCAAGTGTTTCTTATGGATAACAAGATGATAGAAGAGATACTTACACTTTGAAGGTCCTTATGGTGTTCACGACCCAAGAACAAGTAGGTGTTCTTGGTGTTCTTGGTGATTTGAAGATCTAACCCCAAAAAGAGATGAATTCACGGATGAAATCATAGGGTTTTACTAGATCAAGAAGGATATCAACTAATAATGAAATAATTACTTACAAAAATGAAGAGAAATGGTAGTGTTCTTGATGATACTTGAGAGATAAATGAGTTTCAGCCTTGGAGATGTGATGAATGAGGAAGAAATGAAGTAAATCTATACTTATCATGAGGAGTTCACGGCCACCAAGAGTTTACGGCCGTAAACTCCTTGTGATGGAGTTTCCAACTTGAATGCAACTCAATGAACTTAAGCTGACACACCCCTACACCCAATCGTTAAGTGTACTAGGCTTAGAACACTCAAACAGACCCTTAACAAAGCTAAAAGATAGCAGAAACAAGTCTGAATTTTGATTGAGTTGAATGGCTTTACAAGATAGAAGTTTTTGGGTTGTCACATCATCCCCCCGTTAGATGGAATTTTGTCCCGAAATTAGCTGTCTTAGCAGTACTCCTGGGGTTATGCTCCTCTGAATGGTAGAATACCCACTCGTAGACCTAGGCAACTTTGCCATGACGCTCATGATAAGATTCATACTCGGTCCATCTATCATCACCTCGTGTCTACAAGTCGTATATAATTAAGATTAGTAAGACGGCCGGATGTGCGACTCTGTCCCAGGTCCACAACCAAACAAGGAACAGGAGATAGGGCGGAAACACACATACTAAATCTGCATAATCATAAATATATAACACTCTCACGTATACGATTAATAGTGATAAGTGGGCTGTATTCATCCTTATCCTCTGTGCTTGAACTTGATCTGTTGGACGAGTGGTAGTTCGGGAAGGTCTGCTGAATATATGGTGGCAGTGTTTCGGAGGGCAAGGTACTCCTCGCATGAGTACTTCGGGTTTTGGAAGACAAGAGACAAAACTGAGGTCTAGGTCAGGTTGTCGTTATGAAAGGCGAGGGTTTCATTAATTTGTCGGTTAAGGTGATGGAATTTCGGAATATATTAACTTAGTATGGTGAGGACCACGCCAATCCATGACGAATGATGACAACGGACTCTTTACAGAAATAAAAGTTAGGCCGATTTGAAAGAAACGTTTGTAATACGATGGTGTATCCCTAGTGTGCTCGACAATGTGTTCTTTGTAGACTTTTTAGTGCTTTATGTTTTCTCCTTGATATTTCCACTGCCACAAATCGTACCGCGATGAGCGAGTACTAACAGTGAAAGTGCTTTGATAACTAGTGTCGATACTCATGTTATGATCCTCCTTGGTACCCCTATGATCGTTTGGCATATACAAGTTATGTATAATTAAGATGGATAAGACGGTCGACTGAGTGACTCTGCTCTAAATCCACAACCAAACAAGGAACACGAATTAAGGCGGAATCACTCACTCTAAGTCTGCAAAATCTTAGCTATGCACAACCCTGATGTACAAACTAAGCCATCATAACTCACCTGCACGGATCTTTAGTTCTCTTATGAATTCTGTGACTTGTTCATATGAGTGAGTTATTATAATTACTTTTAAATTTTCCCCAAGTTTTAATCTTATATAAATAGAAATTAAATTTTAAAGTAATTCTTATTTCGAAGACGTACCACTGGTCGCTGGTGATTCCGGGGTAGATTCTCCTGCGGTGATCATCTGAATTCGTCCATCTGCGCCTGAGTTCTTCATTATCGGGCACTCCCTCTTGTAGTGCCCAATCTCACCACAGCCATAGCAGGCCTGGTTCTTTTCAACTCTGGGGACTTGGGAGATCGGTTGTGCCGACGCCCTGCAGCAACGGGCAGTGTGCCCCTTCCTGCAGCAGTTCATGCACTGCATTTCCCGACATACTCCAGTGTGGTGGTAGTTATACTTACCACACTTGAGGAGAGTTCCAGCATATCCACTGACAGACGCTGGAGTGGCAGGTGTTGTGGCAGCGTAGACAGTAACCACTTGTTGCTCCTGCGGGGGTTCTTGTGTCGTTCGCTCCTTCCTCTTGTTCCCCGACTTTCGTTTATAGTCCCCTCCCTTTGATGGATCAGAAACGGAGAGTACCACGCCATGGCGGACTCTGTGGTCAATGAGTCACTGGGCCAGGCGTTTGGCACTATCGAATGTAGTTGGGATAGAAGACAGTACGTCCCCTTGAATCGAGGTAGTTAAACCCCAGATGTACCTTTCTATCTTCTTACTCTCCGGGGTAACCATCCCGGGGCATAGTGTTGCCAGGTCGCTAAACATGTCAGTGTAGGTCACTATGTGTGAGCCGACCATGGTGTGCTCCCATAGCTCTTGTTCCAGCTTTTGAACTTTGCCCCTCGGGCAGTATTCTTCCAACATTATCTCTTTTAGTTTCTCCCAACCTATTGAGTTTGCCACTGATAGGGTCAGTGACTTAACATGGCTATTCCACCATGTTAGGGCTCTGTCGGAGAAAGTGCAGGCAGCAAACTTCACCTTGCTCCCTTCTGAGCACAGACAGATTTCGAATACTGAATCTGTTTTCTCGAACCATCGCATTAGAGCAATGACTCCCCTATTTCCATTAAAGGATTTGGGTTTGCAGTTCATGAAGTCCTTATACGAACACTCCCTAGAGTGCCCGTGACTACAACCTTGGGTGTAGTTAACACCCGATCCACTCCCGTTAGTACCGGTCGTGTTGAATGGAGCTAGGGCTGCCGTAACAGCCGCAAACGTTGTAGCTTGGATAGCTGCCGGATCAAATTGTGGAGGAGGTAGTGGAGTTTGAGCTGGAGTTATCGGAGTAGTGCGCCTGTTTGATCTACGAGGAGGCATCTTGCTAAAAAGAATACAAAGATGAGATGGAAATAAGTCTATATCAGCGGATATAAGCCGAAAGCTGAAAGACTAAGTTATCCTAGTTCCGAATGTATCTGGTTCTGACTTTCATAGGGTTCTGGAAAACAATTCATAATGAGAGTCTATATAAATAAACTTTATGAATCAGAAGAGGCTATGCTCGAATGAATTTCTGTGAATTGAATAACTGATACTGGCTGCATGAAAAGAAATAATCCTAACACATAGTGTGAGTAGTGAAATCACTAGCTCACTAAGTCAATTAAGGTTATTATTTATTAGTGTGACGCATAAACGTTTTTAGTTTCTCCGGCTGATCACTTCTTAGAAAACTCTTTTTGAATCCCTTTTTGTTTCTCCTTGACTCCTCTGCTGATTGCTATGATGGAGTGGTTACACCTATCTGGGTTTGTCGTGCGAGAATGGAAGTGTCTAAAGAATCTTATGAGGTTAAGTGTAACTTTACGGGGTGATCCTTACCGGGTCCTCCTATAATTGCGCAATGTATACAAGTTGTATATAATTTAAGATTAAATAGACCTTCGAATAAGTGATCCTACTCCAAAACCACAACCAAACAAGGAACAAGAAGTAGAGCATAGATCACAAATTCTAAGTCTGTAAAATCTCAATTATATAAAACCGTGGGAGTATGCACTCCGGAATTATAGACATACCAGAAGTGTCTTCTAAATTTTCACATATGGTATTTATAGTGCCTAAAATACTCCTATAGTATTTTAATGTAATGAACTTGGTATGTTTTAAACTTGTTGTTGTCTTATAGTATCATAAAATACTCCTATAGTACTTTAACTTTCATGCTCTGATCTAGAAATCCCTTGTGTATAGAGTTAGGTAAGTTTTAAGACTGTTGCAACACCACGTCACTCCCAAACACATGTCGGTCATATCTCAAATGAATATAGTTGATCAGGCTATATTGATCCCATATATGATTACATAAATGTCCAGGTTTGACCACAATGTTCAACCTTTAAATACTTCTGTTCTGTTCTTCTTGTGATACTTGTTCTAGTATGTCTATATGTATAAGCATGTATGTATACTTTTATAAAAATATTGTTATATTTTTAAAATATACTTTTATTCAGAGCACTTCGGCTCCATTTCATTTATAGTTGTATATCTTTTATAGGCTGATATACTTAGTTCACTATAAACAATGCTCTGATACCAATCTGTCACATCCCCAAACCGGAACGGCGGAAACGTTCGGGGGAGGAGGACGTCATGTTTAGTATCACAACACATGCATCATAGTAAATAAAGTAACAAACAACCATTGCATTAATATTAAAGTGTTTATAAAGTATGTGATTCACAAAAGTTAGACTCCAAAAGTAAATAACAAAACAAGACATGAAGCTACTATGCTCCATCTTCTGAATCCCAGTGCGCGTACCTATCTACTAGTCTCCTAAGAATACAAGTTATTTTGAAAGAGTAGATCAACATTTAAGCTGGTGAGTTCAAAAGTATTTTAGTGATGTAAAGTAAGTTGTAAGTTCTTTTTAGAAAAGTTCGCCTGATCCTCCAGAAAATCCTATATCTTCTAATGTAATGAAAGATAAGTAAAAATGACTCTACAATTCCTTCTATGAGTACTAAATAGATACAAGTTATATAAAATCCAGATCAAACAGATAATCGGTTGTGTGAATCGGTTGTGTTCATTTGGTACTTACGGAGTTAACTGTAATAGTTCCTTTATTTGATGAAAACATTCTTTAAGAAAATCATATATTTCATTTAGTAAAAATGGTAACCACAATAGTTCCTTCTATAATCACTTTGTTTATACTGGCTATATATAATCTAATATCGAACGGATAGTTAATTGTGTGAATCTGCCCTAAGCCCACAACCAAACAAGGAACAGGAAGTAAGGCGGAAAGCACACATCCAACTACCTATCGGATATTAATTATATATAACCTTGATGTATAAACTAATGTACTATAGAATTAACCACTAAAGGTCATTTGAGTTATATTGGTTTAATAAGAAGTATTAAACCCCTTTTTATAAATAAGTTTCTAGTTTCACTAGCTCAATTGTGAACAGTTGTTTTTGGTAAAACGCTATTGTTTTCAGGAAGTACAATTAAAACTGTTTACCTTAAAAAGTATGATGTTTACCATAGAAAATCCTATATTTTCTATAAAGACCGACTTGATGTCCATGTTGCTCTAAGTTTGAAAAGCACAAGTATACTCCCTATACTTACTACAATGATGTATAGTTTTGTTGATATGTTAAACTGAATAAAAACTTCGTTGCTCTGGATACCTGATATGATGCTACTACCCTCCTATGATTACCTAATACATACGAGTTGCACATAACCGAGATCGGATAGACAGTTAAATGGGTGAATCTGTCCTAAGCCCACAACCAAACAAGGAACAGGAAATGAGGCGGAAAGCACACATTCCACTGTCTGTCGGACTTCAGTTCTATCTAACCCTTAAGTATACATTGGGTAATCACATAGTTAGTGTCCTTTGAGATTTGTTCATGAAAAGTTTATTACTACGTAAATATATCGTTGTTATTTATTTGTGAGTTTTACGACCATACTAATCGGACTGGTTAACCACGACGTATGGTAGACGTCGAAAAGAATATGACATTTGTCACCCGCAGACCTGCCAGTCCGACTGTAGCTAACAGTGAGGTGCGGGATTGTCAATCCCATATAGATCTATACACAAACTCACGCTCTCCCTCCAGGAGACTCTGGTCGTAAAGGTAGACTTTCGATGGTACTTATATGAGTACTAGAAGACGTGTCTCACAAGCTGGATTAACGACTTTACAAGTAATAATGTGGAAAACCCTTTTATATTTAACAGATAATTTCATAAAAAGATCCTTTTGTTCTTTAAGTTAAGCTTACTAAAGTTTATAAGCTTATTACTATGTTCTATTCACAGTTTCATGTTCTACATACAGTTTATTGGTACAAAGACAAAATAAGCAGTTTATATTTTAACACACAACATTGCTTGTGTTTTACTTGTATTCCCCGCCCCCCTTAAAAGCATTTAAAAACCATTTAAAAGATTGATTATGGGGGTATGAAGTCACCTTATGTGGGTGATTCAATTGAAGATTCGCGTAAGGATGAGAAGTTCCACGAATGAATTCCCGAGACACAAACGAGTCCTAAATGACATATAATGGCATATATATATAGGCATGTAATTAGTGATTAAAACAACTAACGTGCAAGGAAGCAACCTTACGGACTAGGAAACATTTGGAATGAAGTGTTACAATCACATGTGATTGACTAAAGGGAGTTTACGGCCAAAGGAAGGTGTGTTCACGGCCACACTTGAGTTTACGGCCATGGGAGATGAGTTTACGGCCTTGGGAGAGTTTACGGTCGTACACTCTTGAGGATTATGCACTAATTGCATGTTTCAAGGCTAGGAATCAAGTGTTTCTTATGGATAACAAGATGATAGAAGAGATACTCACACTTTGAAGGTCCTTATGGTGTTCACGGCCCAAGAACAAGTAGGTGTTCTTGGTGTTCTTGGTGATTTGAAGATCTAACCCCAAAAAGAGATGAATTCACGGATGAAATCATAGGTTTTTACTAGATCAAAAAGGATATCAACTAATAATGAAACAATTACTTACAAAAATGAAGAGAAATGGTAGTGTTCTTGATGATACTTGAGAGAGAAATGAGTTACAGCCTTGGAGATGTGAAGAATGAGGAAGAAATGTAGGAAATCTATACTTATCATGAGGAGTTCACGGCCACCAAGAGTTTACGGCTGTAAACTCTAGTTTGCGGCCGTAAACTCCTTGTGATGGAGTTTCCGGCTTGAATGCAACTCAATGAACTTAAGCTGACACACCCCCACACCCAATCCTTAAGTGTACTAGGCTTAGAACACTCAAACAGACCCTTAACAAAGCTAAAAGATAGCAGGAACAAGTCTGACTTTTGATTGAATTGAATGGCTTTACAAGATAGAAGTTTTTGGGTTGTCACGGTTTTTATTCAAAAATTCTTTCAAAAACATGAACATGGCAACGGAAGACTTTGATTTTGAACAAAATAAAACTAGTTTTATTCCCACCAAAAGATAATTTACAAGACTTAGAAAGATAAAAACAATCACAGAAAGAAAAGTGTTAAAAACTTTGAAGACTTTGATTCTCATGGGGGATTGAAAGTTGATGAAGTGTAGCATGAAACTTAAAGGTAGAAGTTCTCTAGATATATCCACTAACAATAAATCAACTTTATATGTTAGGCTTCTCCTTGTAATAAAAGAATATCTTAAGATCTTAAGACAAAGAAACTAGTTTTCCTTAAAAGAGAGTATTCAAGTATAATCTTCATCTTTATGCTCTTAACACTTTAAGAGACAAAAACTAAAAAGAATATGGAGATCGGAAACCAAAATTTTCATGGTTTTCACTTTGTGAAAGAAGTGAGAAAACTAGTTCTTTTAAGTCCTTACTTTAAGCCTTTATCCCATGGTTCTTAACACTTTAAGACTCATGCTTCATTAAATCAACTAGTGATGCTTTCTAAGAGCATGGTGTGTTGAACAATTTAATCAAAAGCAAGTCTTCTTTCTTTTTCATTGTAGCACCCGACTCCCTAGGTACGAGTTATTAATTCATTCTATTTAAATCCAAGTAAAAAGGTGGTGGAGGACTCGTCAGTACGCTGAGCATACACTAGGTTCGCACGATGTACTCCTTGCATGCGCATCATCGGGGGATCCTCGGCATACGCTGGGCGTAATCAAGCTAGGGGAAAACCCTAATTTTTAGGGTTTACACCCTATTTAAAGAACTTAAGTCCCTCAAGTCCTTTACCCTCTCAACATCCACTGCCCTTTTATTGTTAATCTTGAACCCTAGCTATCTTGAGTGCATATTTGAGCTTACCGTGAGTATTTTGGTGTTCTTTGTTGGTTTTGAAGAAGAAGGAGATTTGGGAAGAAGCAAAGGAGAAGAAGGATCTTATAGATCCAGAGGTTGTGCACCATTTCCAGCCTAGTGAAGGTATAAAGTTTGAACCTTGATCAATACAAGCTTAGATCTAGGTTTAGGGTAGAATATGACATCTTTTGGTCCCATAGCTTGGCTTCTTAGAGTTTGAGAAATTCCAGGTCATTTGAGCTATCCTTTCGGACCCTTGGAAGTGTTTTGAGTCATAAAAATCGGATCTTGGTGGTTAAGACTCAACCCTGAAAGTGTTAGTAACTATCCAAGTGAGTTAATGGACTTAATCCATGGTTTGAGCCCCATCCATACATGCAAAAGCATAAAGTTTGCAATTTTATGGCTTAATACATTATTTGGAGCTTGGATCTAAGTTTTGATCATAAAGGTCGAATGGATTAAGACATTGGAATGAGTTTGGGCTGACTGGCCAGTACGCTGGGCGTACTCTAGAGTGCGCTGCACGTACTGGGTCAGTGTCCCGACTCCAGATGGTCATCAGCGTACGTTGGGCGTACGAGTCGTGTACATCGTGTATATGTAGTCTGTGGGATTAATTGATTTTTGGGCTCGATTAGTGTTAGGATTTGGACATGTTTAAGTTGGGCCTCAGGCCTAACTGATTGTAGCAGGTCATATTGGGCCTTAGAGGCCTTGTAGTAGGGCTTGGATGACTTTTTGGTCTTTTTATGGATTTTGGCCTTTAGGGGGAGGGAGGACCATTGAGGCAAGGGTAAAGGAGCCCTTTTTACCTTAGGTCAAGAATTAGGGTTTGGACCTTTGAGTTAGGGTGTGGCCTAATTTCTAATTAGGGTTTTATGATTGTCCGTTAGGAAGAGGTTTCCACGAGTCATCCGCCGAGTGCAATTTGATATCTTTAGTCTGAGGTGAGTCTTCATTCACAGTATCCGTGGGTCGAAGGCACCAATGTCGGCCTACTAGTTTATGATGTAGTGTGATGATTGTATTTGTGACAATTGTCAGTTATGCTTGTATTTGGTTGATGACTCTGTGATTCTTGTTATGATATTATGTGGTAGTAGTAGTGGGTGAACTAGACCCGGTATCCGGTTGAAATAGATCGAAGGGGATTACAAGCACCCAAATATGTTTGATAGTATCCATTTGAAAAATACCGAAGGGGTAGGCAAGCACCTGGATATGCTTGACAGTATCCGAAATAGACTGAAGGGGTAGGCAAGCACCGATATATGTTTGGCAGTATGTTTGTTTAGTATGTGATATTTTGGGGGAAATCAGTAAGATTTGTGCTTACATTTTTCAGTTTATGTTTCAGGTACTTCCAGTTCGAAGGGGAAAGGCCCGGCCTGATCACACCACATCACCCTATGTTTTCCACATTTAGTGATTTTGGGGAAATTTGTAGTATGATAACATGTTACTATGATACTCTTTTGACTATTTTGATATTAGTGTTGTGTGATTTGAATGAAATAAAAAACAAAATTTTATCCGTATTTTTGGGATGTTACAAGTTGATATCAAAGCCTTGGCGTGAGGGATTCAGGCATACTTTCAGGTGTGCCTGGACTCAAATCGAGGGTTTGGTAGGTTTTTCATAAAAGAAACATTTTAATCTAAGGATTCCTTATAAAAGACAAGGGGTGTGATGCGTGCAATTAGCCAAGCTCAAGTAAGTCTTCCCAAAATACCCATACAAGTAATATGTTTTATACTATGATATGAAAATTGCATGCTAGATTAGGGGCTAAGGATCTTCTCAGAATTGCATGATAGAATGTTATGAGAGATGCTGTAATGCTTGGAAAATTTGTAAGTTTCATAGGCAATCCTTCCTTATTAAAAGTAATTCATTTTGGTCCTTGAGCTAGTATGCGGGGCGTACAACGTGGTATGCTTAGCATACTATCCCGGATTTGGATCGTAACCTTGGACCACGTACGCTGGGCATACATGGAGTACGCACGGCGTACGCATGCATAAATGAAACCCTAATTTTAGGGTGTTGCACCCTATTTAAACCTTGTGATAGCCTCACTAGGTTATGTTTAGACAACCTCCATCCCCTCTTGTCCATAAAATCAAACCCTAAGTGAGATCTTAAGAGTTTGAGCCTTAAAGTGTGATTTTTGGTGCTTGTGAAGAAGAAGAAGAAGTGAACCATTTAGAGTTGAGCTTGGAGCTTGAAGATCTAAGATTTTTTCTTCATTTGCTTTCCTTGTGAGGTAAAAATCTTCCATCTTGCAAATCCATGTTGCTAGATCTAGTTTGGTGCCATTTTTGTACTTATTGAGTCCATGGTTGGGTTGTTGAGCCTCTTAATTCACTCCAAAAGTGATTAATGGTAGATCTAGGGTCTTTTAGGTCCCTTTGTACATAAAAATGCAAGCTTTATGGCATTTGTGGTCTTATGCATGTGTTAAGTCATTTGTTAAGCTCTTTTGAGCTCTAGAAGCCTCATTAACGATGCATGCACATAAATTTGTCAACTTTACATGATAAACCACCTTAAGGAAGTTAGATCTAAGTGTTGGAGTGAATCCTTAACCATTTAAGAGTTGAATGAGAAAGTTGGCTAAAAGGGTGGAGTACGATGGGTGTACAAGCAGGTACGCTGCGCGTACAAGCCCTTAAGCGAGTACGCTTAGCGTACGAGCTTAGTATGCCCCGCATACTCAGAAGATGGGCTTCGAAATGATTAGGCTCACGGTATTGGGCCATGTTTGGACACTAGATAATTAGGGCCTTGTTGGGCCATCAAAATATTATTTTGGGCTAAGGACATTTTTTTACCTATGATTGAAGGCCCATGAAGGGGTTTGGGCCCAATTTAGAAATTTGGGCCATATTTGGGCCTTGGATGATTATTTTGGAATTTGGAATTTTTTGGACAATGGATTGGGCTTTGGCCTTGGGCCAAGTTAGGGAATGGGTAAAAAAGTCTTTTACCCTAGTTGGACTCTTAGGGTGAGTCGGGATCCAAATATTAATTGGATGTTATTTTGTGATTGATAGCGTGGGGATTTTAGCGGGCCAGCAGCCAAAGATTTTTCTGTGAGATTCAACAGTGCGAGGTGAGTTTCTTCACCATGTTTAGCGGGTTTAAGGGACCAATGTCGGCCCATGATCCGTTATGCTAGGATACTAGATGTGTGTGTGACTCTTGTATGAGTATATGATTATATGATTTGTATGTTGGGCGGGGCCCGTTATGCGAGTTTGGGCGGGGCTCGATATGCGAGTTTGGGCGGGCCTGTTATACTCAGTGGGCGGGGCCCGTTATGCGAGTGTACGTGGGGCCCGATACACTCATTGGGTGGGGCCCATTATATGTTTGTTTATGTATGGTATGTGGTATTTTGGGAAACTCACTAAGCTTTGTGCTTACGATTTTCAGTTTATGTTTCAGGTACTTCAGGATCAAAAGGGAAGAGCCCAGGATGATTGTAGAGAACACACCACCTTTTTCTGCATTTTGATACTTTGATCTTTTGGGGTTGTATAACAATGTTTGGATTAATGTTTTATTAAATCAAAAATGAAATTTTTGGGTCTTATTTTTGGGAGATTACAAGTTGGTATCAGAGCCTTGGCTTGAGGGATTCGGACATACTATCGGGTGTGTCTGAACTCAAACTGTGGGTTTGGTAAAGTTTTATAAAGAAGAAATGTATTTTTTTAAGAAAAGAGTTTTCAAAGACAAGAAAGGGTGTGGTGCATGCAATCGACCGAGCTCAAGTAAGTATTCCTAAATTGCCCATACATGTTATCTGATATGAGTTGATATGTGAATTTGTGAATCGCATGCTAGTTAGGGCTAAGGATCTGCTCAATATGTGCATGATAGAATGCTAGGAGAGATGCCTTCGTATGCCTATTGTATGAGCTTGTAGACTTGCATGCTACTACTGATCAGTCAGTGATACGGTGGCTTGATTAGGTGATGCTTTGTTCTGATTACTTGATGCTCGAATGCTGATTGCTTTGTGCTTTTTAGGAGTAAGCGAATATGCTAAGTTACATATTATGGAAACTAAATAATTTTAGAAGGTTAGGTTTTAATCTATTGTGCAACTCTTGTTTGAGTCCAACCGTTGTAGTGTGAGACCTCTCATTCGAAGAATTATCTGGTTTCGGTGATATGTACTTGTATTCGTGAGTTAGCTAGAGGAAGTTAGCCGGAGTTCCTTTTGCAGCTGATGGCGGAGAGTGGTGTGTAGTTTTCCCTAGAAAAACCTAGGATGAGACCTTGGTATGGGAGCCTTGTCTCGATGAGGGTTAATTATATGGATATAAGGTGACTTGGTGGATTCAAGGCAATCCATGAGTAAAATACGGATAGATGGCGAAGGTAGTATGGGCTCGTACTACTGGAAACAGAGGATCCATACTCGAGTCAAGGAGAGTTGCGATAAAATCATGAAGCTTGTAGTGTTTGTGATCCCTTGATATATTCTGATGCGTATTCTGATGGTTTGTATGGTCTATTTTCAGTATGGTGACTTTACGGGGCAAACCTGTTGGCAATTCTGGTGCTGGAGAGGGCTCGGGATCAGGTTCTGGACTCGGGCAGTTGGATTATCAAACGAGGGAGTTCGTTTCGTCTGAGATTACGCGTTTCATTCTTCAGCAGACTCCTGTGATCTTTGGTACGGTTAAGGAGGGTATTCGGGAGATTTTGGATGAGCGGTTGAGCTTGTTTTGTTCTGAGATGGTGGCCTTGGTGGGAGCGCGTTCTTTGACCTTCAGGGAGTTCCGGGCATGTGGAGCTCCGGAGTATCACGGGACGAAGGATCCGATAGCGAGCAGGAGGTGGTTAGCGGATGTTGTTGTTGGGTTTTGAGCACTATAACACTTCCTAAGTGCACATGCAACCCTAAATTCTTTGGATCTATGTTTTCTCTAATTATACATGCATTTTCCTTTTCCAAAGCACTCACCCTAGCTAGCATACAATGAAGCTATATATAATCAAAACATAGTTAGGATGCTTACCTCTTGAGTAGGGTAGAGTTCTTGACCTTTGGAAACTTGAGCACCTCAAGTGTGATGCCTCTAATGGTTCACAAACACCAATATGCAAGAGGATGTTCTAAGAGAATAAGTTACTTGTCTCTATGGTTGGTGCCACCGATTTTGGTACATGGAGGGGGCTACTTATAGTTGTGGCAAGTGCTAGGGTTACACTTTGCAAACCCTAGTGATCCATGACTTTCCACATTCCTTTGATCCATGGGTTTAACATCCATGGACTATCCGTGGGTTATATTATTTGTTTAGCCCACTTACATAATCATGGATCTCTTAGCCCATACTATAAATATTATTGATTTACATAATCAATCCCTCCATATTTAATTGACTCTTTTGACCACAAAAATAATTCCAAATTAATTCTTTGACAATACTAATTAAATAACCATATTAATATATTATACTTGTAATATATTAATAAATTGTAAATAACCTTATTCTCATAAAACCATCCTATCAAATTGCACTGGTGAAGGCAACCCAAAAGGACCATGCTACTATCGGGTCAAATACATACCAGTTATAGTTATGGGCTTAAACACCAAATCCAATAGTCTCCCACTTGGATAAGTCTAATAACTATAGCTGCCTATGCACTTCAGGATCCTACTTAGCAATCGTAAGCTTCCAAAAGCCGTTGTCAACTCTGACCCAGTCAGTGACGCATCATTTAGATAAGGGATCATATACTCCTCTATTCTCAAGACATCAGCTGGACAAATACATGGAACTGTGTTATACTTATTGTCCAGCAGTTTGTTTCCCGATTTCTGATTTGTCTGACATAGAACATAACTGAACACATCAATTTAGTTCTGACCGGGCCCGACACATAAATCAAAACAAAATCATCGAGGGGCCCAAGATATCGCTTTTAATCCTCTTAGGATAAAAGGGAAAAGATAAACTTTGACTCATATGCTTGTACTAACTATTCATTGAATTATACACAACAACATGTTTTATAACATCGAGTTACCGATGCGTTTTCATACTATCAATGTACAACCAATTCATAGTCAACAACTCATATATATAGGTTTGAAGATTTATATGATATTATCATCTCACGATCACTCGTGATAAATTTCATGAAGTGATTCAAGTGAGCGCGGGTTGAATCCAATACTCAAATCTTATTTCAGAAGTACTCATGAATGGTGTAGCAAACCTGTTGCTATGCCTAACTCTTTAGACAATCATACAAGCCAACTCATGACAGTCTTCTTTCATACCTACTTCCAAAGTATGATCGACTGTGGATAGTTTGAACAATCTTATTATTCGGGAAGTCAAAACATGCAAAGTGAAACACAAGAATAATACTAATCCTATATGGCCCCAAAACTTGTGGGCGTAAATAAAACACCTTTTATTTAATCACCATATTGATTACTCATTATTCATTGTATAATGTTTCGAATGATCAACTTAATATTTGAATTAAAACAATAGTTATCCCATGCTCGTAGCATGCACACTATGTTTACCTATGGTCCTTTGTGAAATAAATCAAATTTTTTTTGGAAAGGGAACTTCCCTAACGAGGGTTTCCGGGCCAGCTTTCGCGCACCGACTAATCCTCCGTTGCAAACATGAGGCTTTGCCTCATGCCCTGGAGTCACTGCAGGCGAACCTCCATGGCCACAAGGGCTGAGTGGTGCCAGGATTTGAACATGGGTCAATAGGTTATCCACCATATCTTCCACATGCCTTACCAAGTCACCACAACCCAAGTGGTTCAATTTGATTTCCAAATAACCCCATTTCACAATTCCAAATCTTTAAGTGTAAGAATACCAAATTCTTGCCACTATTAGAATGTGTTAGTTCTCAACTATTATGAAAATATTCCTTTGGAGATTCTTACAAGACAATTCCATGGAGATGAAGTCTCAAATTTAAAGTACATTCCTTTGAACATCCTTCTTTGCATAAACGTTTTTAACTTTCTCAATATCCAACTCCCAATATGGAGACTTTTCCATAACTGCCATATGACTATCTATTCTTAACAAAATCCTATCTATTCAGAATTATATCAATATGGTCCATTCATTACTACACTTCCAACTATCCATAAGCAACCAATCCTTAGCGAACTTTAGATTGTCCTTGACAGTTGTTTAACCACTTTAGTCGTATCTGGTTCTAATCCTTTTTCCCTCTTAATTCCCTAGGCATTTGGAAAATTAGAAAACGTGAATATTATAGCATATTCAATCGATCATATATCCGAAGCATATGGGATACGATTCATAATGTCTTACATAAAGACGTGATACTTGACCAGTCTTTTGCTATAATATTTCTATTTTCCATATTCTCACAATTCGAACTATGAAGAGGGATGCCGTAATCATAATCGAATTTTGAGAACGCAATTAACATTTTCATATATAGAATTTCCTTATGTCGAATATTTTCAACATAACATTCATATATATCTTTGACTAAATTTGATTAAAATCTCACAATCTAAGCTTTTAGATTTGAAATGAAGCATAAGTTCCTCTCCCTTAATTATAGCAAAACAACTTTTCAAACCTTACAACTTTGCTAACTGAAACCTTTGTTTTCTATAATTAACATTGCTAACTTGCAACACTTACCATAATTAATTATGCCCCCACTAGCATAACAATTTTTTTTTTGTTATTAGCATAACTTTTATGCTCCTACTAGCCTTGACATGTATCCAAAATCAGCTGGACTTCTAGAAATCAATACTTATTGACTTTCTTACTAAAGTTCAGATTTTTGATATGAGATGCTTCGATAAAACTTTATCCAAGCTCATACACCTTTTATTAGAAAGCTCATATGTGTGTCAAAACTATTTCAGAACTTACAGCAATAAGTTCCGGATATCCAAACTTTATTTGCCATTTCTCACAATTCGAACTATGAAGAGGGATGTCGTAATCATAAACGAATTTGAGAATGCAAATATTACAATTGCTAACTCTTAAAATCTACTTAGTGAAAGCGTTTTCTCACAATCATTTTCATGAGTTGGAGAGAAACCTTATGACACTTAGATTTTATGGTGTATGTGTTCATATCCATATGAATTTGTCATAACCATAATCACGAGACAAGGTTAGTGACAAAATCTACCTCATATGGACTGAACTTACTCAATCTTAATTTCTTCCTACTTGGCAGCACAAGGTCATACCATGTCTTCCAAGTTGTTCAGCAGATCACTCTTACTGATCAATGAACTTTCACTGACCAAGGTGATTTGCCCTATGCAAACAATTGAGAACTCATAGAACTCACATGCATAGTCAACCTCAACTGGAATGAGCACATAAACAAGAATATGTCAACACGATAGGTTACAAACCTCAAGTCGTGTGCTAGTGATTAACAATAGTTTTATTCTTGATTAGTTCTTGAAACTTGCAACATCTTTAAGACTCCCACTGACCTCTTGACATATAAGTTCCTCTCTGTCAAGAAACATTCTTGACAAACAGATATTCAAGAGTTAGTGCGATTTCTTATCAAGAATAACACTTCACACAATTGGTCTTAGATGAGCTTTGTCCTTACAAAGACATCACAACTTACCAATTTCAAATGTAAGAAACATTTACTCTACATTTTATGAGAGTTATAAACCTTCTTAAGATATGTCACTCAAGTCACAATCTCTAAGATATGATTTTGGAACGAAGTATGATTCACCTTAATTGATTTAACCGTTTCAACAACTTTCTAATTTCTCTTCTTAGTTATACAAGTGCACTAAGATGTCCTTAGAGGATCAATTGTGATATGATTTTCATAATCATTAAGATGATCACAAAACACGATACTCAAGTACTCTCCCATCCTTTCAGATTGGAGAAACTTTTATCTTTCTGCCTAATTTGATTTTTCTTATTCGTCATGCTATACATTGAAACCTTTCCGATGATCTTGTAAGCATAACCATATTTACTAAGCTTTAGTAAATCATGACAAATAGTCTTATCGTTCTTTGTGGTGGACCTGGGCCAGTGCACAACCAAGTGTATCTGATCCCCTAGTCCTTCTCTTGACTCTCATATACATGTGAACAAGGAATTAGTCTTAATTTACCAAAGATGAAAGTTCTCATTCATCATGCAATACCAGTTGCATGATTCCAAGTTTCTATCCAACTGAAACTTAGGTGATGAGAATCTTTCCTTATTTGATAAATTTAGACACTACCACAAACGAAAGAATCAAATCCATATTGCTAAAATAGAAACATACACACATCAATTCAACAAATGCCATTGCAGGGAAATATAAATAAGATAAAAGGTCAAAATTTTATTTATTTATAAAAGGTACGGAAAACTTTTCCTTACAATGCAATTACAAGTGAAAACTATGTTATTACATATTTCTAAGCAATCTATCACAACTCCTAAGCAGCAGCTCAAAAATCCGATCCACGACCAGACTCAGCTTGCTCTTCCTTTAAGCTTCCTTCCTTTTCTTCGATCCTACAAAACATCAAAATGTAATTTTCACTACATCATGTATTAAGAATCTCCAAATAGGAACTTAATAGAGTTAGATAGTGGATTTACCTGAAACAGAGTCAAACTTTTTGATTTTACCTTCTCTTAGATCTTACAGGTAGTTTGGGCAGCTTCGCAACCAATGTCCCTTCTCTTGGCAATAAAAGCAAACAGATTCTTTTGGAATGTTACACAGAAGAATCTCAGACTTAGCCTTTCTCTTTACCACTTGATCAACCGGGTTGACAATGGTCGATCCCTTTCCATTGGGAAGAGAAGAATTTTCTAGACTTTCAATGTTTCCATTGTCAGTGTCCATGGAAGTTTGGGGAGTAGATCTTTGTGACAACCCAAACCCTTTTCTAGTTTCCGTTAATTAAATTTCCGTTAATAAAATTTTATTTTATTGGGTTTCGTCATCTTCCTTCTGTTTGGAAAATCATTTAATTATATATTTTTAGTTCTATATTCGAGTCGGAACCAAAACCACGCGAAACTTCGGGAATTCCTTCGAACAATACCGAGTTCACGGCCGGATTTGAGTTCACGGTCGTACACCCGTGTACGGCCGTACACTCGTATACGGCCGGTGTAGGGTGGACCCCACCACCGACAAACGACAATCCCTATAAACATGAGACCCTACCCTTCATTTACACTCTTCTGTCCGGACACTCTCTCCTCTTCTCTATAGACTATCGACCGTACACCCCTAAAAACACCCTTAACCTTCCGGAAAACATCGAGAAACACCATTTGGGGTCATTTCGGAGCATCTAGAACACGTTTCTCGTCGAAATCAACACCTTTGTTCTTGAGTGTACGACCGTACACCTTCAAGTTCATGGACCGCACACCAGTCTACGGCCGTACACCTTCAAAGGCCGTACTCCTTCAAGGGTCGTACAACGTTCACGGCCGTACACCCTGTTCACGGCCGCACACTTGTTCACGGCCGTAAACCCTGTACATGGCCGTACACACTTCCTAAGTGGTGTATTTGACTAAAAATCCTACTTTCCTCGATTGGATCAAGTCCCGGTAACATTCCTTAACCGAACTCAAGTGTTTTTCTACACTTTATCTAGCGAAATCACTAATTTAAATACATAAATGTATTTAATTGTTATTAGGATTTCGTTAAGTGCCACACGCTACAACTCGAGGGTCATTCGACCTTTGCACACTACTAACTGTGAGTTCATACCCCTAAGCTTTTACTCTTTTTCGTGTTTTCAGGGGGAATACAAGCCAAACATAAATGATTGTATGAAATTTATAAAAAAGGATTTCAATAAACCTAAAACGGATGCAATTGATACAATCATACAGTTTCTATACTTTTATAAAATATTTAGATATTTTATCCCTTTTGTAATATGTTGAGCATAAGGGACATTTTCAACTTACAAGCATAATCACAGAGTTTTCAAATCAATACAATGTTATACATATACAAACACACAAACTATAAACGGTATAGTTTGGGAATTCAATACAAGGTTATACATATACAAACACACAAACTATAAACGGTATAGTTTGGGAATTCAATACAAGGTTATACATATACAAACACACAAACTATAATAGGTATAGGTTGGGAATTCAATACATGGTTATACATATACAAATACACATGTTTTATTACTTGTAATGTTTTTAATCTAGTTTGAGAGACACATCTTTGGGTACAATTACATGTACTAGTGGAAGACTACCCTTATGAACCAGAGTCTCCTCGAGGGAGAGCGTGAGTTTGTGAATAGATCTATACGGGACTGACAATCCCACACCTTGTTGCTAGCTACAGTAGGACCGACAGGTCTACGGGTGACAAAGTCATAAAGGATACTGGCGCCCGATTCACGCCATATCAGTTAGTATGGTCATAAAACTCGCAAGTAGATAACAACGATATATTTACGTAGTAATATGCTTTACACGAACAATGCTTATTTAACATAATTATGGAAAATACATGATCCTTTATGAGAAGCAAAACTACTATACATACTGGTAATAACCAAGGTTTTTCAAACAGAGCATTGGCGATAGCCAGGGTTTTCTTACAAAAAGGGATTTTTACATTCAAAACATTATTATACAATTAATCGGGTGGTAGATAAACATTCGAACAAATACTTTATGGAACAATGTAACAAACTCACATGTTAGAAAATATTGGATTTTCTTGGAAACATACAAACATTTTCACTTATTCATTAACAGGTTTTTATTACAAAAAGATGCTTATGAACTCACCAGCTTTTATGCTGATACTCTCTTTCAAAACCGCTTGTATTCTCAGGAAATCAGTAGACAGGTACCTCGACAGACTTTTGAGCAGACGGAGCGTATGGAGTTTCGTATTTCTTTTTGTTACTTTTGGATGTATAAAAATATGAAGCAAACAGATGTAAACACTTATTATATAAATTCAATGTAATGGTTGTGTTTACTTTGATTACTATGATGCAATTGTTGTGATACTACATATGACGTCATCCGCCCCGAACGTTTCCACAGTTTCGGTTTGGGGGTGTGACAGATTGGTATCAGAGCTATTGTTTATAGTGAACTAAGTATACCGAACCTTACATGGTATACAACTATAAACACTAAGGGGCCTAAGTGCTCTGAACTAAAAGTATACTTTTAAAATATAAGTATTTTATAAAGAGTATACAAGTATCCATAAGTACCAGAAAACAGTATCATAAGTAGAACAAAACAAAAGTATTTGGATGTTGGACACTGCGGTTAAAACTGGATAGTTATGTAATCATGTCTGGCATTAATATAGCCTGATCAACTATATTTATTTGAGACATGACAAACATGTATCTGGGAGTGATCATGGTGTTGAACCAAGCTTTATACATCAAGATATCGATAGAACAGAGTATACAACTTAAAATACTATAGGAGTATTTTAGCTAGAGCTAAATACAGTGTAGAGATTCATTCCACGTGTTGCTACTTATTTCTTCCTAGCGATAGTTTACTTGTATTGGTAACTTTTCTCTGTTTATCGCTTAGTAGAACACTTTATCTATCAGGCTGAGATATATCTTGTTTCATATCTCTTGATTCAAAATCTAGGGGACTTATCATCCTCTTCTTCCTGATTATTTTTAGAACAAGATGCCTCCCAGAAAGAGACCCAACAGGAAGAACAACGACCCTCCGCCGCCACCACCTCCTCAGTTCGATCCTGCCATGTTCCAGGCAGCAGGTTCAGCCGCCGTGACTGCAGTAATGGCGCAAATTAACCCGGGCGGCTCGGGTGGATCAGGAGGTGGACCAGAACCCCAAAATCTTGGTGGAGGCCAGGGACACCAGAAGGAGTGTTCCTATAAGGACTTCATGAACGCAAAACCTAAATCCTTCGACGGCAATGGAGGTGTCATTGCCCTCACTTGATGGATCGATAAGATCGAATCAGTCTTCGAGATCTGTGCATGCTACGAAACAAACAAAGTAAAGTTTGCCGCTTGCACCTTCACAGACAGAGCATTGACCTGGTGGAATGATCAAGTCAAATCCCTAACCCTTCTGGTAGCGATTGCAATGGGTTGGGAGAGTTTAAAGGAACTCATGCTCGCCGAGTACTGCCCGAGGGGCGAGATGCAGAAGCTGGAGCACGAGCTCTGGAACCTGAACATGAAGGGTTCTGACATTGCCGCTTACACAGATAGATTCTGCGATCTGGCTCTTCTCTGCCCTGGGATGGTCACCCCGGAAATCAAGAAGATAGAAAGATACATTTGGGGATTGACGCCCCCAACTCAAGGAAATGTCCTGGCTGCTAAGCCTACCACTTTTGACAGCGCCAAGTGTCTGGCGCAGACCCTGATAGATCACGAGGTTGATCTGGATAAAGTAACAGCCGCTCCCGAACCACCATAGGAGAGTGGTGGGAAAAAGAAATTCTGGAACAAGCGTAAGGGGCAGTCTTCGCAGGAGCCCTCCACGAAACAACAAACAGTGGCAGTCCACGCTGCTACTACGCCTGCTGCAGTTCCCACTACTCCAGCAACTCCCAGCCGCTATGCTGGAAACCTACCTTTGTGAAACAAATGCAACTTCCATCATCTGGGAGTTTGTAGAGAAATGTAATGCAACAAATGTGGCCGAAAGGGGCATACAACGCGATTCTGCAAGACACCAGCTCAACCGACTGACCAGGCTTCTGAAGCAGGCGTGGGACAAGCCTGTTATGGCTGTGGGGAGGTTGGAAACTTCAAAAGAAATTGCCCCAAGGCAACAACGGGTGGTAACACAGGGAAGGTGCTGGCGATGGGCCAGGAGGAGGCAGTTGCTGATCCCACGGTTGTGACGGGTACGTTCCTCCTTGACAACTCTTATGCATTCATTCTTTTCGATTCTGGTGCCGAGAGGAGTTTTGTTAGTCATGCATTCAAACACCTACTCAAATGTAAATCCCAACCTTTAACTGAAACATTTACCATCGAGATGGATAACGTAAAGAAAGAGAGCACTAATGACATATTCATAGGCTGTACCCTTACCCTAAACGATCATTCCTTCCCCATCGATCTTATGCCAGTTTCCATAAAAAGCTTTGATGTCATCATTGGTATGGATTGTTTGAGCCCCAATCGTGCCGATATCCTTTATTACGAAAAAGCAATCCGTCTCAATTTTCCCTCTGGCGAAACTCTCGTAGTTTACGGCGATAAACTCAGCTCAAACCTTCGTATCATTTCATGCATCCAAGCCTAGAAATATCTGCGAAAGGAATGACATGCATTCCTAGCCCATGTTGTTAACGAAAAGTAGGAAGTTAAGGACCTCGAGAGCATCCCCGAAGTCTGCAACTTTCCTGATGTCTTCCCCGAAGATCTTCCAGGAATGCCTCCCGAGCGCCAAGTCGAGTTCCGTATCGACTTAATCCCCGGAGCTACACCTGTAGCTAAATCCCCATATCGTCTAGCGCCAGCAGAAATGCAAGAGTTATCCAGCCAGCTCAATGAGCTGCTCAGCAAGGGATTCATCAGACCAAGTTCCTCACCCTGGGGAGCCCCGATCTTATTCGTGAAAAAGAAAGATGGATCCTTTCGGATGTGCATAGATTATCAAGAACTAACAAGCTTACCATCAAGAACTGTTATCCCTTACCCAAAATCGACAATCTCTTCGATCAACTTTAGGGAGCCAGTTATTTCTCAAAAATAGACCTAAGATCAGGGTACCATCAGTTGCGATTTCATGAGAATGATGTTCCCAAGACAGCATTCCGAACTCGTTATGGACACTACGAGTTTGTAGTAATGCCCTTTGGTTTAACCAACGCACCGGTGGTATTCATGGATCTGATGAATCGGGTGTGCCGTCCTTTCCTAGACAAGTTTGTAATCGTGTTCATCGATGATATACTTGTCTATTCCCGAAGCGAGGAAGATCATAGTCAACACTTGAGAATAGCACTGGAAACTTTAAGGGCGGAGAAGCTATATGCTAAATTCTCTAAGTGCGAATTCTGGATCTGAAAAGTAACTTTCCTTGGTCACGTGGTTAGCGAGGAAGGCATACACGTGGACCCCTCCAAGATCAAAGCGATTGAGAATTGGTCAGCACCGAAGACGCCCATAGAAATCCGTCAATTCTTAGGTCTCGCTGGCTACTATCGCAGGTTTATCCAGAACTTCTCCAAAATCGCTAAGCCCTTAACCACCCTGACACAGAAAGGCGTAACCTTTAGTTGGGGAGAAAAGAAAGACACTGCATTTCAAACATTGAAGCAGGCCCTATGCAGCGCACCTATCTTGTCTCTGCCCGAAGGGACGGAGGACTTCGTTGTCTACTGTGATGCATCTAATCAGGGCCTAGGCTGTGTGCTCATGCAGCGAGGAAAGGTTATTGCCTATGCCTCGAGACAGCTAAAAACACACGAAGTCAATTATACAACTGATGATCTAGAGTTAGGAGCAGTGGTCTTTGCGTTAAAGATTTGGAGACATTATCTCTACGGAACCAAGTGCACTGTCTTCACCAACCATAAGAGCCTACAACATATCTTCGATCAGAAAGAGTTGAACATGAGACAGCGACGATGGGTACAGGTACTTAGTGATTATGAGTGCGAAATACGCTACCATCTCGGCAAGGCCAATGTGGTAGCGGATGCCCTCAATCGAAAGGAGTATTCAGGTTGTAAGGTGAAGGCACTGACAATGACCATCCATTCCCAATTATTCGCACAAATCAAAGAGGCTCAGCTAGAAGCCTTAAAACCAGAGAACATGTCGTATGAAGCTTTGAGAGGAATGGAAAAGAACTTAGAGGTCAAGGGAGACGGAGTTTACTATTTCATGAACCGGATCTGGACCCCAAAGTATGGCGGGTACAGGGAGGTTGTCATGAACGAAGCTCACAAGTCTAGATACTCCATTCACCCAGGTTCAGATAAGAGGTATCTGGATCTCAAACAACTCTATTGGTGGCCGAACATGAAAGCAGAGATTGCTACCTTTGTGGGCAAGTGGCTGACTTGCGCCAAGGTGAAGGTAGAATATCAAAAGCCCTCAGGTCTACTCCAGCAACCAGAAATACCTGAGTGGAAGTGGGAATGGATTACAATGGATTTCATCACAAAGTTACCCAAGTCTCCGAGTGGGCACGACGCCATCTGGGTAATTGTTGATCGGCTGACTAAATCTGCCCACTTCCTACCAATCAAGGAAAACTTCAAAATGGAGAGACTCGCACGAATCTACATCCAAGAGATAGTTCGTCTGCATGGTGTGCCTGTGTCCATTATCTCCAATCGAGATAGCAGGTTTACCTCGAGATTTTGGCAGTCACTGCAGAAGGCTCTTGGAACTAAGCTGGATATGAGCACAGCTTACCATCCACAGACAGATGGGCAAAGTGAGAGAACCATTCAAACATTGGAAGATATGTTGAGAGCCTGCGTCAATGACTTTGGCATGTCGTGGGACACTCATTTTCCCTTGGTCGAATTTTCCTACAACAACAGCTACCATACCATCATCAAGGCTGCGCCGTTCGAAGCCCTCTATGGCCGTAAGTGCAGGTCCCCTCTGTGTTGGGCTGAGGTGGGTGACACGCAGCTAGTCAAGGGTCAAGTTCCCGACAGTACTCTCACAGACCCATAAATCATCCGAGAGACTACAGAAAAGATCGTACAAATCCGGGAATGACTAAAGGCTTCAAGAGATAGACA
This sequence comes from Lactuca virosa, assembly GCF_052849685.1. NCBI lineage: Eukaryota > Viridiplantae > Streptophyta > Magnoliopsida > Asterales > Asteraceae > Lactuca > Lactuca virosa. Next base: position 191,640,873 of record NC_136431.1, read on the forward strand.
AAAGAGCTACGCCGATAAGAGACGAAAACCCTTGGAGTTCCAGGTTGGTGACCGTGTCCTTTTGAAGGTCTCACCCTGGAAGGGCATGATACGCTTCGAAAAGCGTGGAAAGCTGAATCTGAGATACATTGGACCATTCGAGATCCTCGCTAGGATCGGTCCCGTAGCATACAAACTTTGTTTACCCCGAGAACTTAGTAACATTCATCCCGTCTTTCACGTGTCGAACCTAAAGAAGTGTCTGTCCGATGAGACACTTGTGATTCCCCTCGATGAGATTGAACTAGACGAGAACTTACACTTCGTAGAGGAACTCGTAGAAATCATGGATAGGGAAGTAAAGCGAACAAAACAAAGTCGTATCCCGATATTGAAGGTTCGCTGGAATGCCAAGAGGGGACCTGAATTCACTTGGGAGCGCGGACATTCAATGAAACAGAAGTACCCTCATCTATTTCCAAGTCCATGATTTGTATTCCGTGTCAGAATTTCGGGACGAAATTCCCTCTATCGGGGGGATGATGTGACAACCCGAACGTTTTTCTAGTTTCCGTTAATTAAATTTCCGTTAATAAAATTTTATTTTATTGGGTTCCGTCAACTTCCTTCGGTTTGGAAAATCATTTAATTATATATTTTGAGTTCTATATTCGAGTCAGAATCAAAACCACGCGAAATTTCGGGAATTCCTTCGAACAATACCGAGTTCACGGCCGGATTTGAGTTCACGGCCGTACACCCGTGTACGGCCGTACACTCGTATACGGCCAGCGTAGGGTGGAGCCCACCACCGACAAACGACAACCCCTATAAATATGAGACCCTACCCTTCATTTACACTCTTCTGTCCGGACACTCTCTCCTCTTCTCTATAGACTATCGATCGTACACCCCTAAAAACACCCTTAACCTTCCGGAAAACATTGAGAAACACCATTTGGGGTCATTTCGGAGCATCTAGAACACGTTTCTCGTCGAAATCAACACCTTTGTTGTTGAGTGTACGACCGTACACCTTCAAGTTCATGGACCGCACACCAGTCTACGGCCGTACACCTTCAAAGGCCGTACTCCTTCAAGGGTCGTACAACGTTCACGGCCGTACACCCTGTTCACGGCCGCACACTTGTTCACGGCCGTAAACCCTGTACATGGCCGTACACACTTCCTAAGTGGTGTATTTGACTAAAAATCCTACTTTCCTCGATTGGATAAAGTCCCGGTAACATTCCTTAACCGAACTCAAGTGTTTTTCTACACTTTATCTAGCGAAATCACTAATTTAAATACATAAATGTATTTAATTGTTATTAGGATTTCGTTAAGTGCCACACGCTACAACTCGAGGGTCATTCGACGTTTGCGCACTACTAACTGTGAGTTCATACTCCTAAGCTTTTACTCTTTTTCGTGTTTTCAGGGGAATACAACCCAAACATAAATGATTTTATGAAATTTATAAAAAAGGATTTCAATAAACTTAAAACGGATGCAATTGATACAATCATACAGTTTCTATACTTTTATAAAATATTTAGATATTTTATCCCTTTTGTAATTTGTTGAGCATAAGGGACGTTTTCAACCTACAAGCATAATCACATAGTTTTCAGATCAATACAAGGTTATACATATACAAACATACAAACTATAAACAGTATAGTTTGGGAATTCAATACAAGGTTATACATATACAAACACACAAACTATAAACGGTATAGTTTGGGAATTCAATACAAGGTTATACATATACAAACACACAAACTATAATATGTATAGTTTGGGAATTCAATACATGGTTATACATATACAAATACACATCTTTTATTACTTGTAATGTCGTTAATCTAGTTTGGGAGACACGTCTTTGGGTACAATTACATGTACTAGTGAAAGACTACCCTTATGAACCAGAGTCTCCTCGAGGGAGAGCGAGAGTTTGTGTATAGATCTATACGAGACTGACAATCCCGCACCTTGCTGCTAGCTACAGTAGGACCGACAGGTCTATGGGTGACAAAGTCATAAAGGATACTGGCACCCGATTCACGCCATATCAGTTAGTATGGTCATAAAACTCGCAAGTAGATAACAACGATATATTTACGTAGTAATATGCTTTACACGAACAATGCTTATTTAACATAATTATGGAAAATACATGATCCTTTATGAGAAGCAAAACTACTATACATACTGGTAATAACCAAGGTTTTTCAAACAGAGCATTGGCGATAGCCAGGGTTTTCTTACAAAAAGGGATTTTTACATTCAAAACATTATTATACAATTAATCGGGTGGTAGATAAACATTCGAACAAATACTTTATGGAACAATGTAACAAACTCACATGTTAGAAAATATTGGATTTTCTTGGAAACATACAAACATTTTCACTTATTCATTAACAGGTTTTTATTACAAAAAGATGCTTATGAACTCACCAGCTTTTATGCTGATACTCTCTTTCAAAACCGCTTGTATTCTCAGGAAATCAGTAGACAGGTACCTCGACAGACTTTTGAGCAGACGGAGCGTATGGAGTTTTGTATTTCTTTTTGTTACTTTTGGATGTATAAAAATATGAAGCAAACAGATGTAAACACTTATTATATAAATTCAATGTAATGGTTGTGTTTACTTTGATTACTATGATGCAATTGTTGTGACATCATCCGCCCCCGAACGTTTCCGCCGTTTCGGTTTGGGGGTGTGACAATCTTCCAATCAAGTTTGCTTTACCATTGTGCCAAATCATGGCTGATTCATCCGCAATTAGCAAATAGGTACGATCGATAAGGGTCATGTCGCGATCTGTCATATAGTAATGTTTAATGAACTCACTATATGACTCAAGAAGTGATTGAAGAACCCAGTCAACAGCCAACTTCCTCGAGACAACGACACCTAATACTCTCAGCCTGTCAATATGTGACTTCATCTCCAATACTTAAGTACACACAGACCTTCCATCTTGATGTTTCATTGCAAGTAGGGCTTGAGTGACCTTGAACTTTTTGAAGACTTTGAACTTGTGGGTTAGAGAGAACAATTGGAGGAGGTGGAGGAAGTGAAGTATGATATTGTGGAATATCATCTTCATATGGAAAGTTTTTCCAACAGATTCGGGAAGACCATAGTTGTCTGAACTAGAAATCTGCAAGCGAGAAATTCAAGTTAGTTGATTTAAGTCCTTAATATAACACCAAAACCGAAATATTAAGGCTAGGACCCAACACAATATTTTACAATTGCGAAGAGGGATGCCGTAATCCAATTGTAAAATATTTGAAGGTAGGTAAATGACGATTTACCAATTTCCACCATGAAAAACGAAATGGATTATTAAGTTTTAATTGGTTTGAAACTCCTAGATCTTTGAGATTCATTGAACTTTTCAATGGCATGTTTAAATCTTGAGTGTGCCCTTCAAGTTTGTGACTGGGATGCCGAGGATCACAAACAAGGAGTGAATAACCATACAAATTGGCTTGGTACACCCAATGTTACAAATCACATAATCAATGTGTCGGTTAACCACACACGCTCCATTGATCTATGATTAACATCAAGCTACCCTTTGCCACGCACTGTCAGTCCCAGATTAGTGTGTTTGTTAACCACACACGCTCCACTAATGACTTAATAGGGTGCAAAGTGCAATTTCATGGATTAGCACCATTTTCACATTTTCCTAAAGTAACTAAGATTGGGAATTTAATAAAAGTTTATTTACTTTATTTTTATCATTATACTTTTAATGAGGGAGAATTAATGTCCTATCTTACCCGTTCGGCTAACGACCCTCCACTAGTCAAGGAAGCGGTGAGTGAGAGTGGACACCCATTAAACTTCCATTTTATAGGCAGTAACCTTATACCCACCTTATACACCGGCTTCGTGAATGAGGCCTACTAACTGTAAGACTGACTTGTCTTATACATATATATAAGTATTAAATTGTAATATTATAATAGTATAAGGGTAGAATTTTAACTTTTAAAACCCTAGGGTTTTATTTGGAATTAAAGTATTCAAAGGTGAGACTTTACAAATTCCAAAACTTGAGGGAAAGTTTTGAACTGTTCAAAAAAAACTTTTGGAATCCATAACATATGAGTTTAATATAGGTTTTAATAAAAAGACTCTTGAAAATCCATAACTTGAGGACAAGTTATGGAGTTCATAAAACTATTTATGGGAAAAGGACTCTTCAAATACATAACATATGACTTTAATGATCTTTTTAAAAGAAAACTTTTCATTTTCCATAACTTGAGGACAAGTTATGGAGTACATTAAAGGCCATAAAGATCATCAAATATACTAACAAGCATGTCAAATAATGTCCATGAACTAGATTAAACTCATATGAACAAGATAATACATATCAAACAAATTTCATGTAATTAGCATAATCATATAAACAAATACAAAACATGAAACTTTGATAATTATCTTCTAAATTGGATAAGCATGATCATTACCACATCAAAACCAGGTTTATAAGTCCAAAAACAGTTTAGGGTAATGATCCTAGTCCAATTCCAGCCTTAAAAGTCGAAAAACTGCACTCTGGAGCACCAACTCGTCGAGTGCAAGAACAAACTCGGCGAGTTGGTTGCATTTGTGCTTGGACTCGGCGAGTCCATCAGTTGACTCGGTGAGTCCACTGTCCAGACAGCCAAAAAATCGATTTTTAAAGCATAAACAAGTAGCATCAAGTATAGTTGAAAACAACCCTAGGCTCTGATACCACTGTTGGGTTTTGAGCACTATAACACTTCCTAAGTGCACATGCAACCCTAAATGCTTTGGATCTATGTTTTCTCTAATTATACATGCATTTTCCTTTTCCAAAGCATTCACCCTAGCTAGCATATAATGAAGCTATATATAATCAAAACATAGTTAGGATGCTTACCTCTTGAGTAGGGTAGAGTTCTTGACCTTGGGAAACTTGAGCACCTCAAGTGTGATGCCTCTAATGGTTCACAAACACCAATATGCAAGAGGATGTTCTAAGAGAATAAGTTACTTGTCTCTATGGTTGGTGCCACCGATTTTGGTACATGGAGGGGGCTACTTATAGTTGTGGCAAGTGCTAGGGTTACACTTTGCAAACCCTAGTGATCCATGACTTTCTACATTCCTATGATCCATGGGTTTAACCTCCATGGACTATCCATAGGTTATATTATTGGTTTAGCCCACTTACATAATCATGGATCTCTTAGCCCATACTATAAATATCATTGATTTACATAATCAATCCCTCCATATTTAATTAGTCTCTTTTGACCACAAAATTAATTCCAATTTAATTATTGGACAATACTAATTAAATAACCATATTAATATATTATACTTGTAATATATTAATAAATTGTAAATAACCTTATTCTCATAAAACCATCCTATCAAATTGCACTAGTGAAGGCAACCCAAAAGGACCATGCTACTATCGGGTCAAGTACATACCAGTTATAGTTATGGGCTTAGACACCAAATCCAACAATTTTTAACACCTTCTGCACCAACAGTTTCCCTGAGGGGGCAAAGGTCAAACTTGCTTCCTGTCTTCTGAAGGACAGGGCACAAGATTGGTGGGAGGAGGTGGGACGCACATTTGGTGTTCAGGTTGTTGACATGATGACATGGGATGATTTTGAGACCAGGTTCATGGCTGAGTTTGCACTGGTGATTGAGGTGCAGCAGTTGGGACGAGAGTTTTAGGATCTCCGCCAGACTATGGACACGGTGGTTAAGATCACCGTGATGTTTCAAGAGAGGGCACTTTTGGTTCTGCGGTATGTAACGGACGAGGAGAAGAAGAAAGCGAGGTATCACAAGATGTTGAGGGGCGATATCAGGCAGCTTATGATCCGATCCAGTTGCAAGACACTGTATGATATGATAGCAAGGCCTATGGAGAGGGAGATTGATCTCAAGATGGAGAGGAAGAGGCATCCGGATGAGGCTCTGGTATCAGGGGTTTTAGGAAAGAGGCCCAAGGTTATTGATGTGAGAGGAAGGTCCAGTAGGGTCGGGGCCATTGTGGTAAGTATGGCAGGATGCAATATGGGGCGCACAGGGTGTGTGGTTATGGCTGCTTCAACTGCGGCCGGACAGGTCATATTATTAGGGATTGCACTGCTACTACCACCACCACCCCGGTATCTGATCTGATTTTCTTTCACTGCAATCAGAGGAGCCATAAGAAGGCTCATTGTCCGAGTTTAGCTACAGCACGACCAGTGTCAGCACCCGCTCCTGCAACTCTTCGGATTACTGACGGCCGTCAGGGCCGGGCGGATGCACCTGTGGTGAAGAGCATGGATTTTCAGTTGACGGTCGAGGAGGCTCGTACAACTCCCTACATGGTGACAAGTATGTATCTTTTCCTTATCTCTCTATTTATATTTATTTGTTTGCTTATATTTATGTGTTTTATTTTAGGATCGTTCCTCGTGAATGGTATTTCTGCTTTAGTGTTGTTTGATTCGGGGGCTACCAGATCATTTGTATCGCTTGCGCTTAGCAAGAGGTTTATTGGAGCTCCATGGGAGCTGGATTGTCCACTAGATGTCGAGATCATAGATGATATATCTGTTCGGGTTGCGAGACTTCATCGGGTTGTACTCTTCAATTGTTCAGTGAGGAGTATTTGATAGATCTGGTTCCTATTCCTTTGCGTGGGAACAAGGTTATTGTGGGTATGGATTGGCTGAGCCCCAATGGGGAAGTGATTGATTGTGAGCAGCAGTTAGTCCGAGTTCAAACCCCAAGTGGGTGAGAGTTAGTGGTTCAGGGAGAGAGAGCTGAGAGTGGATCTTTATTGTGTTCAGCAGCGAGGGCTAGATGTTATATTCAGCATGGTTGTTTAGGATTTGTCCCCTATATAATGGATGTCCGGGATAAGGGTAAGGCGACTGTGGATGATGTGCCGATTGTGTGAGATTATCCCGATGTGTTTCCGGAGGATTTTCCTGGGGTGCCTCCGGAGAGGCAGATTGAGTTCAGGATTGATCTGGTTCTAGGTGCGGCTCCGATAGCCAAAGCACCATATCGGTTGGCTCCTCCTGAGATGCAGGAGTTGTCTACACAGCTGCAGGAGCTGTTAGAAAGGGATTCATTCAACCTAGCAGTTCACCATGAGGAGAACCGATCTTGTTTGTGAAGAATAAGGATGGTTCTTATCGTATGTGCATTGACTACCGAGAGGTGAATAAAGTATAGGTGAAGAACCGTTATCCAGTCCTAAGGATTGATGATCTGTTTGACCAGCTTCAGCGTGCATCTTGGTTCTCCAAGATTGATTTCTTGGTTCTCCAATATTGATTTGTGATTGGGTTATCATTATATATTGGTTAGAGAGGAGGATGTACAGAAGACGGCTTTCCAGACTCGTTATGGTCATTACAAAACCAATGCTCCAGTCGCGTTCATGGATCTCATGAACCACATGTGCAGGCCGATGTTGGATCAGTCTGTGATTGTGTTTATTGATGATATTTTTGGTCTATTCCAAGACTCGGGAACAACACGAGGAACACTTGAGGGAAGTGCTGGAGACTTTGAGTAGGAAGAGACTTTTTGCAAAGTTCTCCAAGTGTGACTTCTGGTTGCGCGAGGTGCAGTTTCCGAGGCACCTTGTCAACCAGAATGGTATTTTGGTCGATCCGGCCAAGGTCGAGGCCATGATGTAGTGGGAGGTTCCGAGGTCTCTGTCTTATATTTGGAGTTTCTTTGGTCTTGCTGGTTACTATCAGAGATTTATCCAGGGTTTCTCCAAGATAGTTGTTCCTTTGACTCGGTTGACAAAGAAGACGGTTACATTTAGTTGGGGGGCTTAGCAGCAGGCAGCGTTTGACACCTTGAGACAGCGGTTGTGCGAGGCACTGATTTTGACCCTGCCGGAGGATGTTGAGGCTTTTGTGGTTTATTGTGATGCGCCGATCACGGGTTTGGGAGCAGTATTGATGCAGAGGGATCGCATGATCACTTATGCTTCGAGGCAGTTGAATCCTCATGAGGCGAATTATCCGACTCATGACTTGGAGCTGGGGGCTGTGGTTTTCGCCCTCAAGATTTGACGGCATTACCTCTATGGAGTCTGTTGTACTATTTACACGGATCACAAGAGCCTGAGGTATCTGATGGATCATCCGCATCTGAATATGAGGCAGCACCGGTGCTTGGATGTGGTGAAGGATTATGATTGTGAGATCCTTTATCACCAAGGGAAGGCTAATGTGGTGGCCGTTGCTCTCAGCCGCAAGGCGGCCGCGACTCCAATTAGAGACATATGTTTGAGGATGACCGTGATTACTTCGCTGTTGGAGCAGATTTGTGAGGCGGAGGTTGAGGCTATGAAGGAATAGCACCGGAAGAGTGATCACATTTTGGGTCTGGTGGCTTCCTTCGATTATGATAGTTGTAAGTTGTTGACTCTGCATCGGCAGGTTTGGGTTCCGTATTGGAGCGGTGTGCATCAGGTTCTGATGGAAGAGGTGCACAAGTCTAGGTTCTCCATTCATCCCGAGGAGACAAAGATGTATAGCGGTCTTTGTCCTGATTATTAGTGGCCCTACATGAAGCGGGATGTGACTTGGTATGTGGAGCGGTCCTAGACTTGAAGGAAAGTCAAGGTCGAGCATCAACGACCTCACAGCAAGATGCAGCCGCTGGAGATTCTCATATGGAAAGGGGAGGATATTACCATGGACTGTGCGGGGAGTGGATTCGATTTTGGGTCATCGTGGATCGGTTGACCAAGAGCGTGCATTTCATTCCGATTCACGAGAATATTTCTGCAGAGAAATTGGTGGAGATTTATATCAGGGAGGTTGTGGCACGTCCTGGGCTGCCGGTTTCCATGATTTCTGACAGAGATGTCCGGTTTACTTCCAGGTTTCGGAAGTGGTTCCATGACGAGTTGGGTACTCGTCTCCATTTCAGCACAACATTCCATCCACAGACCTATGGTCAGAGCGAGTGGACGATTCATACATTAGATGATATGCTTCGGGAGTGTGTTTTGGACTTTGGTGGGAGTTGGGATACGTATCTTCCGTTACCGGTATTTTCGTATAACAACAGTTATCACGCCAACATTGATCGACCTCCTTTCGAGATGATCTACGGGAGGAAATATAGGACCCCGATTTTTTGGGGCGAGGTTGTTTAGCGGGTTATGGGGAGTACCGAGGTGGTACTCAAGACCACTGAGCTGATTCAGCAGGTTCGGAGTAGGCTCTAGACAACTCAAAGTCGGCAGAAGAGTTATTCCAACAGACGCCGATCAAACTTAGAGTTCCAGGTGGGGGATATGGTTCTCTTGAAGGTGTCACCTTGGAGAGGTGTCATCCAATTCAGAAAGAGGGGCAAGCTGGGCCCCAGGTATATTGGTCCTTTCATGGTTTTGGCTCGGGTGGGCCGGGTTGCGTATCGCTTGGATCTTCCAGATAAGCTCAGTCAGATTCGTAGCACATTCCATGTCTCTCAGCTGTGGAAGTGCATAGTGGATGATTCCGCAGTGGTACCGTTAGAGGATATTCAGGTGAATGACCGCCTGAATTATATCAAGAGACCGATAGCGATTCTTGATCGGAATACGAAAAGATTGAGGAACAAGGTTGTAGAGTTGGTGAAGGTGAAATGGCAGCACCACAAGGGTTCGGAGTGGACTTGGGATCCGAAAGATGAGATGAGGGAGCACTATCCGGAGTTATTCGGTGCAGCGGACTTCGAGGACGAAGTCTGATTCATGTGGGGGAGAATTGTAACGCTAGGAGAATTTGTAAGTTTCATATGTAATCCCTCCATATTAAAAGTATTGCATTTTGGTCCTTGAGCTAGTACGCGGGGTGTACAACGTGCTACACTTAGCGTACTAGCCCGGATATGGACCACATACGTTGGGTGTACGTGGAGTACGCATGACGTACGCAAGGATTAATGAAACCCTACATTTAGGGTGTTGCACCCTATTTAAACCTTGTAATAGCCTCACTAGGTTATGTTTAGACAGCCTCCATCCCCTCTTGTCCAGAAAATTGAACCCTAAGTGAGATCTTTAGAGCTTGAGCCTTAAAGTGTGATTTTTGGGTGCTTGTGAAGAAGAAGAAGAAGTGAACCATTTGGAGTTAAGCTTGGAGCTTGAAGATCCGAGATTTGTACTTCATTTCCTTTCCTTGTGAGGTAAAAATCTTCCATCTTGCTAATCCATGTTGCTAGATCTAGTTTGGTGGCATTTTTGTACTTTTTGAGTCCATGGTTGGGTTGTTGAGCCTCTTGATTCACTCCAGAAGTGATTGGTGGTAGATCTAGGGTCCTTTATTGTGACATCCCCAAATTCATGGTCCTTTTATAAATTTTATTTATGCTTATTTGAAAATAAGAGTATTCATTTTAAAGAATAATATTGTGGAATTTGTTCCCAGAAAAACATGATAATAATATTATCAAAGCATTTCTGAAGAAATGTATTTTTGTTTATATTAAAACTTTGGGATGTCATCATCAATACAAAAGCATAAGCATAAACAGACCATTACATTCATTTACACTAGTGATTTACATCTCCTTTAATCTCTCAGTGTAAAGCAGCTTCGTATCGACACCTATGATACAAATAAACTGAGTGGGTCAGGTTGGGAAACCTGGTGAGTACATAGGGTTTTCAACCCACAATAATAAAGTTATTATCTTTTATCATCAAACAATTAACCCAGTTACCCATCCCCATAATCTTCTTTATTCTTAAGGATCTAACTAAGAATCGTCTATTCTTTCATTCATTCATTCCAAAGGATTGTCCTAAGGAATAGGCCCTAAATCCATCGCTGCTAGGGTTCATCTAACAGGCACTAAGTATGTAGCTGCCGATGTTATCTGTTAGGCAATAAGGCCATATCTGCCAATATCCATTTATAAGGCACTAAATCAATAGCTGTCAACGTTCATTTCTAAGGCACTAAGTCCACAGCTTCCACATTTATCTATTTGGCACTAAGTCCATAGCTTTCAGGGTTTATCTGTTTGGCACTAAGTCCATAGCTTCCAGGGTTTATGTATGAGGCACTAAGTCCATAGCTGTCAGGGTTTATCTACCAGGCACTAATTCCATAGCTGCCAATGTTCATCTATATCATCTTTCATCTCTCATCTCATCTCATGTTTAATTTACCCATCTTTACCCACCATAATTAAAGGTATAAAATACGTATACAGTCTAAATCAAGTGAAACATGTATATTTTGTTCATCCAGCATAGATATCAACAACACAGATAATATACACACATAGCATGTAATTTATATTAAATACTTCATATCTATGTGAAAGATGAAAGTAACTATGCACTAACTTGTTAAAGTGATGATTACAAACTCAGGCAACGCTTTGCTTCCAACGATTCTATTTTCCTTCGACGAAACCTAGCATTATTATCGCTAAGTTTTAGTCTAATCTTTATTGTGACTAATTATTAGTCTAGATTCATCATTAACTCAAAGTCTACTTTCATGATCTATCAAGTAAGGAACAACCAGGTAGGATCATATCGGAGGTAAGATCCGTTTGGTATACGAAGTATACTGTTGGAAATCCCACTTTAAACACCTCACTAAATCACAGCCTAGACATCATCCCCGTAAGTAGATCAATCAGTATAACAACTTGGAATCACTGATAAATCTTGTTTATAGGTGCATAATAACGATAATGAACTTAAACATAAGTTATACTTAAAGTACGGTAAGCATAACTCAACTTACAGGGGGTTTAGTGAGGAACCGGACTCCGCGAGGGCAGAACTTCCAAGCCGAAAAGCTTTTTTTCTCAGAGCCTTAGGGCGCTACGGGGCTTTCCTCTAGCACATTGAGGTTACTAGGGCTTTGGGAGGGTTATAGGAGGCTTAGAGAGAAGTTAGAAAGAAGTGAAGGGGTTTTGGTGTGAAAAATGAAGGCACTCTCGCATGGTATTTATAGGCTGGATTTTGGACCTACTCGTTGAGTTTTGGCCTCCAACTCGTCGATTTGGTGCCACATGTCACCCTCTCGTGGCAAGGCTTGGGGAGAAAGCAATGGTCCAGAGTAAGCCACATCACCCCTTTCGCAGCAGCACCATTCCGACTTCTAAATTCCGTAACTTTCGCATACGAGCTTTGTTTTTGACGTTTTTTATATCCACGCGTAGGTTTTGACAAGATCTACAACTTTCCTTTTGACTCCATCGGCTATTTCTCGGCCGATTTTAAATTTAACAGTATGAGAAGATTACACTGTTAACGACCGTGTAAAATTCATAACCTCTAAATACGGACTCCGTTTTCGATTGTCTTTTTATCGTTGAGCTCCTATTAATGAGATCTTCAATTCTCATTTAGGTTGTGTTGGCTAAAAATTGATCGATCTAAAATTCGAATTCCGGGCTGTGTATTGCTATGCTAAATCTTAGATAAATCATAACTTCCTCATACAAAGTCAGATTTGGGCGTTTTTTATGCACTTTATCGGTTTAACATATACTACGAATTCTGTTTAGATCGCTAAGTCTAAACGGTAACTTATCAAAAACTCTCTTTTTACGTTACGCGATGTCGTGTCGGTTTTGCCGTAAAACTTCGTCAGGTCATAACTTCTTCGTTCTAACTCGGATTTCAGCGTTCTTTATTTGTACGGAACCCTTGTGGCATATACTATAACTTGGTTAAGATTATTCCTTCTAAATAATCTCCCATAAAAAAGTCATTTTTGATGCTCATTGTCTTAAAATTTACTAGCCCGAATCTGCGGGCTTTACAATTATCTCCCCTTAGGATGATTACGTCCCGGAATCATTAACGAAACAAGGCTTGTATAATGAATCCATAGGTTATCTCTTCATCCTAGGTAATAACCGTAACTTTTATGTTCCTTCGAATAAGTATCTAACTCTTGGACTTCTTGACTGCAGGCGGTGCTCAGTCTTGCACCCGCTCTCTATCTCATGTTGGGCTTTCAATTGTAACATTCGAGTTAAAAGATCAATCTTCATTGGAGACTCCTTCTTCTTAATAGACTTAACATGAGAGAATTTCTTTACCTCGATTATCATGACAGATTGATGGGTCATGTTCTAATGACCTCTCATCGTATGATGCAATGCTTAGACTCAGGTCTTGTTGAGTCAGATTCCAGAATGGAAGTTTCCTTCCTTCATGTTCTAATGTGATATAATCACATTCTATCATGTAGCACTTCTAGCTACAAGCTCTTACTTTAACAACGATCGCGATACTTCTATTGATCGCTTCGATTATCTTTTACTTCAATCTTCTGGCTTAAGTCGGATGTTACATCGAACGTGGTTCTCTCAACCACGTAACATACTCATCTTAGTCGGACTCGATTTGATATGACCACTAGGGTCGGAATAACAATCATCTTCTTAGTCATTACCGAAACAATGGTTACGACATACTTGAATAAAATGGAATCAATTACTAGCTTCTTGGTAACCTTGTGACTTTCCCTGATCCAAGTGCGAGTCCTGTGCTTCCGGTAGTATAGGCCTCTACTACCTTTCACACCTACTGATACTCGCCCCAAGTATTGTCTCGCAGTCCCCAAGTTTTTATTTCACAAAACAATTTAACACATATGAATGTGTCCAAATAATCATAAAAAATTCCCTAGACTCTACTAGGACTTGTTTCATGCGTATCTTCAACAACAATTCTGCTTCAACTCGGTTGGTGGTGAAACTGCCAGACGATGGGATAACTTCATGGATTATACTAAAAATTCTTTCTTTCCGCCAATCGAAAGTGTACTTCTCCAGTATCATAGGTATTACCTATTTAGACGTATTCTAAAGGCAAGATACTATTATCATGATATCTTCCGATAGGTATCATTCACTATCTTAAGCCTTCTCATTTCCTCCATTTGCTCAGTCTACTACGAGTCTTATCACGACATTCTATTCACCAAAGCAGGCGTTCGGTGTATCGGGACGAGAATATAGATAACAGAAGGTTTAGACGCATATTCCTCCTTATTACTCCGAAAAGTTACATGCCAGTTCTAATACTGTAATTAAACGTTTAGAAATCTGAACACATAAGGCTTCCAGATCCGGTCGGCAACAGACCATAGATCCGATCAAATAATGGCATCATAAAGCATCACAAATCAGTTAGCACATAAAGCAAGTTAGGCACCTTCCCTAAATGAGCTAGTGCTCGTGTCTATTTAGGTGAACTTCCTAAAATATATTAGACACACTTTTCATGATCATCACTTAGCATTCTAAGTTTAAGTCTATAAATTTCCTACAAATTCCTAGTTCGCTTAAACTAATGCTCTAATACCAACTGTGACATCCCCAAATTCACGGTCCTTTTAAAAAATTTATTTATGCTTATTTGAAAATCAGAGTATTCATTTTAAAGAATAATATTGCAGAATTTGTTCCCAGAAAAACATGATAATAATATTATCAAAGCATTTCCCAAGAAATGCATTTTTGTTTATATTAAAACTTTGGGATGTCATCGTCAATACAGAAGTATAAGCATAAACAGACCTTACATTCATTTACACTAGTGATTTACATCACCTTTAATCTCTCAGTGTAAAGTAGCTTCGTATTGACACCTGTGATACAAATAAACTGAGTGGGTCAGGTTGGGAAACCTGGTGAGTACATAGGGTTTTCAACCCACAATAATAAAGTTATTATGTTTTAACATCAAATAATTAACCCAGTTACCCATCCCCATTATATTCTTTATTCCTAAGGATTGCCCTAAGGAATAGGCACAAAATCCATCGTTGCCAGGGTTCATCTAACAGACACTAAGTCCGTAGCTGTCGATGTTATCTGTTAGGCACTAAGTCCATAGCTACCAATATCCATTTATAGGGCACTAAATCAATAGCTGCCAACGTTCATTTGTAAGGCACTAAGTCCATAGCTTCCGCGTTTATCTATTTGGAATTAAGTCCATAGCTGTCAGGGCTTATCTATTTGGCACTAAGTCCATAGCTTCCAGGGTTTATGTATGAGGCACTAAGTCCATAGCTGCCAGGGTTTATCTATCAGGCACTAAGTCCATAGCTGCCAATGTTCATCTATATCATCTTTCATCTCTCATCATTCCTCTCATCTTTCATCTCTCATTTCATTTCATCTTTAATTTACCCATCTTTACCCATCATAATTATAGGTATAAAATACGTATACAGTCTAAATCAAGTAAAACATGTATATTTTGTTCATCCAGCATAGATATCAAGTACACAGATAATATACACACATAGCACGTAATTTATATTAAATACTTCATATCTATGTGTAAGATGAAAGTAACTATGCACTCACTTATTAAAGTGATGATTCCAAACTCGGGCAACGCTTCCCTTCTAACGATTCTATTTTCCTTCGACGAAACCAAGTAATATTATCGCTAAGTTTTAGTATAATCTTTATTGCGACTAATTATTAGTCCAGATTCATCATTAACTCAAAGTCTACTTTCATGATCTATCAAGTAAGGAACAACCAGGTAGGATCATATAGGAGGTAGGGTCCGTTTGGTATACGAAATATACTGTTTGGAAATCCCACTTTAAACACCTCACTAAATCACAGCCTACACATCATTCCCATTAAGTAGATAAATCAGTATAATGACCTGGAATCACTGATAAATCTTGTTTATAGGCTCATAATAACGATAATGAACTTAAACATAAGTTATACTTAAAGTACGGTAAGCATAACTCAACTTACAGTTAGCGAGGAACCAGACTTTGTGGGGGCAGAACTTCCAAGTTGAAAAGCTCTTTTTTCTTGGAGCCTTCGGGCGCTCCGGGGCTTTCCTCTAGCACCTTGAGGTTACTAGGGCTTTGGGAGGGTTTTTGGAGGCTTAGAGAGAAGTTAGAGAGAGAAGTGAAGGGGTTTTGGTGTGAAAAATGAAGGCACTCTCGCATGGTTTTATAGGCTGAATTTTGGACCTACTCGTCGAGTTTTGGCCTCTAACTCCTTGAGTTGGTGCCACATGTTACCCTCTGGTGGCAAGGCTTGGGGGAGAAAGCAATGGTCCAGATTAATCCATGTCACCCATTTCACAGCAGCACCATTCCTACTTCTAAATTCGTAACTTTCGCATACGAGCTCCATTTTCGACGTTATTTATATCCACGCATAGGTATTGACAAGATCTACAACTCTCCTTTGACTCCATCGGCTAATGTTTGACCAATTTTAAATTTAACAGTATAAGAAGGTTACATTGTTAACGACCGTGTAATATTTTATCGTTGAGCTCCTATTAATGAGATATTCAATTCTCATTTAGGTTGTCTCGGTTAAAAATCGATCGAGCTAAAATTCGAATTTTGGGTTGTGCACTGCTATGCTAAATCTTATAAAAATCATAACTTCCTCATACGAATTCAGATGTGGACGTTCTTTTTATGCACCTTCTCGGTTTAACGTATACTACGACTTTCTTTTAGATTGCTAAGCCTAAAAAGTAATTTATCAAAAATTCACTTTTTACGTTATGCGATGTCGTGCCGGTTTTGCCGTAAAACTTCGACGGGTCATAACTTTTTCGTTATAACTCGGATTTCAGCGTTCTTTATATGTACAGAACCCTTGTGACATATAGTATATCTTGGTTAAGATTATTCCTTTTAAATTATATCCCATAAAAAAGTCATTTTTGACGCTCATTGTCTCTAAATTGACTAGCCCGAATCTGCGGGCGTTGCATTTAGGTCCCTTTGTCCATAAAAATTCAAGATTTGCGGCATTTGTGGTCTCATGCATGTGTTAAGTCATTTATTAAGCTCTTTGGAGATCTAGAAGCCTCCTTAACCCATGCAAGCACATAAAGTTGAAAACTTTACATGATAAACCAGCTTAAGGAAATCAGATCTAAGTGTTGGAGTGAAGCCTTATCCATTTAGAAGGTGATTGAGAAAGTTGGCTAAAAGGGTGGAGTACATTGGGCGTATAAGTAGGTATGTTGCGCGTACAAGCCCTTAAGCGAGTATGTTTAGCATACGAGCTGATTACGCGCCGCGTACTCAGCAGATGGGTTTTCGAAATGATTGGGCTCATGGTGTTGGGCCATGTTTGGACACTAGATGATTAGGGTTGTGTTGGGCCTTCAGAATATTATTTTGGGCTAAGGACATTTTATTGGTCCTATGATTGAAGGCCCATGAAATGGTTTGGGCCCAATTTGAAAATTTTGGCCATATTTGGGCCTTAGATGATTATTTTGGGATTTGGGCTTTTTGGACATTGGATTGGGATTTGGCCTTGTGCCAAGTTAGGGAAAGGGTAAAAAGGTCTTTTACCCTAGTTGGACTCTTAGTGTGAGTCGGGATCCTAATATTAATTGGATGTTATTTTGTGATTGATAGCGCGAGGATTTTAGCGGGCCAGCAGCCAAAGATTTTTCTGTGAGATTCAGCAGTGTGAGGTGAGTTTCCTCATCATGTTTAGTAGGTCTAAGGCACCAATGCCGGCCCATGATCAGTTATTCTAGGATACTAGATGTTTGTGTGACTCTTGTATGGGTATATGCTTATATGATTTGTATGTTGGGAGAGGCCCGTTATGCGAGGTTGGGCGGGGCATGTTATACTCAGTGGGCGGGGCCCGTTATGCGAGTGTGGGCGGGGCCCGATACACTCATTGGGTGGGGCCCATTATGTGTTTTTTATGTATGGTATGTGGTATTTTGGGGAACTCACTAAGCTTTGTGCTTACGGTTTGTGTTTCAGGTACTTCAGGATCAAAAGAGAAGAGCCCGGGATGATTGCAGAGTACACACCACCTTTTTCCGCATTTTGAGATTTAGGCTTATATGTTTTGATTTAGTGACATACTTTGATCTTTTGGGGTTGTATGACAATGTTGGGATTAATGTTTTATTAAATCAAAAATGAAATTTTTGGGTCTTATTTTTGGGACGTTACAAGTCTTTATGTGCCTATCTGTATGAGATTTTAGATTTACATGCTAGTATTAGATTAGTTACTTGTTAGAATAGCATTTATAGGGTATGGTTTGAGGTTAATTGCTTGATGTTCGAATGCTGCATGCTTTTTTACTTTAGGAAATTCTGTTGGTACTAGCTAACTAGTAAATGAATGTGTTGGGTTACATATTATTGTGATTGGATAATTTTAGAAGGATAGGTTTAACTCTATTGCATAGCTCTTGTTGGAGTCCAACCGTCGTAGTGTGGGACATGTCATTCAAAGAATTATCTAGTACTAGTAGTATGTAATTGTGTTCATGCAATAGTTAGGTAGTATTTGTAGAAGTTCCTTCTACAGATGATAGTAGAGAGGGGTGAGGAAGGGAGTCTTAGGAAGTCCCTATGAGATGCTTTGGTGCGTAGGACGCCTTATAGTTGAGAAATGTATCAGTTGGGAAGAGTGACTTGGAGGAGTTGGGTAAGTCCTTGAGGAGGGTATAAATCGGTGTGGAAGGTAGTATTGGGCCCATACTACAAATCATAGGATTTATACCCAGGAACAGGAAGACCACGATGAATCTAGGGAACTCGAGAGTGTGAACCTTCTCGTGTGTTTGCTAATTGTTTATGTGGTTATGTTTCAATATGGTGATGATGCGTCATGGAGAAGGGGATTCAAGATTTGGATCTGGTTCGGGCACGGGCACCAAACCGATTGGTGAGGGATTATGCGAGTTCATTGCGTCAAAGATTACTAGAGGTATCCTTGATGCGACCCCGATGATGTTCGGGTCGATCAAGGAGGGTATCATGGAGCTGATGGAGGATCGTCTTCGGATCTTCAGGGTCGATTTGGCTGATATCCAGTCCGATGCCAGCACACTCTCCTTCAAGGATTTTAGGGGATTTGGAGCACCAAATTTCTTTGGGGTGAAGGACCTCAACGCAACCATGCGTTTGATAGCCGACATCTAGTATGCTCAGATGAAGAGATTCTGCCCCGAGGGGTCGAAGGTCAGGTTCGTTTCAGGATGTTTGAGGGAGCGAGCCCGAGATTGGTGGAAGGAGGTTGGCTATGCTTTAGGAGCCTCGGCCATTAAGGTCATGACCTGGCTAGATTTTGTGACCCGGTTTCAAGAAGAGTTTACACCGGTTGTTGAGGTTTAACAGTTAGCCATGGAGTTTCTTGACATGAGGCAGACGACTGAGATTGTGGTGGAGATCACCGCCAAGTTCAGAGAGATGGCATTGTTAGTTCTCCAGTATGCAGCTGATGAGGAGATGAGGAAGACTCGATACCATGATATGCTGAGATCTGACATCAGGGAGTTCCTTAGCTTTTCTGCCTACCTGACTCTGGATGATATGATATCTAGGGCCTAGGAAATAGAGATTGATCTAAAGCACATAGGGAAGAGAAAGGTGGAGCCGGGGCAGACAGTTGGGGTTTCAGCGAAGAAACCCAAGGGTTTCGACTCTAGGTCGAATGGCCAGCAGGGTCGGAGCCGCCATGGCAAATACGGCAGGTCGCATGATGGGGTTTGCAGAGCGGGTGGTTCGGGTTGTAACAAGTGCGACAAGACACAGCACTTTAGCAAGGATTGTACTGCTTCTATCACCACCACACAAACATCAGATTTGATTTGCTTTCATTGAATCAGAGGGGCCACAGGAAGGCTAACTACCCAGGTCTAGCATCAGGAGGACCAGTAGTTGCACCTGCTGTTGGATTAGGTGTCTAAGCCCATAACTATAATTGGTATGTGCTTGACCCGATAGTAGCATGGTCCTTTTGGGTTGCCTTCACCGGAGCAATTTGATAGGATGGATATTTGAGAAAGAGGTTATTTGTGATTTATTAATATATTATAAGAATAATATATTAATTGAGAAATCATATTATTTAGGTGGTATTGATTAGGAATTAATTTGGAATTAACTCAGTGATCAAAAGAGACTAATTAAATTAACGGGGACTGATTAGGTAAATCGGTAAAACATATAGTTTAGGCTAATGATCCATGTTGATTAGGAATGGACTAAATCTATGTAAGAGTCCATGAAGATTTAGTTCAAAGGGCCTATCAAATGAGTTATTGGATTGCTTAAAGGCCTAAGTGAATGAATTAGGGTTTACAAGTTAAAACCCTAGGAATTCCACACTATAAATGTAACCCCTAGCACTCCCAAAATCGGCCAAGACTTCCAAGAAGAAACCCTAGCCGATTTTTGGTGCCTCCTAGCCTCTCTCTTATAGTCCTCCATTGTTCTCGGTGTTTGTGACTCATTTGAGGTATTAAGCTCTTGAAAGGCCAAGTTCCACAAGCTACAACCAAGAGGTATCCATCTAACTTGTTTTACGTTGTAAATCTCAAAATTGTATGCTAGTTAGGGTTCATGCTTTGGATAAATGAAAATTGCATGTATAACTTGAGAAAACTTAGATCCAAAGCATTAGGGTTGTATGTGCACCATAGGATTGTTATAGTGTTCAAAACCCATCACGTGCTCCAGTAACCCTATGGATTAAAGATGCCCTCTAGGGCAAGGTGGATATGTCTGTTGTGAGGAGCAAGGCCTTTCAGCTAACTGCCGAGGAGGTGCGTGTTGCACCAGATTTGGTGGCGGGTATGTATTTTCTCCTTAAATCTTTATTTATGCTGATTTCTCTACTCATATTTATGTGTTTTGTTTTAGGATTGTTCCTTATGAATGGTATCTCTGCTTTGATATTGTTTGATTTGGGGGCTACCTGATCTTTCGTGTCTCTTGCGCTCAGAAAGAAGTTTCCTGAATCTCCGGGTGAGCTGGATTATCCGTTAGAGGTTGATATTGCAGATGATCGATCTGTCAGGGTGTCGAGGGTTCATCAGGATTGTGTTCTAGAGATGTTTAGGGAGAGGTATCCGATCGACTTGGTTCCCATTCCCTTGAGCGGGGACAAGGTTGTAGTGAGGATGGATTGGTTGAGCCCCAATGGGGTGGTGATTGATTGGGAACGCCAAATAGTATGTGTTAGGACCCCAAGTGAGGGAGAGTTGGTGGTCCATGGAAAGGGCGGTCAGCACGGGCCGGTCCTATGCTCAGACGCTAAGACCAGACACTATCTTCATCAGGGTCGTTCCTTCGTCACCTGTGTTATGGATACCCAGGAGAAGGGTAAGGCGTCGTTCCATGATGTGCCGATTGTGCAGGAGTACCCAGCTGTGTTTCCGGAGGATTTTCCTGGGGTTCCTCCGGAGAGGTAGGTGGAGTTCCGTATTGACTTGGTTCATGGTGCGGCTCCGATAGCCAAAGCACCATATTGGTTAGTTCCACCAGAGTTTGAGGAGTTGTCTACACTGCTGCAGGAGCTGTTAGACAAGGGATTCATCCGACCGAGTAACTTACTATGGGATGCACCGATCCTGTTTGTGAAGAAGAAGGATGGGTCGCATCAGATGTGTATTTACTACCGGGATCTGAATAAAATAACGGTGAAGAACCGTTATCCACTCCCGAGGATTGATGACTTGTTTGACCAGCTTCAGGATGCGTCTTGGTTTTCCAAGATTGAACTACGTTCGGGTTATCCTCAGATGAGGTTCAGAGAAGACTATGTGCAAAAGACGGCCTTCCGGACTCGTTATGGTCATTACGAGTTCGTGGTGATGCCCTTCGGGCTCGCCAATGCTCCAGCCGCGTTCATGGACCTCATGAACCGCGTATGCCGACTGATGTTGGATCGGTATGTGATTGTATTAATCGATGACATCCTGGTTTATTCCAAGACCCATGAGCAGCATGAGGAGCACTTGCGAGAGGTGTTGGAGACCTTGACGAGGGAGAGACTGTATGTGAAGTTCTCTAAGTGCGAGTTTTGGTTACACGAGGTGCAATTTCTGGGGTACCTTGTCAACCAGAATGGTATTATGGTCGATCCGGCCAAGGAGGAGGACATGATGAGGTGGGAGGTTCCGAAGTCTCCATCTGAGATTCGAAGTTTCCTTGGGTTGAAGGATATTTTGGTCTCCGTGAATATTTTATAAAAAGAAGAAGTTAGTTTTTCTATAACAACTCTTCTAATTTTTATAACCTATAAAACATATAAATCCATATATTACAAAAAACCCTTTTCGTCCAAAAAGATATACATGACATAATAAATCATACCTTATGATATTATATATTTTGATACTTAACATTGAAAATTAATATTCCATGAAATAATAATTACAATTAATTACAAGATATATATATATATATATATATATATATATATATATATATATATATATATATATATATACACGTATATATATATATATATATATATATATATATATATATATATATATATATATCAAGAATCAAATTCTTATAAATAATATATTTGCATCAAGTTGTTGTTAGTGTGACCCTTTAGGGCATCTCCAACCCTACACTAAAAAGCCATTTTTACACTATAAATTACACTACAATGCTCCCACACTACACTATACCTAACACTATATTTAGTGTTGCATTTCAGTGTAACAATATATATAGCGTTGGATTTTAGTGTAACGCTAAATATAGTGTTGAATAAAGAATGATATACCTAGAATATTCTTTTTAGTGTTAAATATAGTGTAATGGGTTGGAAGACTTTAGTGTATAGCATTATATTTTACACTATAATTATAGGTATAGTGTAAAAAAATAGTATTAAGGGTTGGAGATGGCCTTAGGATCATATATTATCTAGCAATATCATTCTATAATGACTTTTGGACATATAGATTTTTCAATCTCCCACTTACATAATACTCATCATAGATTGAGATAGACAGTGATGAACGTCTAGCAACATTTCACTGCCCCCACTCATATATGACTTAGTGCCATTTTATCAACATCCAATTCCCAAAAGATCAAAGCCTCAACTGATGTATAAGGTAAGTGTATCATTTATCCTTTTATTACAAACAACCTATTAAACATGAGACTTGGATCGCATCAATCTCATTTGGAGTTCAAGTTGTGGTAACTTGCATTAGATGTGTAGCTCTATATACATGAGAGGAACAAATCACATCTTGACTACATGTAACACCCGCAGATTCAGACTAGTCAATTAAATAAAATAAGCTTTAAAGATGATATTTTTATAGATGATTATTTAGGATAAATAATCTTAACCAATGTTAAAGTATATGTGACATGGATTTCGTACATATAAAGAACGTTGAAATTTGACTTCATATGAAGAAGTTATGCTTCTTCGAAGCTTCATAATTAAACCGACACAACTCTGCTTATCGTAAAAAGTGGATTTTTGATAAACTACTTTTTAGCCTAAGGGATCTAAACGAAATTCATAGTACTCGTTAAACCTATAATATGCATATAGAGAATTTCCAAATCTGACTTTGTAAGAGGAAGTTATAATTTTTTGAAGTTTCAGCGCAGCAGTGTACGACTCAGACACCAAAGTAGAGATTGGTTGATATTTAGGAAAAACAATCTAAATGAGAGTTGAGGATCTTTTACATGTGATTTCGCCGATATAAAGACAGTCAATAACGGACATCATAAGAGAGAGTTATGAATTTTTAACAGAATTTAACAATCTAAGCCTGTTAAATTATAACTTTAGAAATAAAGTAAAAATTATTCGATAGAGTCTAAATGAAATTTGTAGATCTCATCGAGAGCTTTCCAGGGATATAAAGAACGACAAAAACAGAGTTGGTATGAAAAAAATACGTAATTTTGAAAATCTAAAAATTAGCACGCATGCGCACGTCGTGCTTAACTTGCACCCGAAGTCAGCCACGCAGCCCACCCAGATCAAGATATGTGCAGCCAACCAAAATGCTAACGTCATCAAAGTGCACGGCACGCAAGCCCTGTGCGCGACGCGCATGTGTAATTTCCTTCCTTAAAATAGCATTCCATATGCATTCCCTTTCCCTCATCAAAGTGCACGGTGCGGAAGCCCTCTGTTGTAGCCCTATTTTTCCAAGTTTTTGGCATTCCATAGTAGCCATGCAACCCCTGAGAGCCCGACATCAAGTAGCTAGCAGGCCAGAGTTCTGCCAGCACGATCTCTGGACTTTTGTCAGGAAAATCTCTGTAAGTTAAGTTACACTCTATCTCTTTCAGTGTAACTTATATTCATAGTCATAAGTCATTATTATGAACCTATAAATAAGATTTACCAGTAATTCCATGTTATTATATTAATCGATCTACATACGGGAGTGGTGTCTAGAATGGTCAAGTTGGCTTGGTTGTTGGAATTTAGAAAAGCTATTATGCTGAAATGATCTTGCCTCCTAACTGTCATGTCTGACTAATCCTTACTTGACAGATCTTGATGTAGACATTGGATTAGTGAGGATTCTAGACTATAATTATTATAGTCACGAGGATTACGAAACTAGACTAAGGCTTAGTACTCTATGCGTCTAGGTCTTTTCAAAGTACGAAGCAAAGCGCTGCGGAAATCATAAGTCACCCATTTTTATCATGTACATAGTTACTTTTATCTTACACATAAATATGACGTATTTAGATAACTAAATGAAAAATGTGCCTATTATCTGCAATATGTGTTGGATGAACTTATATGATATGATTTTACTCGGTTTAATTATATAAGTATTTTCGTTTAATATATATATATCAGGTAGTGCTGGGTGATGAGTGATGGGAAATAAGAGATGAAAACGAATAGAAGATGCCTTGACCTTACTTGCGATGATTGTGATGTAGTCATCTACTAGAATATAGATGACGACCACACACTAGTCTAAACAGTCTAGTGGAACACCGGCATGTTTGCAACCTGTAGGTGATGAATTTACGGTTTCAGGCGATGTAAGAATGGTATATTCATGTGATGTACTCTATTGACGAATTTCAGTTTCATGCAATGTAAGAACTGTATGCGATGATTAGGAGATGAATATTACGAGAAGCACTTAGCGATGAAAATATATAATGTAATGATAGGTGAATTTTATATAAGATATGGAAATGTTGGTAATGATCCTTATGAGATATTATTAGAAATAAATATGGAAGAAAATGGGGATGGGTAATTGGGTTAATAGTTTGTGTGATGATTAAACATATTAACTATATTATTGTGGGTTGAAAACCCTATGTACTCACTAGGTTTCCCAACCTGAACCACTCAGCTTCTTTGTATCACATGTAATGGTACAGCGTTACATGCATGATGAGAGATTCAAGGAGATCTAGATCATTAGTGTAAATTAATGTAATGTCTGTTTATGAT
This sequence comes from Lactuca virosa, assembly GCF_052849685.1. Lineage (NCBI taxonomy): Eukaryota > Viridiplantae > Streptophyta > Magnoliopsida > Asterales > Asteraceae > Lactuca > Lactuca virosa. Next base: position 191,666,133 of record NC_136431.1, read on the forward strand.
TATGTTTTGTATCAGTTATGACATCCTAAGTTTTGAAAAAGATATCAATATCGAATGTTTCTTCGGAAATGTTTATTGTTAATATTATCTCACATTGAAATAATACTTTTGGGACCAATTCCGCAACAAAGGAAATGCTCTGTTTTTAAAAATAAGCATAAATAAAATTTTTAAAATGACCGTAAATTTGGGATGCCACGATTGGTATCAAAGCATTAGTTTAAGCGAACTAGGAATTTAGAGGATTTATAGACTTAAACTTAGAATGTTAAGCGATGATCGTAAGATGTGTGCCTATTATATTCTAGGTAGTATACCTGAATTTACACAAGCACTAGTTCACTTTAGGACAAGATGCCTAATTTGCTTTATGTGATAAATGCCTTATGCATGTTATATCTACAAGATGCCCTATGATGCCTTAGGTTGCCTATCTAATTTCTATTATTAGTTTTATGGTCTGTTGCCGACCTAGAATTAGGAAATTGTATGTGTTCATGTTTCTAGATGTTTAATTACGGTATTAGAACTGACATATAACTTTTCGGAGTAATAAGGAGGATTACGCGTCCAAACCTTCCTTATCTTTATTCTCATCTCAATACACTGAATGTTTTCTTTGGCACATAGAACAACATGGTGATAACTCGAAGCAGATTAGGAAACGGTAATCTGACACTTAAGCCTTGTGTAGTCGTGCATGCATCAGAGGTAGTGCCTACGCAACATCAACTCATGATAGTGGGAGTCTAAGCAATGATCTGGGATATGATGGTTGAATAGAGGGAAGAGATGAGGCAACTAATTAGTGTTAATGGAAGAGAGCCTACGACACCTATTGAGAAACTTGAGCTGAACATAAAGCAGTTAGAGGAAGGAAGCTACAGTCGAACTATTAACCAAGCTGAGCCAAGAGTGATTAGAAGGAACCAACCACATGGAGGAAATGATGGACATGGGTGCAAGTATAAGGATTTCATGACATCAAAGCCACCAAGTCTTTATGGGAGCCCAACCCTATTGGAATTTATAGAATGGATTTCTGAGATGGAAATGGTGTTTGAAAGTTGTGACTGCAGCAACCGACAAAAGATCATCTTAGCGGTCAGGAAATTAAAGACATGAATTTTGAGCTGGTGAAAGTTGTTGGCTGATTCCATGCCAAAAGGAGAACCAGGGAAGATGTCATGGGAGAACTTTCTATAAGAATTAAAGATGCAGTCCTACGATGAACAAGACCTTCTAGAAATCAACAATGAATTCCAAAACCTGAAGAAAGGAAAGATGAGTGTCAGGGAGTATGTCGCAGCTTTCACGGAGAAAATGAAGCTAGTTCCTTACTTAGTTCCTACCAAACTTTCCGAAGTGAATAAGTTTGCTAGTGGACTACTAACGGATTATGAGCCAACAGTGAATCTAGCAACTACCCTGAAAGCAACCATCTGGGCAGCAAGAAATGTGTAGACCCAGATAAAGGAGAAGGGTCTGGAAAGAGCTAAGACATGAGAGAAAAGGAATTTGGATGGAACATCAAGGACCGACAAGAAAAATAAGTTCTCAAAGTTTGGGGGTAACAATGAAGCTAAGTGGTGCGATGAGTGCAAGAAGACTCACTTTGGGAGATATGACGGGGAGGTGATCTGTTACAAATGTGGAAGAGCAGGTCACTATTCTAGATATTGTACATTCAATGACAAGAAGTGTAAGGTCCAAATATGGATCTTTACCAGTAGTTAATCAACAATCAATCACAGAATAAGAATAAGATGAAAAGAAATCAAGCTTGCACACGATTATATTGAGAAAATCGTCTGGTACAACTCGATAGGACTCTATGGAATCAACAACTACTAAAAGACTAACACCTCCTCTATATATACAAGACACGACCATAAACTGGGTTTGCGACCGTAAACAGAATTTACGGTCGTAAACGTGTTTACGGCCGTAAACACAGTTTACGGTCGTAAACACACAAAAAGTTCAACAATCAACAAACAACCCATAAACACTATAACAGACTCATTCTGAACACAAAACAATGAAAGCCTAGACCAAACCATTTCCAGGGTCCTTCAATCTCCCCCTTGGTTTGGTTCTAGCTTAGACTCAATCCTTGTCGACCACCAGAACATCCGACGTTCCCATCGCTCCATTCCACATCTTTTTTTCAATGATCTCAGCCACCATTGCCGTGTATTCTTTCGCCGCGGGCTCGAATATTGTTTCAGCCACCTTAATCTGCTGAGTAGCAAGATGATGAATGTCCCATTTGTGAAATTGAAGCAAGTCCCTTTTCTCATAGAGACGGATGCAATCATCTTTAAGCTTGATGACAACGGCATCTGTTAATTCATCATATACCCAATACAGCATGGATGCAAGAGAACCATCAGGGTAGTTTTGAAGAACAGGGACTTGTTTCACTTGTGCGGTAGCTGGCCACATCACTTGTTTAAGTGGCTGATCAGTCTTGGGATCAAGTACATTGGGGTGAACCTTGACGATTGACTGAGCAACCTTCATCGAAGGAAATCCTTTGGCAACTTGATCTTCCAAAAACGATTTAAACTGGCTCGCCCTGGGATTATTTGAAGGATTGGAGAAAGGAGCCTTAGACAGCTCAATAAGATCAATCTTGGTAAAAGAGTCAAAGTCGTGAGCATCTTTGTATAGTTCATTTTTGCCGCTCTTTCTCCTTACCATGAACATGTTCATCGTGTCATGGAATCCCCATGAGATGATTCCAGACCTGTCACCATAAATGTCTCTGAAGCGATTTTCGCCCAGATCCGTAACAGTAACATGTTGTTTATCCCAGGGCGCCTTATGATCTGCGCTTCGTTTGAATAGAAGTTGACCCTTTTCAGATTCCTGGGTCGACTTCTTGCGTTTTAAGGCCTTTCCACGTGGAGCTTGCTCTGGTTCCTTTTCAAAGCGGTCTACGACGGTGGTGGTTCTGATAGTTGTAGGAGCAATGGGAGCATCTTGATTAGGAAGATAAATATGTGGCTCTTCAACAGATGACTTGAATTCACCCCCAAACTTATCTTCCAGCTTTTTCTTCAAGTCATAGTAACTGGCGGTTAGAAGGCCAAAATGAGTCTGGAGATCTATAATTTGTTTGGTCTTCGCAGCATTTTCTTCATTAAGTTCTGCCATTTGAATACTGAGCTGTGTGTTTTCAGCTTGAAGGCCTGCGACCTTAATGTCAAGCTCAATATTCCTCTGATCCAACTCGACATTTTTCTGACTCAGAGCATCGACCTGCTTCTGAAGACCAAAAAGTGTAAGACCTTCTTCTCCTGTGTTATCACCCCCTATATAAATTCCTTTGCCACGCAAGGGTGATGTTGAAAATGGTTCTCTGGACAAGAGCATTGCTAACTTGACAGAGGTAGCGTTGTGCTCTGGCCTCGGAGGAGAGAAGTCCGTTGGGAAGGACGAGCCACCAGTTTCGTAGAAGGTACTAGGACCTTCACTGATTGGCTCAGTTGAGACTATGACTGGGGTTGTTGTTGGTGGAGCTGAAGCACTTTGAGTCACCAGTCTTGGGTCAAGTCTTCGTCTTTTGCTAGGAGAAGGTGTAGTTTGAGTGACTGGAGGATCACTTTCCATCGGCGCAGATGTAGATAAGACAACATCAAGGGGAGGAATCCCTGACGTCACCACCATAGGAATTGCTATTTCCGCCGATGTTTTGGTTGGTGGAGGTGTAGCTTCAAGAACATCTTCTTCTCTTGTCTCAGTTGCCGGTTTAGCAACTTCATTGACATTGTCGAGCAACTCATTGAGGTTTACCCCTGTCAGGAAATCCTCGTTACTCCCAAAATTAACAGGAATTTCATCATTGTCAAAACCTGTGAGATCCAGGTCTTCATACAAGTCAGTTTCTGACCCCGACCCCCTGTGAGAATCTTCTTGAACCCAAGCGGATGTCAATTCATGTTCCGAAGCTACATCAGCATTAACAGCTGGATCTTCTTCTTCTTCATGATATGAGACAGTGATGACATTTTTAGAAATGACCCTCTCAGAGGAAGTTGGCTCAGATGACATTTTCTCTGACGTTCCATGCGACTCAGAAGACTCGTCAATTTCAGCAAATTTTCCAAATTTGACCAGAGGATGCAATCCTTGAAAAATGACTTTGCCCTTTCTATTTTGCTTGATAAGACCAACTGTGTGAGGGCCCAAGGATTTGATATCCAACTTGTCACCATCCTTGACCATTTCTGGAAACTGATCGTCGACAAACACTTGGATAAGCCTTGGATAAAGTAGAAATGCATCTCTGGTCCCCCGGGTAATGGCATTAATGTTGACCGAGAACTCATCAAGAATGAACTTTGAGAAATTAAACTTTATGCCAGCAGCCAAGGAGACAATTGCCCCGGTGTTTCTGTGAGAGATCTCATCGGCTCCTGATCTCCTGCCAGAAATGCAGCTCACGAACACGTGTGCCAGGAATCGCCAGTAAGGAGGCAGGAGCTTCTTCACTGTGGGAGGGTAGATACCCTCGTATCCCATCCTCTCAAGAACCCTTTGTACATCTTCAATTCCAATTTCAGTAGGGAAATTAGATTCATCGACGACAAGCAAAGTATTTCTGATGTACTCCTCCGTAATAGTGATCTTGCAACCTTTGACTATGGCTTCAATTGTTATCTCTCCGTTGACCTTTTCCATTTTTACAGTTTGCCAAAATTCCCGGATGATGTTTTGATAAATGACGGGATTTACTGTGATGGCATAGGATAAGCAGCACTCCCTTAGCCTGTAGATCATGGATTTGAACTCCGCATGAGCGACTGGAGGATCATCCAACACGATTGCCAAATTGTGCATATCCGTGAACTTAAGATTGGCCATTTTTCTGCACTAAACAAGCCAAGTAAGAAAACACAGGATTTTAACAAGTTAAATCATTTAGTTTTCTCAATTAGACAATTTATTTTGACTTTTAAAAATTAGTTTGACTACAAAATATTGGAGTTTATGGTCAAAATAGTCAAACATTGGAGTTTACGGTCAAAGGAAGTCAAGCATGGGTTTACGGTCAAAGATGGTCAACAGACCGTAAACTGAGTTTACAGTCGTAAGACCAAAACTCGGGTTTACGGTCGTAAGACCACTTTAGGTTTACGGTTCTTGAATGATCCGAAACCGTAAACTCTTCGTGAACAGTAAACGCCGACAGAACTTTAAACTTCGATTACTCCTTCGTTTTTGGTCGGAATGGCGAATAGAGAGCATATCCTTCGTCAGATTCATCATACCTTCGAGATGTACTAGGCCGATTTCTCAAAAACTTCAACAAAAATTTCGATGAGAGAGAGTAGAGAGAGAGAATGTGATTGCGGCTGTAAAGGGAGATGAGGAGGTGGAAAAGGGTTTACGGAAGTAAACTCTTTGTTTTATACTTCCTCGAAATAACCAGTCTCCCACACAGTGTAAAACCCAGTCTTTTATCCCGATAAAATTTTTAAGAATAAATCTCTTGAGGATTTATTTAAAATAAAAATTAAATTAAATTAAAAATAAACTAAAAATAAACTAATTTCTAAAATTTAAGAATTAAAGGATTTAAAAAATAAATTTTGACAATTATAAAAAATAAAATAAAATTAGAATAAAAATTAAAAATAAAATAAAACAAAGGAAAATTTAAATTTTGAACAAACAAAATTTATTTCAACACTACTAACAAGATCTTGTGACACTGGGATCAAAGTTGTTAGACAGCCTTAATCCGCTTGTCGGTACCTTTCATCTTCACATCTTTATCTGGTCGATCGCCAGTATTGTGGTCTACTTAAACACGAAAAATCATGACAGATTTTGGACATTACTATTTGTTACAAGACAGGTGAGCTTAAGTTCCTAGATACTATATCTTAAGGACCATTCAGCTGACGACGACCAGGGATATTGTTGTCCACCTAAATTGAGCAGCGAGATCTATAGACAATCTTTGAGAGTTCAATTGTTAATTGTACTGGAACATGTTTCCCGCTTCCTGATATGCCCCCGTAATCAAGAACTTCCAGAGTACTCCTTACATCGGGTGAGAAGACAATCATTAAGAGAGAGGATGAATTCAGACTATTATTAATTATAGTTTTTAGAGGGATTAAGATGTAGAAGGGTGCATATACTGTGTACCAGGTCGGATTATGAGTCACGCAAAGGAGACAGTATATGGCTAACAAATGGGAAGAATTTCAGAGATTTAATATGCAGAGAGATAGATTTGCATATGTTGCTGTCCAGGTCGGATCTCTTCCAATCACGCAGAGGAGGCAACATATGACTGACAGATAGGAAGAGAAAGAAAACAATTTTCTACAGACCTAACTTATCGGAATTTACCAGTCGCCCCATCAAGACCGGATTTAAGGACAGAATCCGCACATCGAGGAGAAGTTAATCCACGGTTCCAAGTACGGGTTCATTTAATGTGACGAGTCGATTCCCATATATATCTCCCTGCTCAACCTATCCAAGCATCGTATTGTCAGGCTAAACGGATCTAACTAGGTCAAGATTTGTTAAGTCTAAGAATTTCTTAAGTTCAACTCTGCCTAGTCAAGTCCATTTATAATCTTTCGTGCCTACCGACGCATCAGCCCAGAGTAAAGACCCTTCAATTTTGGGTACGTTACGCAGACTCAGATTGCCTGTTATCACTTGATAATATCACTTCCCAGTCTTTTATCAACAAGCAAAACTGTTAGAGACAATATTTTTGATTTTTCTGAAATTTTTAATGTTTTTGGATTTTTGTTTATTTCTCCCCCTAAATTTGTGCATGGAAGAGAATGAAATCACTAAAATGCTCAAATTTAAACTAAGAAAAACCTAAAAAACAATCCTCAAAACGAATCATTTTTAAAAATCCCACAAGCACATCGAATCGAGCTTTGTGAAAAGGCTTTGTGAACAAGTCTGCCACATTATTATCAGTGTGAACATGTTCGAGCCTAATGAGCGAACGCTCATAGCAATCTCTAATAAAATGAATTTTGATGTCAATGTGCTTGGTTTTGGAATGTTGGACATGATTTTTAGCGATTTGAATAGCAGCCTCATTATCACAAAAAATTGGGGTTTCTAGATAATTCAAACCGTAGTCCAACAGCTGATGTTGGATCCATATGACTTGAGAACAACAGGCAGACGCAGCTACATATTCCGCTTCTGCTGTTGAGGTTGAGACCGTATGCTGCTTCTTTCACTGCCATGAGACCAGTCTATCTCCAAGAAACTGGCATCCTCCTGAAGTCGATTTTCTATCAAGCTCACACCCGCCATAGTTGCTGTCTGCAAAAGCATAAAGGTCAAATTCGGGATTTTTCGGATACCAAAGGCCCAGTTTTGGGCAACCTTTGAGATACCGAAAAATCCGTTTAACAGCAATTAGATGAGAGAGTTTAGGATTGGCCTGGTAGCGTGCGCATTGACAGACCGCAAACATTACATCTGGGCGGCTGGCAGTCAGATACATAAGCGATCCGATCATTGATCGATAATACGTCTGATCTACGGATTCGCCTTCAAGATCAGGAGTCAGTAAAGGTCTCTCCGCCATGGGTGTAAGAGCAGGTTTCGCGTCTTGGAACTCGAACTTCTCCAGCATATCATCCACATACTTCGCTTGGTGAATTAGGATTCCGGTAGAAGATTGTTTGACCTGAAGCCCCAGAAACATGGTTATCTCCACAAGAGAACTCATCTCAAACCTTTTCTTCATCACACCTTCAAATTCCTTGCAAAGCTGTGGACAGGTTGACCCGAAGATAATGTCGTCAACATAGATTTGAACTAGTATCTGATCATTACCCACATGCTTGATAAACAAAGTTTGATCAATGGTGCCGCGAGAGTATCCATTCTCGAGCAAATGCTTTGTTAGAGTCGCATACCATGCTCGAGGAGCTTGATGTAACCCATACAATGCTTTGTCCAACTTGTAGACACGATTAGGGAACTTTGAGTCAACAAACCCAGGGGGTTGATCAACATAAATTTCTTCCTTCACCTTGCCATACAAGTAGGCAGTCTTGACATCCATTTGGTAGACCGTGAAATTCATGTAGGAAGCATATGCGAGAAAGATGCGAATAGCCTCCAACCGAGCCACGTGAGCAAATACCTCAGTATAGTCAAGACCCTCAATTTGTCGAAACCCGCGAACCACCAGCCTTGCTTTATTTCGCACGATCACACCCGAATCATCTTGCTTATTACGATAGACCCAACGCGTGTCAAGAGCCCTTTTGCCCTTCGGTAAGTCAACCAACTTCCAAACCCCGAGCTTTTCAAACTGATTCAGCTCTTCATGCATTGCATCCACCCAGCTGGGATCATTCAAAGCCATGTCAACATTCTTCGGCTCTATTTGAGATATAAAGCAAGAGTAGAGACATGCATTAACGTCTCCACTCTGACTTCTGGTTTTAACTCCATCTCCCAGCTGGCCAATGACGTTATTGATCGGATGATTGCGTTGAATACATGAGGGAATGTCTTGGCTGATATCATTGATAGAAACAGGAAGAGTGTGAATATTGAAACTTCCATCATTTACTGATTGATTCACATTAGATGAATCTGCTACAAACTCATTTGCGATTTCTTCGAGAAAGAGGAGTTCCATAAACGTTGGATTGACAGCGGAAGCGTCTCTGGACATGAACTCTCTTTCAACGGGTGTAAGAGGTGTAGCATCAGTATTAGGAGATCCATCTTGAACTTTAGACTCTGGACTATTAGGTTGATCAGATGGCTCCCCCTCGGGTGGAGCAGAGGACTCCTCCCCAGATGGAGCACAGGACCCCCCCTCAACCGTTGGAGGTCTGTAGACAACTTCTTCGTCTTCGTCTTCATACACGATCTTCGAACCAGAAGAGGATCCACTTGAACTATTTGAAGACACATTTAAAGATTTGAAAAGCGATGTGTAATCAAATAACCAGTCAGGACCCACTCGAGCGTCTGTTTCATTCTCCTCCAGCCAGCGTATGTCATAGGATTCGACTATCTGCTTAGTCTTCTTGTTGTAAACCCTATACGCGGTGCGCGCAGCATACCCTACAAAGTAACAATCATCGGCTTTGGCGTGGAATTTAGGGTTGGATTCCAAATGAAGAAGGGTACAGGGGCAGCCAAATACACGGAAATGGCTGACAGAGGGCTTGTGTCCATGGAGAATTTCATACGGTGTCTTCATCTGTGCTTTGTTGATTAGAACACAATTCTGCACGTAGCAAGCAGTATTAATCGCCTCGGCCCAGAAGAAAACAGGTAGTTTGGAATCACAAAGCATCGTCCTTGCGGCGTCTTTCAATGTTCTATTTCTCCTTTCAGCAACACCGTTCTGTTGAGGCGTGTGAGCAGAGCTATATTGATGCACTATCCCCTTTTCTGCGCAAAAATGGTCAAGAACCGAATTCTTGAACTCAGTTCCATTGTCAGTACGAAGCGCTTTCACTTGATTGTTGGTCTGTTTCTCAATCATCACCACGAACTTCTTTTTTCAGGTCAGCAACCTCCGCTTTGTTGGATAAGAAGAAAACCCACATAAACCGAGAGAAATCGTCGATCACAATGAGGCAGTATGAGCTTCTGTTGATGCTCAGGACGTTAACCGGACCAAATAGGTCCATGTGTAACAATTGGAGCACTTGACTTATTGAGTTGACATGCTTGGGCAGGTGTGGTTTCCGATGGTGTTTGCCTTGAGCATAGGAAACACACTTTTCAAATGTAATAAAGTCTCTGACGGGTAGGCCTCGGACCATCTCATTCTTGGCAAGACGATTCAAGTTTTTCGCATTAGCATGACCGAGCCTTCGGTGCCACAGCATTGCGTTTTGTTCGGCGACTTTTGAGAAGAGGCAAGTGACTTGTTCAGGGAGATTGGTGTTCATGTCAATAATGTAAGCATTCCCATCCCGCTTAGATTTGACGAGGATCCATTCTTCCGGGATGACAATGCCTGGCTTTAAGATCATACATTCCTTGTCGGTAAAGTGGGTGGAGTAGCCTTTGTCGCAAATTTGGGAAACGCTCAACAAGCTGTGCTTTAACTCGGGAGCGAAGTTGACATTCTCAAAGCTTAACACTCCATTTGTAACAGTTCCTCTTTGCGTGATTTTTCCTCCATCTCCGCCCGCAAAGGAAACATACCCTCCATTAAAGGATTAAATTTCGCTCAATTGGGATATGTCTCCAGTCATATGCCAGGAGCAGCCACTGTCGACGTACCAGGGACGAACGACATTCCTCCGCAACTGTCCCTGCAAAATGAGCGGAATCATTTAGATTTAGGAACCCAGATCATTACAGTCCTGGGTTTCCTTTTTACTTTCTCTGAATTAACATTTAAATATTTCAAACTAGGATCCTCATTCCTAATTACTTCAGAGGGTGGCAAAGATGGATTAGAAAGTGATTTAGGCTTCCATTGAAGTTTAGGTTTTACAACATTCTCTTGTGGTTTTGAAATAGATTTCTTAGGAGTCTGCACAAAGCTTCTGGATGTTCTACTCGAAGTGGTTGAAGATCTAGAATTGCTTTTTGACGAAACCGATCTTGGCGGAGCCTTTTTCGGTTTTGGCAAGCTCTTTTGAGTTTTGTTGATAAAAACCTTTTTATTCTTTTGAAAGACAGCTCTTTTTCTACTTCGGTCATCTTTCCAATCATCAATTCGAGAACAATTTCTTGAGGATTTTCTAATTAAAGACCTTCCTCGAGATTCGTTCTCTCCTCTTGGTGACAGATAGTTCACAAAGATCCTGTTATGGCAATTCCTAGCTATGTGACCACCAACGCCACAATTAAAACAAGTCTGTTTATTATTTGAACTTGTGCTACATTTATCAGATTTATTTTCTTGATTGACACTCTTACTTTTCTCAGAGGAGCATACATGAGAGACAGATTGTGATATAAGTGAGGGTGCCTCAGAAGGTATGACATGTGGAATTGATGGTTTTTCATGAGAATTGCCAGCATCAAAATTACCAAAAAGTTCATCAAACATATCAAAGAAATTAAATTCAACAGAATCAGAAATAGGAACATCACACAAAATACTATCAGTATTAACATCAGAATCACAAATAGGAATAGAAACATCAGAAATAGGAACAGAAACAGAAACACCAACTCCATGCTTTGCCTGATCTAAAGGATGATCTGCAGAGGAAGAAGAAGCGTCAGTACTTTCAACATTTATAAATCCTCCTGAAACGAAGCCAGATGGATTGCCATAAACCATAAAAGATTCATTGGCAATCTCATCTTTGGACAAGGGTTGATACTGATAGGTATGATTATATGGAGGAGGCACGCTATCATATCCTAAACCCTTAGACTGATTTCGTTTGAAATCCATGCAGTGATCAATCATGGTGGCAACTACCTCGCTTGATCCATCAAATTTTTGAAAAGCAAAATTTGCATAATTAAACCTTTCCTTTAATGTATCAAGCTCGGCAGTTAGCGCATCATTTTGTCTTTTAACATAATTGTACATTTCACATTTCTCACTGTACTCTGCCTGGATTCTTCTAAAATCGTTTATCTTAGCTTCTAATTGGACTTTAAGAGGCTTTTGTCCTTTCCTAAGTTGGTAGCCCTCATATCTAAGGTCCTCTACTTCTCTACGCAATAATTGGACTTCATCACGAAGAACTTTAACATATTCTTTACATGCATAAGAACAGGATGGTAGGGTTACCTCGCTTCTCTTGGGCTCAGAAGAAGTAGACGCCATGAAAGCAAACTGCAGCTCCATCATTTCTGCCTCGGGATCAGCTTCATCAGTCTTTAATGAGGCATCATCGATCTGAGCAAGGTGAGCATTTTCTGGCCCTGAAATGTTCAAAGCCTGAATATGGTCCTCCCAGTCAAAAGACTGAGCGACCATAGCGGTCTCACCATTAGCTGCAGCACCTGCACGGTTGTTTCCCACTGCTACCATCATTCTGTTGTTGTTGACCCTACGATCTGGTTTAGGACATTCACGAGCAAAGTGACCCGGCTCGTGGCAGTTGAAACATCTCAGCGTGCTCTTGTTGAATCCCACCTTCTTGTCAGCATTCATGCCCCAATTGCTCTTCCCAGTCTTCTTAGCAAACTGCTTGGCCCTGAAAACAGCCATAGCAATCTGCCACGTGATGTCCATCTCTTCTACGTGTTCAGGATGAATCTGGTCCAGGTCAGCAAATGACAGCTGAGGTGGAAGCTCTCCAGCTACAAAAGCATTATAGCAGTTAACAATCCCAGTAGCTAGAGCCAGATTTTCATCAGTATCCTTAGGGTTTGAGGAAGAGGCTACAGTAGGTACATTTAGGGAAGGAACAACTTGTGGGGAGATAAATGGTTGATTCTGAGGATGAGGAATAGGTGATGCAGCAGCAAAGGTCTGAATTTGAGGTGGTTTAGCAGTAAACCCTTGACCTGAAGAGGACATGATTGAGGAAAGAGCATTGTTGGATGAGATCCCAAGATTTGTAGTAGAGTATGAGCTCACGTGATTGATCTCTCTCTGTTTGTCATCAATATCACAAGATTTGATGATTGCCATGGTTTCATCAAGAGTGAGGCGGTTTAGATCCTTAGTCTTCTTGATCACAGCAACATTCATATCCCATGATCTGGAAAGAGCATTGAGAAGCTCTTTGTTGATTTCTGACTTGGTCAAGTAAATCCCAGATATGTTCATATCCGTTGTGAGAGTTGTGAACCTCTGCAATTGAGCCTCAAGAGTCTCTCCTGGAATGTAGTTGAAAATGTTGAACTTTTGCCTCAACATGTCCTGGCGACTCTCCTTCATATCCTCATTGCCCTCATAAACTTCAATTAGGGCTTCCCATAGATCTTTAGCTGAAGTGTACTCACGAAAACCTTGAGCAATATCAGGAGATAATGCCATGGTTAAAGTGGCTAAAGCTCTTTCTTGCTCTTCTATTTTCTCAAACTCCTCATCAATGTAGTTTTCAACCTCCTTGTCAATCACTTGGCCTGCAACTGTCGTAGTGATTCTAATAGGGCCTCTAAGAATGCTTCTCCATACCTTAAAGTCCTTCATTTTGATGTACTTTTCAATTCTATACTTCCATTCGGGAAAACCATCCGCAGACATCAATCTTGCAATTCGTGTGGTGGTGCCCATAACAGCGTCAAGTTCATGGAAATGATTTTGACCTTGAGAATCCATTTGAGATTAAGCAAATTAAGCAAATTAAGTTCAAAATTTGAGTTTACAGTTGAAAGGGTTTACGACCGTAAACCGATTTTACGGTCCAGATGATTTCGACCGTAAACGGAGTTTACGGTTCTGAGCTTACGACCGTAAACTGTGTTTACGGTTGAACAGTTTACGGTTTGTGAGTTTCCGGTTTATGTGTTTACGGTTCTCGAAACTTGGTTTACGGTTTATGAAGATTCAGTGTTCACGATTCTTGATGTTTTTGATTCAACAACCGTAAATGGAGTTTACGGTTGACAGCAAACTCCCATAAAACCCTTATGAACACGATTTTTCAGTAGAAACGATTCCCTTCACTACGTAAACACTAACAACAGGTTCGAACTTCAAAGATATCGGTTGAAATAGCCCAAAAATCGATTGAAAGAAGCTTTAACACCGGTTTTTGCTCTGATACCAATTGTAAGGTCCAAATATGGATCTTTACCAGTAGTTAATCAACAATCAATCACAGAATAAGAATAAGATGAAAAGAAATCAAGCTTGCACACGATTATATTGAGAAAATCGTCTGGTACAACTCGATAGGACTCTATGGCATCAACAACTACTAAAAGACTAACACCTCCTCTATATATACAAGACACGACCATAAACTGGGTTTGCGACCGTAAACAGAGTTTACGGTCGTAAACGTGTTTACGGCCGTAAACACAATTTACGGTCGTAAACACACAAAAAGTTCAACAATCAACAAACAACCCATAAACACTATAACAGACTCATTCTGAACACAAAACAATGAAAGCCTAGACCAAACCATTTCCAGGGTCCTTCAAGAAGTGTTAAGAATGTGGAGATGGTGGACATATTTCGAAGAATTTCCTAAAGAAAAACGACGCGGTAAGGCAAAATGTGTCGTCGAAGCTGATTGCGAGGGCATATCATATGATCATTGATAAAGCGGCAATAGGTCAAGAATAGAGAGCAACTTATCCAGGTTTTAGGATATAAGTAGTATCAAAATGAGTAGCCCAATGTAATAGACATGTAATATAAATAAATCTTGTAACCGTTTTCGGAGGTAATGCGATTTCCTAAATTATATTATGTGCTTTATGTGCGATTTCCTTCTGTGATAACTTAGTAGACTACGAGATAATACTTGGGACGGGTATGAGTAGGTGTGAAAGGTAGTAGAGGCACTTACTACCCGAAGCACAGGACTCACACTTGGATCATGGAAAGTCACAAGGTTACTAAGTCTCTAAATAGTTGAGTTATTTTGTTCATTTCCATCATTACCTTTGTTTTGGTAATGACTACGAAGATAAATTTCGACCTTATTGTTCATATCGAATCAAGTCCGACTAATCTACAAAGTAATATCGACGTAGCATCCGACTTTAGTTAAAAGATCAAAGGAAAAGATAACTGAAGCGATCAATAGAATTATCGCAATCATCCTTGAAGACTAGGAAGCCTGTAGCTAGAAGTGCTACATTCCGGAATGTGATTATATCACATTAGAACATGAAGGAAGGTATCTTTCATGTTAGAGTCTGACTTAAAGAGACCTAATTCTAACCACTGCATCATAGGATGAGAGGTCATTAGAACATGACCCATCGGTATGTTACGATAGTCAAAGTAAGGACCTTAATTTAGGTTAAGTCTATTCTAGAAAGAGCAGGAGCCTCCAATGGAGATCAAATTTAGTAGGAAGAGTGGGTGCAGCACCGACAACGGCTACCACCTAAGATGGAAAGGAAACGTGCAGAGTCATTATACAAGCCTTGTTTTGTTGATGATTCTGAGACGTAATAATCCTAAGGAGCAGATAATTGTAACACCCGCAGATTCCTACTAGTCAATTAAATAGAATAAGCTAAAAATGTCATTTTTACAGATCACACAAAGTGACTCTTTTCAGCCTTGTATTATTCTATTGTTTGAACAAGTTTAAAACAAATATCATTATATTTATTGGAATATTTCTTAATCTACTATATCATCAGATATATATCTAAATTATCCAAGAATCCTTGAAGTCGGTAATAACTATTCCTAGTATGATGTTAGAAGTATCTTGAGCATCACAATGATGCATTTACTAGGTATCATGTCCAGGTCTATTGCTCAAGGATTATTGTATAGGACTAGGACTTTTAAGTGTATACAATTTCACACCTCTCACGAGATTGTCTCTCAAGACATGAACCCATTCATTGAAGTTGTATCTATTGAATGTTATTGCTTTATAAATTCATTTAAAGAAAATTACTATTCATGGTAATGAGAGTGGATTATTTATATCTACAAAAATTTTAACAAAATTTATTTAGTATTTTCTAAATTTAATATTTATTAATTAATATCATTTTAGTTTTCAAAAACATTAATTATCAAAGTCTAGGATCCAAGTTGCAAAACAAATAAATGGTTAGTTATCATTTATCCCATTCATTTGAATCCAACCTGGTAGATATCGATTATCAACTATATTCTACTATATAATTCCTAGATTTATGGGATCGCTAATAACAAATTTAATTAGACATGTTTGATCTCATCTATGCCTCAGAACTCTCTTACTTAGGTATCCTTTAAGACAAAGATTCCCGATCAAATCATCCAATTTGAAATACTTGTGTAATCGGCCTTTAAATTTGGTATATAAATCGCAAAAACACCTCAGCCATCAAAAGAAAACACTAAGAAGTTAGGTTTCCTTTATCCCACTAGTTCATACAAGAGATGTGTGGGTGTTCTTCTAAAAGGATTGCATAGATTTGAGGTTTGTATGGGGATCGTTGATGTTCTTATAATTCTTGTTTAAAAACATATTATATCATGGTTATTTCATGCATCCAATAAAACATGGTATAATTTAAAAAATCTTATTTTATGTAAAATCACATTTTAACAATGTTCTTTTATAAAATCCGGTTTTATAAAATTGAGGAGGTCAAATTTTAATAGCTAGTATCAAGTTCTACATTTGAGCGTTTAGAATATTTGTAAACATTTTAATACAACTTTCATTTATAAATTAAGGTTTGGAGTTTGATAAGCTTACAAATCTCTAATTTAAACTTATGTAATTTTAATCCCGAAGTTTTACCGGTTACTAGTTTTAACGATAAAACTTGTTTTAATTTTAAAACTGTTTTGCCAACTTATGTTAAAAGGTAAATCTCATTAAAACTAAACTCCTTTGTGATTTTTATTTAAGTTCAAAAATTATTTTGCATTTTAAAAACTAATTTATCAACCATAACATAATAATAACAACATAAATATAAACAACACAAGCATGTGATAAACATATATGTATAAACCAAGCACACTAATGACATTTTGTGAGCCATCACCAAATGCCAAGTCCATTCCTAAAGGGAAATTTAAAGGGAACAAAAATCTTCTAGTAATGTTGTTGTAGAAGCTTTCACTTGAGAAAATACTCATTGCTTCTTGAAAAGCTTCTTAAAAGTAATAATTCAACAACATGCAACATTTTTCAAAAAATGTTGCAGAAAAGGTTGCATTAGGTCCAACAGCTCCAAGGGAAGTTGCCAACAGTAACACCTTTTGCAACAGTTTGTAGAAAGGTTTCCTTTGCCCATGCACACTTCAAAGTTGTGAAAATTTCCTTTTGGTCTTCAAAAAATGGCTTCATCTTCATTTCTTGTTACATTTTTGTACAAATAAATTATTTCTAAAAACTAATCTGTTACTTACAAAAATAAATGAAGAAAACTAATTTATTTAATTATTACACACCATATGAATAAATAAATATTATAACCACTTTTTCAACAAATCAACTCATACAAAAACACAAAGGTCATTGGCTAGTTTATGCATATCATACACATTTATATACTCAAAATTATATAAAAAAAAACTATTTTTTTTTCTAAGACAGCTTTTATCACTAAAAGGATGTATGTAAACTTTTATTTAAAAAATAACATTTAAAACATTTTAAAGTTGTCATAGAAAATATGTATGGATTTTTCTTACAAAGAGAAAACCATCCATGTTTCCAAAAACAAAGATTTTATAAACTTAACAAATAATCTACCTAATCTTGCAAAAATGGATATGATACCAATTGTTGGATTTTTATTCAAAAATTGTTTCAAAAACATGAACAAGGAAACAGAAGACTTTGATTTTGAACAAAATAAAACTAGTTTTATTCCCACCAAAAGATCATTTTGCAAGACTTAGAAAGATAAAAACAACCATAGAAAGAAAAGTGTTACAACCTTTGAAGACTTTAATTCTCATCGGAGATAGGAAGTTGATGAAGTGTGGCATGAAAATTCAAGATTGAAGTTCTCTAGACATATCCACCAACAATAAATCAACTTGATAAGATTCTAGTATTCTTCTTGTAATAAAGAATCTCTTAAGCTCTTAAGACAAGAAAACTAGTTCGCCTTAAAAAATAGTATTCGATTATCATCTTCATGTTTATGTTCTTACCACTCTAAGAGACAAAAACTAAAGAGGATATGGAGATCGGAAGCCACAATTTTGTGGTTTTCACTTTGTGAAATAAGTGATAAAACTAGATATTTTAAGTCCTTACTTTAAGCCTTTATCCTACGGGCTTAACACTTTAAGACCCATGTTGCACTAAATCAACTAGTTGTAACACCCTGTTTCCAGTCATTTCTTATTTCAGGGTCGTGGGTCGGAAGTTGATTATGTAAAGGCTTTGGGCCTTAAGGAGGCAAAGTTTAGTCGTTGTGGAAGAAGGTATGACGGTTAAGAGATTTAACCCCTTGAATTGTGTTTTGTGTCGAAGGGTAGAAAGGTAAAAGTCATAGACCGGGTTCTTACATGAAGTATATATTTTTTCGAGAAGTTTTTAGTCCAAGATATTCATATAATATTGTAGGTCTCTTCGATATCTTTCTGTGGATATAAAGATCGTCAAAAACATAGTTGGAACAAAGAAGTTATGACCGTTAGAAGTTAGGTAGGTTTTGGGCTTTGTCTAGTAAACTACACGTACAGGATGTACGATGGGCGTACTAGGCATCCCTAGTATGTTGGGCGTACCAGGAGTACGTTGGGCGTACGCAGTCAGAACCCAAACCCTATTTTCTGTTGGATTAGTGTCTAAGTGCATAACTATAATTGGTATGTACTTGACCCGAATTGGCATGGTCCATTTGGGTTGCATGGCATCGGAACAATTGGATAGACAAAATGAGAAAAAGGATACTTATGATTTATATTAATATATTATAAGTTCTAATATATTAATATGAAATCATATTATTTAATTAGTATTGATCAAGAATTAATTTAGAATTAATTTAGTGATCAAAAGGAACTAATTAAGTATGGACTCTTATATATATAGGATGGGCCAAGTTCATTTAGGTTGGGCTAAGCTTTCATGCATAGTCCATGGAGTGTTTAACCCATGGATCCTATGGAAATGAAAGGTCATGGGTATTATGGTTTACGTGAATGTAACCCTAATCCTCCACACTATATAAAGAGGTCTATGGTTCATGAAATGTCACTAGAGTGCATACATAAAATGAGTGCTAAGCACTAGTGTATAGTAAACAAAAGGGCAAAACCGATTTGGTGCATGTATCCTTATTATCAAGTTATTCCAAGGGTTCTTGGTGTTGTGTGAACCATTTGAGGTGCAACACTTGAGGCACTAGGCTCTTAAAGGTTCAAGACTTCAAGCTCCATCAAAAGGTATGTCATTCTACTAGATTCTTGTAGTATAGTTGCTTCATATTATGCTAGTTAGGATGAAACCTTGGAATATTGAATATTTGCATGTATAATAGAGAAAACATAGATCCAAGGTTTATAGGGTTGCATGTACACCATAGGAGTGTTAGAATGCTCAAAACCCATCAGTGGTATCAGAGACTAGGCTTGTTTTCATTTATACTTGATGCAAATTGCTGAAAATCGAAGTTTGTATGCTGTCTGGACAGCTGACTCGCCGAGTCCATTAATGGACTCGACGACTCCATGCCTAAATTCATCCAACTCGTCGAGTTGGTTCATGCACTCGACGAGTTGGACCCCCTTACAGCATATCTTCTACTTTTAAGGATGGAATTGGTCTAGAATCATTACCTTAAACTGTTTTGGACTTATAAAATCTGTTTTTGATGTGGTAACGATTATGGTAAACCAATTTCAAGGCTGTTATCAAAATTTCAAGTTTTATTTGTGTTTATGTATTTCTTGAAATTGTTGATATGATTGTTCATACACTTATGAGTTTTGGTAGATCATAGGAATTATTTGCAAATTCTTTGTTAGTTAATTCTTGATCTAAATATTTTTTAATGGAGTCCATAATTTGTCCTCAAGTTATGGATTACCACAAGTCATTTCTTTTAAAGATCCATTAAAATGCATAGGTTATACAATTGAAGAGTCCTTTTGTTTTATGAACTCCATAACTTGTCCTCAAGTTATGGATGTTCAAAAGTCTCTTCATTAAAGTTTTTAAAACCTTAATTAAACTCATAAGTTATGAAAATCCAAAAGTTTGAATAGTTCAAAACTTGCCCTCAAGTTTTGGAATTTGTAAAGTTTCCCCTCATGAATACTTTAATTCCAAGTTAAACCCTTAGAATTTTAAAAGTTAAAATTCAACCCTTATACTTTATAGTATTATAAGTTAATAATATATATATATATATATATATATATATATATATATATATATATATGTATAAGAACAAAGTCAGTCTTACCGTTAGTAGACCTCATTCACGAAGCCGGTCTATAATGGGGGTATAAGGTTACTGCCTATAAAATGGCAGTTTAATGGGTGTCCACTCTCACCCACCGCTTCCTTGACTGGTGGAGGGTCGTTAGCCGAACGGGTAGGACAAGACTATAATTCTCCCTTCATTATAAGTATAATGATAAATATAAAGTAACTAAACCTTTTATAAATTCCCAATCTTAGTTACTTTAGGAAAATGTGAATTTAGTGCTAACCCATGAAATTACACTTTGCACTTTGCTAAAGTCGGTAGTGGAGCGCGTGTGGTTAACCGGCACACTAGCTTGGATTTAACAAGGTAGGCAAAGGGTAACTTAATGTTTATCATAGGATCGGTGGAGCGCGTGTGGTTAACCGCCACATCGATTAAGTGATAAATATTAAGGGTACCAAGTATATTTGCATGGTTATTCACACCTTGTTTGTGATCCTCTGCATCCCAATCACGAACTTGAGAGGGCACAATCGAGATTGAAACATGCCATTGAAAAGTTCAATGAATCTCAAAAGATCTAGGAGTTTCAAACCAATTAAAACCTAATACCTATTTCGTTTTTCATGGTGGAAATTGATGAATCGTCATTCGCCTACCTTCAAATATTTTGTAGCTTGGATTACGGCATCCCTCTTCCAAGTTATAAAATATTGTGTTGGGTCCTAGCCTTAATATTTCATATTGGGTGTTCTATTAAGGACTTAAATCAACTAACTTGAATTTTCTCCCATTGTAGATGTCTGGTTCAGACAATTATGATCTTTCCAAATCTCTTGGAACAAGCTTTTCCTAATGAAGATGATGTCCCACGATTGAATCATGGAAATCATACTTCTCTTCCTCCACCTCCTCCAATTATTCTCCCTGACCCACAAGCTCGAAGACTTGAAAAGTTCAAGATCACTCAAGCCTTGCTTGCAATGAAACATAAAGATGGAAGACCTGTATGCACGCATGTCTTAGGAATGAAGTCACACATTGACAGGTTGAGAATGTTGGGTGTCGTTGTCCCAAGGAAGTTGGCTATTGACTGGGTTCTTCAGTCACTTCCTGAGTCATATAATGAGTTCATTAAGAACTACTATGTGACAGATCACGACATGACCCTAATAGATCTATCTTATTTGCTTGTTGTTGCTGAGTCAGAAATGATTTGGCGCAATGATTAAGCAAATATGGGTGGAAGGTCTATTTCTCAAACTTCCATGGACATTGGCAATGGTAACATTGGAAGTCCATAAAAGCGTTCTCTTCCCAATGGAAAGGGATCGGTCATAGTCAACTCGATTGACCAAATGGTAAAGAGAAAGGCTAAGTCTGAGATTGTCTCGTGTACCATTCTCAAAGGGTCCATATGTTTCTATTGCCAAAGTAAGGGGCATTGGTTGCGAAGCTGCCCTAACTACCTGAAGGATTTGAGAGAAGGAAGAATCAAAAAGTTTGACTCTACTTCAGGTAAGTCCACTATCTAACTCTTTTAGGTTCCTAGTTGATGATTCTTAATACAAAATGTGACTCGGTTACATTTTGATGTTTGGCAGGATCAAGCAAAGGGAAGGAAACTTAAAGGAAGAGTATGTTGAATCTTATCGCGAAGATGGATTTCAATCGCATGGTTCGAAGATCGGAATCTTGAGCTACTACTTAGGAGTTATGATAGATTGCTAGGAAATATGTTATAGC
Source organism: Lactuca virosa (assembly GCF_052849685.1). Lineage (NCBI taxonomy): Eukaryota > Viridiplantae > Streptophyta > Magnoliopsida > Asterales > Asteraceae > Lactuca > Lactuca virosa. The sequence goes on from NC_136431.1 coordinate 191,687,823, forward strand.
ATAATTTTCATTTAAAGTTGCATTGTAAGGAAAATTTTTTCCGCATTTTATAAATAAATAAAATTTTGTTTTATTTTATATCTCCTTGCAATGGCATTTATGAAAATTGATGTTTGTATGTTTCTAGCAATATTGGAAATATGAATTTGATTCTTTCTTTTGTGGTAGTGTCTAAATTTACCAAATAAGGAAAGATTCTCATCACCCAAGTTTCAATTGGACAGAAACTTGGAATCATGCAAGTTGTATCGTATGATGAATGAGAATTTTCATCTTTGGAAAATTAAGACTAATTCCTTGCTCACATGTATATGTGAGTCAAGTGAAGGACTAAGGGATCGAGTACACATTCTTGTGCACTGGTCAAGTCCACCACAAAAGATCGATAAGAATATTCGTCATGATTTACTAAAGTTTAGTAAATATGGTTATACTTACAAGTTTACGTATAATTCTGAAACATTGGAAAAGTTTCGATGTATGGCAGAACGAATGAGAAGAATCAAATTAGGCAGAAAGATAAAAGTTTCTCAAATCTGAAAAGATGGGAGAGTACTTTAGTATCATGTTTTATGATCATCTTAATGATTGTGAGACCATATCACAATTCATCCTCTAAGGACATCTTAGTGCATTCTTATGGCTAAGAAGAGGAATCATGAATTGTTGAAATGGTTAAATCAAGAAGATGAGTCATACTTCGTTCCAAAACAATTCTTAGAGTCATAATCCAAGATTGTAACTTGAGTGACATATCTCAAAGAAGGTTTATAACACTTGTCAAATGTAAGAGTAAAATGTGTTCTACTCTTGTACATTTGAAATTGGTAAGTTGTGATGTTTTGGATAAAACAAAGACCAACTAAGGCCAATTGTGTGAAGTGTTTGTCTTGATAAGAATCCACACTAACTCTTGAATATATGCTTTGTCAAGGAATAGTTCTTGACAAGAGAAGCTCATATGTCAAGAGGTCAGTGGGAGTCTTAAAGATCTTGGAAAAGTTTCAAGAACTAATCAAGAACAAAACCTGTTGGTTATCACTGGCACACGACTTGAGGTTTGTAACCTATTGTGTTGACATATTCCTATTTCTGTGCCCATTCCAGTTAAAGTTGACTATGCATCTGAGTTCTACAAGTTCTCAGTTGTTTGCATAACTACTTGGAAGCAATGGCAGGCCCTTGTGCTGCCAGGTGGCAATAATTTAAGATTGCACAAGTTCAGTCCATATGAGTTTGGATTTGTCACTAACCTTGTCTTGTGATTATAGTTTTGACAAATTCACATGGATAGGAACACATACACCATAAAATTTAAGTGTCATAAGGTTTCTCTCCGATTCATGAAAATGATGGTGAGGAAACACTTTCACTAAATAGATTTTAACTAGATAGCAAGTGTGATATTTGCATTCTCAAAGTCGTTAGTGGAACGTGTGTGGTTAACCGGCACACTAACATGGACTTGTGAGAAATGGCAAATATGACAACCCGAAAATTTTTATCTTGTAAGCCCAACCAATCACCCAAAAGTCAGACTTAATTTCATTGCCTTCTAACCTTGTTTATGGTCATTCTAATGAGTTCTAAGCCTAGTACACTTATGGATTGAGTGTTAGGAAGTGTTAGCTCGAGATCAGAAGGCTGCACCCGAACCAGAGAACCCCACACTTGAGGTTCACGGCCGCAAACCTAGTTCACGGCCGTGAACTCTCTTTAGGGCCGCAAACCTAGTTCACGGCCGTGAACTCTCTTTAGGGCCGTGAACTCCTTCCTATAAGTATAAATTCCCTTTATTTTTCATTCATTTCTTCATCTTCTAGCCAAGAACTTGAGTTCTCTCTCAAGTATCATCCACCAAGAACTCTTATATCTTCCTTTAAAAGGTTATTAACACATCTATACTTGTTTATGCTTAGAACCTCCTTTGATTACACCCTAGATTCATCACTCTTAGACACCGTCTTCATGAGTTTGAGGTGTTCACGGCCGTGAACCCTTCATGGGTCGTGAACCCTTCAAGAACTCATCATGCTTAGGCCGTGAACTCCAATGGGCCGTGAACCATTCATCATAGTGGGTCGTAAACTCCAATGGGTCATGAACCCTTCATCCATTTGGGCCGTGACACTTTCTTTGGGCCGTAAACTCCCTTTGATCAATCACATGTGATTTTAACACTTCATTTCAAGTGTTTCCTAGTCCCTAAGGTTGTTTCCTTGCATGTTAGTTATGTTAAACACTAATTACATGCCTATACATGCCATTATATGTCATTTAGGACTCGTTTGTGTCTCGGGAATTCATTCGTGGAACTTCTCATCCTTACGCGAACCTTCAATTGAATCACCCACATAAGGTGAGTTCATACCCCTATAATCAATCTTTTAAATGTTTTAAATGCTTTTAAGGGGGGGAATACAAGTTGAACACAATGTTAATTGTGTAAATGTTATTTGTGATAACCATCACGTTAAAGGATTTCTTATTTTTTTTATGAGTTTGTGTATAGATCTATACGGGATTGACACCCCACACCTTGTTGTTAGCTACAGTGGGACTTGCAAGTCTACGGGTGACAAATATCACATCAGTTTCGGCGCCATTAGGTCGTCGTGTTAACACACGTGTCATATCAGTATCGTTATAACCACATCACATTTTAACCTTAATTAACAAACTGGTATTAAGGTAGTTAGTGGTTCAGTAGTCACTTTTTACAACATTACTAAATACTTTCATTATTACAAAAGACAAACAATACAGTCGAGTCTTAGTACAATCAGTTAGAAAGGGGCCTATAATGCTAACTTTATGATTCCTCGGTAGATACATCAGAGATATATATTGATTGGGTCCAACAGACAGTAGGATGTGTGCTTTCCGCATCATTTTCTATTCCTTGTTTGGTTGTGGGCTTAGAGCAGATGCACCCAGTCTATTATCTATTCGATCTTAGCTATATATATATATATATATTCCGTATACACCAAGTAATCATAAGGAGTACCAGGTATGGGTCAGGTCATAGTATACAAATTCAATATACCATTTTCTAGTACAAACATATACTTTTCAGACAGAACATTTAGTAGACTAAACTAGAAACTTATCAGTAAAGGGTTTAATCCATTTATTAAACCAGTATAACTTAAAGGACCTTTGGTGGTTAATTCTATAATACCTTAGTTTATACATCAGGGCTATATATAATTGATATCTGATAGACAGTTGGATGTGTGCTTTCCGCCTTACTTCTTGTTCCTTATTTGGTTGTGGGCTTAGGGCAGATTCACACAACTAACTATCCGTTCGATATTAGATTATATATAACTAGTATAAACTAAGTGATTATAGAAGGAACTATTGTGGTTACCATTTTTACTAAAGGAAATAAGGGTTTTTCTTAAAGAATGTTTTCATCAAATATAAATGAACTATTACAATTAACTCCGTAAGTACCAAATGAATACACCATGATTATATACAATGAAGATCTAACAAACAATGGGATGTGTGACTTCCGCCTCATTCCCTGTTCCTTGTTTGGTTGTGGGCTTAGGGCAGATCCACACAATCGATTGTTTGTTTGATCTGGATTCTATATAACTTGTATCCCTTTAGTACTCATATAAGGGATTGTAGAGTCATTTTTACTTATCTTTCATCATATCAGAAGATATAGGATCTTCTGGAGGAACATGCGAACTTTTCTAAAAAGAACTTACAACTTACTTTACATCACTAAAATACTTATGAACTCACCAATTAAATGCTGATCTACGCTTTCAAAATAACTTGTATTCTCAGGAAACTAGTAGATAGGTACGCGCACTGGAACTCAGAAGATGGAGCATAGTAGCTTCATGTCTTGTTTTGTTATTTACTTTTGGAGTCTATCTTATGTGAATCACATACTTTGTAAACACTTTAATATTAATGCAATGGTTGTGTGTTACTTTGATTACTATGATACATGTGTTGTGATACTAAACATGACGTCCTCCGCCCCCAAACGTTTCCGCCGTTCTGGTTTGGGGGTGTGACAGCAAAGGTCTAAACAATTGGGACTATGATTACGGCATCCCTTTTCATAGTTCTAAGATTGTTTAGACACACATGTGAGCTATCTAAGGAAAGGTGTATGATTTTGATAAAGTTTTATCAAAGCATCTTGTATCAGAAATTAGAACTTTGGTAAGAAAGTCAATAAAGTATTGATTTCTAGAAGTCCAGCTGATTTCTGAGTACATGTCAAAGCTAGTGGGAGCATAAGTGTTATGCTAATAATCATCATGTTAGTGGGAGCATGATAATTATAATAAGTTTTGGAAGTTAGAAATGTTAATTATAGAAAACAAAAGTTTCAATTGGGAAAAAGTTGTTTTTCTATAATTAAGGGGGAGGAAATTATACTTCATTTCAAATCTAAAAGCTTAGATCGTGAGATTTTAATCAAATTTAGTCAAGTATATATATGAATGTTATGTTGGAATGGTTCAACAAAAGGAAATTCTATATATGGGAACATTATTTGCGTTCTAAAATTCGATTGTGATTACGACATCCCTTTTCATAATCTGAATAATGAGAACATGGCAAATAGAAATAGAAATATTATAGCAAAAGACTGGTCTAGTATCATGTCTTTATGTGATACATCATGAATCGTGTCCCATATGCTTCGGATATAGGATCGATTGCATGTGCTATAATATTCATCTGTTCTAAATTTTTCCAAATGCCTAGGGCATTAAGAGGGAAAAAGTACTAGAACTGGATATGACTAATTTGATTAAGCAATTGTCGAGGACAATCTAAGGTTTACCAAAGATTGGTTGCTCAGGGACAGTTGAAAGTATGGTGTAAATTCTTGGAGAGGACCATATTGACATATTCTGAAAAGAGGCAACTCTTGTTCAGAAGTGTTAGTTAAAATGGGGATATGGAAATGTTCTTATAGGTGAAAGTTATTCATTAAATCTGTGTAAGATTAGGAACGTTAATGCAAGAAGGATGTTCAAAGCAATGTACTTTGTTTGAGACTTCGTTTCCATGGAATTGATCTCCATTGGAATACTCTGTAATGTTTGATGACAAGTCTTTGTGACTTTTGTGCATAGTCATTACAAGAGGATCAATGCATTTGAGTTTAGAATCTAACAGATTTTGGTAAATGGAAGGAATTTGGAATTCTTACATTTACGATAAGGTTTTGGGATTGTGAAATGAGAATCGTTGAAATTATGTTCAATTGATATATTCCACAAAGTAAGGATCATAGAAAAACATAGTGTGCATACTTGGTGTATGGCATAACTATAATTTGGATAAACATAGTGTGCATGCTTAGAGCATGGCATGACTATTGTTTTGATTCAAGTATAAAGTTGATGATTTGAAACATTATGCAATGAATAATGAGTAATCAATATGGTGATAAATAAAAGGTTTTCTATTTATATTCATAAGTTTTGAGACCATATTGGATTCGATTATTCTTGTGTTTCACTTTGCATGTTTTGACTTCCAGAATAACTAGGTCATTCTTCCCGAATGACTAAGTTATTCAAACCATCCACAGTCGATAATACGTTGGAAGTAGGTATTAAGGCAAGACTGTCATGAAGCTGGCTTATAGATGTCTAAGGTGTTGGACATAGCAAGAGTTGCTACAACATTCATGAGTGCTCATAAGTTCTGAGTATTGGATTAAACCCACCCTCATTTGAATCACTTAATGGATTTTATCATGAGTGATCATGAGACGATAATATCTTATATTCTTCAAACCTAGATATATGAGTTGTTGACTATGAGTTGGTTATACATTGATTGTACGAAAACGCATTGGTAACTCGATGTTATAAAACGTACCTTTGTGTATAATTCAACAAGTAGTAGAACAAGCATATGAGTCGAAGTTTATCCATTCCTTTTACCCTTGGAGGGATAAAAGCGATATATGTGGGCCCCTCGATGATTTAGTGATGACACCCCTAAGTGCTTGGCCAAGCCTGGACTGATTTGATTTGATCAATTAGTCAGTCGTCATAAATCGGAAATCGGGAAACAACAAATAGACAGAGATAATGATTATAATCCATATCTCAGTCCATATGATATCTAGAATGGAGGAATATACGGTCCCTTATCTAATGGACAAGTCATTGACTAGGTCAGAGTTCGACAGCGGGTTTAAGAGCTACGATTGCTAGTCGGGTTTTGGAGTCATACCCAATAATAGTTTTAGACTTATCCAAGTGGGAGACTGTTGGATTAGTGTCTAAGTCCATAACTATAATTGGTATGTACTTGACCCGGCTTGGCATGGTCCATTTGGGTTGCATGGCATCGGAACAATTGGATAGACGAAATGAGAAAAAGGATACTTATGATTTATATTAATATATTATAAGTTCTAATATATTAATATGAAATCATATTATTTAATTAGTATTGATCAAGAATTAATTTAGTGATCAAAAGGAACTATTTAAGTATGGACTCTTATATATATATATATAGGATGGGCCAAGTTCATTTAGGTTGGGCTAAGCTTTCATGGATAGTCCACGGAGTGTTTAACCCATGGATCCTATGGAAATGAAAGGTCATGGGTATTAGGGTTTACGTGAATGTAACCCTAATCCTCCACACTATATAAAGAGGTCTATGGCTCATGAAATGGCACTAGAGTGCATACATAAAATGAGTGCTAAGCACTAGTGTATAGTAAACAAAAGGGCAAAACCGATTTGGTGCATGTATCCTTATTATCAAGTTATTCCAAGGGTTCTTGGTGTTGTGTGAACCATTTGAGGTGCAACACTTGAGGCACTAGGCTCTTAAAGTTTCAAGACTTCAAGCTCCATCAAAAGGTATGTCACTCTACTAGATTCTTGTAGTATAGTTGCTTCATATTATGCTAGTTAGGATGAAACCTTCGAATATTGAATATTTGCATGTATAATACAGAAAACATAGATCCAAGGTTTATAGGGTTGCATGTACACCATAGGAGTGTTATAATGCTCAAAACCCATCATTTTCATGGTTTGAGCCCAATTTAAGCTCCTTAACTTTCCCAAACCCATTCCATTCTTAGCCTCCACCTCTCCAACGCCCTCCCTTGAAACCCTAACCCTAGTTTGGGGCTTGTGAGCTAAAGAAGGAGTTTTTGAGTGCTTTGGAGTGTTCTTGTTGCATCTTGGAGAAGAAGGAGCTCATTAGAGAAGTGTTAGTTACTTTGGAGCTTCTAGATTCAGTCCTTGCTCACATTGATCTTTCTTCTGGAGGTATAAAGCTTGAATCATGATGATGCATTTGTTAGATCTAGCTAGTTTTGGGTATTGTGAACTTTTGGTCACTTTAGTGCATAATGTTTAAATATTGAAAGTTTGTAACCTTGTTATGGATAAAGTTGGAAACTTTATCCATCTAAACATCATTTTGATTCATATATGAAGGTTAGAGACTTGGACTTAATGGAGTAAGTTGAGAAAGATGCACTTTTGGTGCCTTTGAGACTTAAAGACTAGATCTTAGTTGTTTGTACCATTCTATTGGATAAAATTGGAAACTTTATCAATTATGGAGATATTAGGAACCATAAAAGTGTGATCTTGGTCCTTCTATCCCTTCCATTGAAGAGTTATGATGTCTTAATGTATTAATAATTTAAGGGTTTGAGCTTTTGGAGCATTTCAAGTCCTGGAAAGTCATAAAGGTGGAAATTTTATGACTTAAGTTGATCTTTTGAGTCTAGATCTGAGCTCTGGATAAAAGGTCTTTAGGTATAAAATGCTTAATGGAATGTTGGGATCAGCCAGCGTACGCTAGGCGTACCTAGGAGTACACTTGGCGTATTGGACTTGAATCGCAAACGCTGGGTGTACGCAGCCTGTCCTGGACTTTGACTTTTGTTGACTTCCGTTGACCGTTGACTTTAGACCAAGTTTGACTTTGGGTCAAACTTCAGGATTTTTGGCTATTGATGAAGATTCTATATGGTTCTAGTGTTAGTGGATTCGTAGGTTCAAGCAATGTAGAAAAGGGATCATATCGCAATGTTTCAGAGTTCTTCGACTCAGGTGAGTTTTCCTCACTGTACTTGTGGGTTGAAGTCACCAATGTCGGCCCACTAGCTTATGTATCCTGGTATATAGGATGTTGTTATGTTGTAATGGTCTGTTATATCTATATCCTTGTATATAGCATGTTGCTATATAGTACGATCTGTAGATCCGCATGTTTGTCTGTTGACTGGTTATATGTTTATCTAATGCATATGTTGATATAGTGTAGTTAGTTTGGGACTCTACTTCTTTGTGTTGCCAGTCAACAAACCCGGGGCAATCCAATCGGGAGGTTGTAGGCCTAGTATATAGTATGTATGGCAATCCAACTGGGAGGTTGTGGGCCAGGGAAATCCAACCGGGAGGTTGTGAACCAAGTATGTTGTATGTATGGAAATCCAACCGTGAGGTTGTGGGCCATGGAAATCTAAACAGAAGGTTGTGGACCAGGGGTAATCCAATCGGGAGGTTGTGGACCCGGGGGTATTCCAGTCTGATGACTGATTGGACCCAACATGCATGATTGTATATGTTATATGTTTTTGTGGTGGTACTTTAGGAAACTCACTAAACTTCGCGCTTAGAGTCTGGTTTCATGTTTTCAGGTACTTTAGATGATTAGGCAAGGTGAAGGATTGATCGTGCACAACCTTGAGTTTTTATGAGATTTGATATTGGGATGCTCTGATTTGTGACTATTGACACTTTGGAAACTATGTTTGTAAGCATTTATGGTTTTGGGTTGACTTTGAAAAATGAAAATTTTACTGTGCTTTTTGGGTTGTTACAAGTTGGTATCTGAGCCCTGGTTTGAGTGAATTGGATGAGCATTCATATGAATCCAGTCTCAAGCTAAGGATCTGTAAAAGTTTTCAAAAATGATTTTAGAAAAATGTTTCAAATTTGTTTTCAGAATTGTTTTCTAAATTATTTTCAAAATTAACCAAGGAAGGATGAAATGTGTACGATCAGCCGGAGCAAGAAAGTTTACCCCAAGTTACCCACACTGTTATTTTTTATTGATGAGTATGATAGACCTTTTATGCTAGTGGTAGGCTAGGGAGCTTCAGGAATTCATGATAGAATTGTTTGATGTATGATGCATGATAGCCTAGGAGGATTTCTTGTATATTAGATGAAATCGACATCATACTTTAGTTGCTTAGTGTGTGCATCATAGTTGTACATAACTAAGATTTTATAGCCTATAAATGTTGATTTAGCCTTATTTCATGTTCTTGTTTGATTAAGGGCTTAGGGTAGAATCAAGTATTCGACTGTCTATGGGATCCAGCATTATGTATGATTAGCATGCACGAGTGGCTTCAGGGTTGGTGGAAGTTTCATGAGTAATTAGATGGGTGTAGCAGGCCAGTTGAGGAAGGATTAGCCACTCTCAAGAGAGTGCAAACACGAGGAATGTGTATCCTAGATGCTTGGGGCTAGTGGTCGGGAATCGCGTATGAAGGTCTTCCTGATATTTTATGATGTCTTAAAGTCATTCAGTTTCACTGCTCGAATGCTTCTTGCTTTGTCCTTTGTGGGACTCATATTGATGTGAGTTAACTAGTAAATGAATATGCTAAGTTACATGTTGCAAAGGTTAAATAATTTATAATGATGGATTCGGCCCTATTGTACAACTCTTTTTTGAGTCTAACTGTTATACGGTTGGGTCTTTTAATTGAAAGGTTAATTAAGTTTTGTTACATGTAATTGTATTCATGAAGTGGTTAGCTGACATTAATAGCGATTTTTCAGCAGATAATACCAGGGTGAGGTGGGGATCCTAGGAGAGATTAGGAAGCACATTAGTGTTGTTGCTACACCGTTTAGCGGGTGTTGGGGATATTATTATGAGTAGATAACTTAGAGGACTCGGGATGATTCTTGGGGAAAGTATGGATAGGTGTGGAAGGTAGTATTGGGCCCGTACTACTGGAAGCACATGATCCGTACTCGCATCGAGGAAAATTCTGGGGATTCTAAGGAGTTGGTTGGGGAAAATAACATGGTTTGATATCATGATTTAGGGCAAGTGTTTCAATATATGTTAATCTGTTGGTTATGGTTGTTTAGACTGAAGATGGGTCTGCTGATTAGTTGGGCCTTAGTAGCCATGTCAGTTTGGGTTTAAATGGTGCAGACCTAGGCGAGTTAGTTGATTTTGAGGTCTCGAAGGCCTGGATCGAGGTAGTGTCAGTCGAGTCGTGGGACTCAAGAAGGAAGCGATTGTTATGATCAACTCGAGGATTGTAGTCGGAGGCTAAGTGATTGGCAGATGGATTGGAATGCCACTATCTATAGCGAGGGTTATGTTCTTTCAACTTTCCATGATTCTGAGCAAAGAGAGCGCATGCATGTGATCTTCAGAGTTGGAGTTGAGGCCCTGGATAGGGCTAGGTGGTTACGGTTTTTGGCGACAGTGTAACAGCATGGGAATGCACAAGAGGATTATTGTGGATTTGGTTGCCTTGATATGAGACTAGGGGTCAGCTTTTTTGGATATAGGTGGGTCAGGTGCTAGTTGATGGTTTAAGGTGACTAGGGAAGTGAATCGGGAGTGACCACTTTTGTTGTCTCTAATGTATCCCGACTATGAGAATGATGCCTTTTGTATATATGAATGGACTGTCAGAATTATTGTTTGCGCATCTGCATAGGGTTTTGATATTAGATGTAGTCACGATTGGGAAATTCCCATGGTCTCCATCTGAGATTTGGAATGTATTAGGGTTTGCTTAGTCCTTATCTAGAAAATCATCTTGCGTGTGTTATACATCCCAAGAGTTAGGGATGATATGTACCTGGTTGAGCAGGTTTGAGATATGGCTTGGTTGCAACACCATTTGATGGTAGTTCGATTCCTAAGTGGGCGAGAACTGTGTATTCTGCTTGAAGGATCATTGATATGTTTGAGTATATGGTGTCAAATGAATGGTGAATAAGGATCTACGGTTTGAGTATGTGAGACCTTGTTTCAAGATTTGGTTAAGTCAGGGGTGTAGAGCAGGTTGTTATCAAATGTATGTGCTCAGGAAATGCACGAGTTGTCACGCAACAGGAAGTAGTTGGTCAAGGGGCTTGTTGTAGCCATTGGTTCCTTTTTAGGATGCCAATGAATAGATGAGGAGGCGCTAGGATCACTCAGGTTGAGTATCGATTTTTGAGGGATTTGTCAGCTCGTTGTATGGATTGCTATTTATAGGCCGGATTGGGTAGTTGTCGATCAGTCAATCAGTTTCATAGATGGGTATATTCAGCTCTGCATGGGTTTTGGTTCATTGGACTAGTTGTTAATACATTTTCGATCATTGGTCATTTCGTTCATCATCAAAGCGGAGATTCTTCTGAAGTTTTGAGTTGTATCAGTCAAAGTTCAATGGATGCATCAACCTATCGTCAAGTTCGGCTCGAGTTTGGAAGATGTCCTTCGTTATTGGGAGTCTAGAATTTGGGACAGTGTTGTTCAGTTTTCCAGACGGCACATTAGATATGCGTAGAATCTAATTTTTGGCATATCATGCTAGCAGGGTTGATTATTGGATGGATCCGACCATGGTTTTAGCAACATTTTTGGTTAACTTTAAAAGTTTTGTAGAGCTAGTTATGTATTGATGAGATCTGTTTCGGTTGTTCATAAGGATGTTTCTGTTAATGATTAAGGGTCGTCATTCCATTAGATCTTCTAGTACTTCACCCTTTGGGTAAGGTTGTGAGGAAAAGGGAACGACGGCAAGATCGGCATAGTATCGTGAGCTTATCGTTTTAGTGGTTAGAGGTGTCACGATGTATTGTGAACCAGTGGATGTATGATTCTTGCAGGCGAGACCCAAAAGCCGCTTAATGAATGTTTGCTATGGTGGACCTCGTCTTCTTGTGGGCTGTCTATTAGGATTTTGGTTTCCAATGTGAAGTGTTGGTTCTGAAATCTCGAGTCATGAAGTTCGTTGTAGATGTCTCGAGTGATTTTTCACGTGGATGTACACCTGAGTGGATGAGGGATTTCGATACAAAGTGTGAATTCTTGGATGGACCATCATTATGCTTGTGGGAGCAGTGGGCCGATTTATGTTTCAAAGTTCAGTTGTAATCTTGGATGATCAGTTGAATGAAATTGTCTTATTTAGCTCTGTTATAATTGATTTCGTATTATGAATGGATTAATTATTTTTGCTTTCGGTTTCATGTGTGATGGATTTTGTGAAGGTTGTGTGGATTTAGAGCCTCCTGGGTATTCGGTTATTAGTGATTGGGATCAAGGAATAGAGTGAAAGTTGGTTTGGGTATCAAGGATTGTGCAATTATTGGTTAGTGGATCGGGATAAGCTCGGGTGCTGTTAGTGGATAGCAATGTAAAGGTCATTAGAGTTGAGTAGGAGCCTAGTCTAATTAGAATGTGATCTCTGGGTTCCTGGTGTCAGTATATTTGTGTGCAAGATTAGCGACGACATTTCGCCGAGAAGGTTTTGGGCCAAATCAACCTATGGATTTTTGGTCAATTGAGTTGACGTGAGGGATGTGGTAGGTCCCACGTAGGGAAGAGATTCTTTCTGTTATGATTTCAGGAGGTTGTATGGAGACATCTCTTCAGGCGGCGTGGTATCGCCATAATTTCAAAGCTGATAGAATTATCGGGGGATGATCGACTGCTGAAGATCCTACATCGAAGATGAATCAGATCTTGGAGTCAGGTTCAAAGGACCATCAAGGGATTACACCGAGAAGTGGAAGCGACAACTGATTTCGAGGACGAAATAAATTTTAAGTGGGGGAGTATTGTAACACCCTGTTTTCGGTTATTTATAATTTCAGGGCCATGGGCTGGAAATCGATTGTTTAAAGGCTTTGGGACTTAAGGAGGAAAAGTTTAGTCCTTGTGGAAGGAGGTAATGATGGTTAAGAGATTTAACCCCATGAATTGTGTTTTGGGCCGAAGTGTAGAAGGGAAAAGTCATAGACTGGGTTCTTGCATGAAATATAGATTTTTGTTCCAGAATTTTTTAGTCCAAGATATTTAGATAATATTGTAGGACTTTTCAATACCTTCCTGTGGATATAAAGATCGTCGAAAATGGAGTTGGAACGAAGAAGTTATGATCGTTAGAAGTTAGATAGGTTTTGGGCTTAGTCTAGTACGCTACACGTACAGGATGTACGATGGGCGTATTAGGCATCCCTGGTACGTTGGGCGTACCAGGAGTACGTTAGCCATACGTGATCAGAACCCAAACCATATTTTCGTGGTTTGAGCCCTATTTAAGCTCATTAACTTCCCTAAATCCATTCCATTCTCAACCTCCCCCTCTCCAACACCCTCCCTTGAAACCCTAACCCTAGTTTGAGCCTTGTGAGTTAAAGAATGAGTTTTTGAGTGCTTTGTGGTGTTCTTGGTGCATCTTGGAGAAGAAGGAGCTCATTGGAGAAGTGTTAGTTGCTTTAGATTTTGTGGATCCAGGCCTTATTCACCTTGATCTTTCTTTTGGAGGTAGAAAGCTTGAATCTTGATGATGCATTTAGATCTAGCTAGTTTTGGGTGCTGTGAACTTTTGGTCACTTTAGTGCATAATGTTTAAATCTTGAAAGTTTGTGACCTTGTTATGGATAAAGTTGGAAACTTTATCCATCTAAACATCATTTTGATTAAAATTTGAAGGTTAGAGACTTGGACTTAATGGACTAAATTGAGAAAGATGCACTTTTGGTCCCCTTGAGACTTAAATACTAGATATTGGTTGTTTGGACCATTATATTGGATAAAATTGGAAACTTTAAGCATTATGGAGCTATTAGGAACCAGAAAAATGTGATTTTAGTCCTTCTATCCCTTCCATGCAAGAGTTATGATGTCTTAATGGATTAATAAGTTTGGGTTTTGGCTTTTGGACCTTTTCTAGCCATGGAAAGTCATAAAGGTGGAAACTTTATGACTTAAGTCGATGTTTTGAGTCTAGATCTGAGCTCTGCACAAAGGTCTTAAGGGATAAAGTGCTTAATAGAATGTTTGGATCAACCACCAAACATTGGGTGTACCTGGGAGTACACTTGGCGTATTGGACTTGAATCACATACGTTGGGCGTACGCAGCCCGTCTTGGTCTTTGACTTTCGTTGACTTCCGTTGACCGTTGACTTTGACCAAGTTTGACTTTGGGTAAAACTTGAGGATTTTGGGTTATTGATTAAGATTCTATATGGCTCTGGAGTTAGTGGATTCGTGGGTGCAAGCAGTACCGAAAAGGGATCGTATCGCAGTCTTTCAAAGTTATTCGATTCAAGTGAGTTTTCCTCGCTGTACTTGTGGGTCAAAAGCACTAATGTCGGCCCACTACGTTATGTATCATGGTATATAGGTTGTTGTTATGTTGTAGTGGTTTGTTATATCAATATCCTGGTATATAGAATGTTACTATGCGGCAGTGATCTGTAGATCTGCCTGTTTGTCTGCTGACTGGTTATATGTTTATCTGATGTATATGTTGATATAGTGTGGTTAGGTTGGGATTATACTGCTTTGTGCTGCCAGTCTACAAACCCGGGGAAATCCAATCGGGAGGTTGTGGGCCAGGGCAATCCAACATGGACGTTGTGGGCCATGGGTAATCTTACCGGGAGGTTGTGGACCCAGTATGTGGTATGTATGGTAATCCAACCAGGAGGTTGTGGGCCGGGGCAATCCAAGCGGGAGATTTTGGGTCCAGTATGTAGTATGTATAGCAATCCAACCGAGGGGTTATGGGCCAGGGCAATCCAACCGGAAGGTTGTGGGCCAGGGGTAATCAAACCAGGAGATTGTGGACCCGAGGGTATTCCAGTTCGATGACTGATTGGACCCAGCATGCATGATTGCATGATTTTATATTTATTAAGAATCAAATTTCTATAAATAAAATATTTGCATCAAGTTCTTATAGGTATAACCATTCAGGATCATATATTATTTAGCAATATCATTATATAATCACTCTTGGGCACATAGATCTATATATATATATATATATATATATATATATATATATATATATATATATATATATATATATATATATATATATATATATATAGGTTCTATGGAAAACAAGAAACCCTAAAAATCATAAAAATGCATAAAAAAATACTTAAACATCACAAATCTTTTTTTTGATTTTATATTATAAGTTTTCGCAGCTTTTTATGTATTTTCGCTGAAAATTTTTTTGAAAAAAAACCAAATAAAAAAAATCGATTTTTTTTCAGCGAATTTCTAAAAAAACCTGCGATTTTTCAGCGAATTTTTTATGCATTTTTATGATTTTTAGGGTTTTTTACGGTTTTTTTGTTTTCCATATAACCCTTCCCTATATATATATATATATATATATATATATATATATATATATATATATATATATTATTTAACAATATCATTTTATAATCACTCTTTGGCATATAGATCTTTCTATATATATATATATATATATATATATATATATATATATATATATATATATATATATATATATATGGTTGGGTTCAACAAAGAACCATTTTAAACCTTAGAACCAAGGAACCAACATTTTTTTAACTTTTAGAGTTTATTTTTTTTTTCAAAAAAAAATCTGAAAATATACAAATTCATAACTTTTTATCCTCTTTACATTGATACAAATTCGATATAACTGTTTTTACTTTTTTGATCTGTTCAGATTCAGAGTGTGAATCTAAACAAATCTAAAAAATAAAAAAAAATAAAAGTTATATTGAATTTGATATCAATGGAAAGTGGATAAAAAGTTATGAATTTAGATATTTTTATATTATATATATATATATATATATATATATATATATATATATATATATATAGGGAGAGGATCAAATGAGAATACCTAAAAGGTCGAGAACGCGAGAACAATTGTAGACCAATCATTCCATAATAGTATAAAAGGAATTTTGCAATGTAATTAAATATGGATAATTAATTAATTCCTATAATCATGGGATGCTATCTAATTAATTGATTTTTTTACCTAAATAGTAGAAAATAAATTTAATCTATTTTTAATCAATAAGATTATTTAAAAGAATACGTTTTTACCATTATTAAAAAAAATATTTTTTTACCAGTATATCAAAAAGATTGATGAATTAATCATTCAACCAAAGATATGTAATCATACAAAAATAAAAACATATTTCTAGTCATATACGAATCCGTTGTAATCGTGAATGAATAGATGAATTAAGTTATAATAATAAACGAATATAACACAATTTATATAGAAAAATTACAATACAATTATAATCATAAATAAATAAAACATATTGGATATATATATGGATTATACATCTATTCATAAATAATAACACAAAAAGTTACAATGTAATACATATCTATTTTTCTATAATCACATTTGAAAACAACATAAACAAAATTTATAATAAAAATAATTAATTATTATTATTATATAATCATAAATGAATAAGGCGAGATCTGTTCCACTTTGTATTGTTTGGTTGTATATTAGTACTCCAACATTCCGTTTGTAGAAGCATCTCGATTTCCTCTACACACTATCAAATAAAGAAATAAATACAATTAACAATCAACTAAATGAAAAAAATTTAGAAAAACACTATGATGACAAATTATATATGAAGAGACATGAACAAAATATAAAATGCATATGAAATCCTATAATTGTAATTATATTCATAAATGAATATATATCATTAATCACAAATGAATACACTTTTAATCAAAATAAAAATAGTATAAAATTTAACATTTCTTTATAAAATGAATACTTCTAATCATAAATAAATAAACTCATTTACACATGAATATATGCTATTCCTAATTAAATGCACATTCTATCATAGCTGAATAAACCAAAATATAATACAATTTTTCATTCTCCTTTAGCTCAAATTCTTGGCATTTCATCTTCTCAAAATATTCCAAAGGACCATTAGAAAAACCCATATATATATATATATATATATATATATATATATATATATATATATATATATATATATATATATATATATATATATATATATATATATATATATATCTCATTAAGTTCAATGAACTGTATATGAAAAATTCATCAAATAGCTTCCTACACAAACTTTTCCTACGAATTTGTTTCAATAAAGTATTTCAGTCAAATTTCAAAAGCTTTCATGTCCCTATTTTAAAAAGTCAATCGCTAACACCTCTAAAAATTAAAAAGTAAGAATAGCACAACCTATATATTTACTTAATTTTATATATGCATTCGTCGTAAGAATATGATTCCCAAACCTGGTGGGACCTATTGCTTCACCTCATCAATTCCTTTATTTGTTATCGTTTTGTTATTGCCAAACCCTAGTTGCCCCTTTTCCTACCGATAATTTCTCCACGTCTTAATCTGGATCGTCTTAGGTTTTGAATTGAAGAGACCTTTCATGTCGGCGATGGTATGTTTTCTGGTTCTTGTGCTCCGGCGAGGTGAGTTTGATAGCTAGCAGATGACAGCAACGACGGAAAGAGTCTGATCACAACAGATTGTGACATTACTTGTGTGGATAAGCGGCTTCAGCGGATTTCGGTGCTAGCGCAGCTGAAGGAGGCGGCGGCGTTGCAGATTGGTGCTCTCGCGATTAGTGCTACGAAAATCGTTTGAGAGGGGAATGAATAGGGAGACGACAACCTTTAATGGAAATAAGAATGGGAATGAGAAATTATTGGATTCACCTAAAGTTTCAATTACTGTTATACCCTTATGTCATTTTAAAAGTTACACTTTACTACCAATAGTTTTAGAATTAACATAAATTACCCGTTTGATAATAGCCTTAGATTTGAATATTTAGATGGGCCAGATGTATTCTCGCGTTCTCAACCTTTTTGTTGTTCTCAATTGATCCTACTCCTATATATATATATATATATATATATATATATATATATATATATATATATATATATATATATATATATATCCGATAAGAAATTTTTTTTGGTAGTAAGATAAAAAGTTTTTTCTACCTATTTTTTTGACGGACAAAACAAATGAATCAAAAATAACATCATTTACAATAAAAAATTCCAAAAAAACATATCGTTGATTCGTTTTTACGATGATTGTTGTTGTTATTTACTAAAATTGTCATAAAGATGATTCGTTTTTCAAATATTTTTCAAAGTTTTTGTTGGAAAATTCATTTTATTATAGATGTTTTAAACAAAATTTCCAAAAAATAAGAATTAAGTTGATAATTTTTTGCAAAGCTGTCACACCCCCGAACTAGACGGCGGAAACGTCCGGGGGCTTGATGTGACTTTCAACATTGTAGTATCATTACAGAGTATATAATTGAAACATAACATCATCATCATCACACATGTAATATAACAACATTCATTGTTTACATCGAGTATTGTATTTGAATATTACATGCCAAAATAGTCAGAGTATGATGAAACAAAATATAACACAATATCCATTAGTTTGTTTCGTTCATCCTGCTTCAACGGTTTCCTGAGAATACAAGTTAATTTAAAAAGGTCAACATAAAAATGTTGGTGAGTTCATAAGCATGTTTGTGAAAATGATTTGTATAACTTTGAAACCACCAGAAAATCCTATATTTTCTGAAAACTGTTTACTATGCATGTATGTTATTGTTTATTTGACTAAAATGGTAAAGAGAATCTAGAGAGAATGTAAAGAGCATGTAAGGAGAATATTCCCAGACAACCCGATGTTGTCTGTAAAAGAGAAAGCTGCCATACCAACCCCCGAGGTTGAGTACCAGTGAAAGTATGTTTCCGAGTAATCCAAAAGAAAAGAGAATGGTCTTCCGTAAACTTCATAACGTTAATTCCTCTAAGTGAGCCGTCATAACCATACTAAATAATGACAATTTCGCCTGTCTTGGCGTTGTTGGACGCCGGTTTTGATTATTAGGTTTTGATTATAAGGTTTTCGTCACCCTAGACTGAGTTAGTCTAACTGTAGCGAACAGCTCAGGTGTGGGGTGTCATCCCCGTATAGATCTATACACAAATCCCCGCTCTCCCTCCAAGAGACTCTGGTTATAACTACAGGCTACGATCGAACACTTAATAGGTGTCAACCGATAAAACTCACTAGATCCTTAATCGAATTTACGCGAAGAAATGTATAATCTCATTCCAGACCCAATGAACCATGTAAGTGAACCACTAAGGCATCGCTAAACATGTAAATCATTTCAATGCCCAATTGGAATGAGATTATGTAACATGGCCCGAAAAGAGCTCCTATCCGTGCTTTGACATCTTCAGGATTTGGCCCGAACTGTTCGGCAGATTCCCACGCGTTACGCACCCGTTCGCCACTTTGTTCTCAACTAATGCCCATTTCACATGTAAGGTATTTACAGGCCCAAATAGCACACAAATAGTATCCAAGGTCCGTCGCACATGTTAATGGGTCAATAAGGCCCAATAAACATATAAATAGTATACAGGACCTATCACACATAAAAATGGGCCACTAAGGCCCAATAACCTAGAAAATGATCAAATTAATCCGTTTGTTAGTTTATCGTTGGTTTTGGTTCAAGTATTCACTAAAATAGCATAAAAGCCCACTTTTTGTAAAAATGACGTTCTTGGCCCAATAAGCCAAAAATTTACAATTAAGGCCCAATTTTTGTAAGAATAACACTTTAGTCTCCATTTTGTTCAAAACTTGTGTTGATGACTACTTGTGGTAAAAATAACATTTTAAACCTATTTTTGTTAAAAATATCATTTTTGGCTTGATTTTTGTGAAAACACACATTTTTCTGGTTTTGGGCTTCTCTGACTTAGTTGTTGGAAAATTTGTAGAAAAATCATCGTAAGTCGAAATTTGGATCCGTAAATTCTGGAAGTTTGGAAATTTTGTCTACTTTGTTCACAATTTTTCTCATAACTTTTAATGGCTTCTAACAAGTGTGAAATTGCTCACCTTCACAGGCTGGTCCGAAATTATTTCAAATCTGATAGGCAGTTTTGTAAAATTCGCCAAACATTGTAGAAAAATCGTATGAAAACGTGAGAGTAGTCATTTTAAAGGTAGAAACCTGAAATTTTTGCATGTAAAACAGTTTTGAAAAATATTATCATTTAGGTGGTCAAAATAGTTCGAGATTGGACCAAAACTTTCCTGTGAAAGGCTGATTTTTGAGTTTAGTTTATAGATCTTGGAACACAACACTCATTTTTACTATTTTAATAGTATAAATCCCAGATCTACTAGTTTACATGTATTATATGTGATAACACATACTTTTCTCAAGGTTTTCATGTAGATCCAAGTGATAAACTTCATATTCTTAACATATTTTTAGATTTATGAAGTAAATAACACATAATCACCAAATAAATCATGAAAACACACATATTCATGCATACACACATAGATCTACACAACACAACTTGTATTCTCCCCCAAAACAAAGTAAAAATCGAAAATAGGGGGTATGAACTCACTTGGCTTTGAAGTTTTCGGTTTTGATGAAGAATAAGGTGAAGATCTTGGCCCTAGCAAGTTCCTTAAAGAAGTTTTCGAACTTAGAGGGTTCTAAGAAGCAAGATCACGAAATGGCATGAGTTAAGAAGGGATTTTTGAAGAAATCAAGAAGTTAAATCATAGATCTAAGCAAAAACATACCAAAGATGGTGATATTGATGAAGAATCCTCTTGAAAGCACCCATAAAGCTCGAAAATTTAGAGGAAAATGTAGGAGTTCTTGGGAGCTTCTTTAAGAGATTTTTGTATACAAGAATGAGTGTGGTGATGATTTTTGGATCTCATAGCCGAGATTTAAGGAGAGTGGGAGAAGTAGGATCATTGGTCATTACATGAAGGGTTTGGCATGGAGATATGAGAGGTAATGCATAGATTACCTTCATATAATACTTAGGTGTCATGTTTAAGAGAATCCTTCATTAATCTCTTTTCTTTTCCTCATTGGGTCGATAATTGGGCTTAATATGGATTAAATTGAATTAGTTTGGCCCACTCTTGGCTTTGCTCGATTAATAAATATGTTTCGGCCCATTGGGCCCTTAAGTGTATCTCAAGGCCCAATAGTATAAAAGAATGGGTTATAACGTCCATTAAGGTTAATTGGAGTTGTTACAGCCCAATAAGGCCCATTAGGGTTTAGAATGAATCATTCTAGGCCCAAATGGTCCAAAATGTTATAGATTTGATGAATTGATGATTTATTGGTCCCTTAGGCCCAATAAAAGAATCCTAGTCCATATTGAACTTGATCCGAGATTTCTAGGGTTTCCAACCCTTACTTTCCCATATGAGATGTATTTGAACGAGCATAGAGTGTAGTATTCACTTAGAGTACAAGCCTTACAATAGATGATGGTTTCATGAGAATAGAATTTCCTAGCAAAAATGCCAGTTGTGACATCATCCCCCCGTTAGAGGGAATTTCGTCCCGAAATTCTTTCGAAAGGTAGGATCATGAATGAGGGAATAGGTGAGGGTACTTCTGCTTCATCTGGTCTTCACGTTCCCATGTGAATTCCAGTCCACGCTTTGCGTTCCATCGAACCTTCACAACTGGAATGCGGCTCCGCTTCGTATGCTTCACTTCTTTATCCACTATCTCCACCGGTTCCTCGACGAACAAGAGATTCTTGTTTATTTCGATCTCTTCTAAAGGGATGACAATAGTTTCATCTTATAAGCACTTCTTCAAACTCGGGGAGTGGAACACGGGGTGTACGTTGCTGAGCTCCGAAGGTAGCTGCAGCCTATAAGCCATTGGACCAATCCGGGCAAGAATCTCGAACGGTCCAATGTATCGCGGGTTCAGTTTTCCCCGTTTCCTAAAGCGAATCATTCCTTTCCAGGGAAAGACTTTCAATAGTACCCAGCCTCCGATTTGGAATTCTAGAGGTTTTCGTCATTTGTCAGCATAACTCTTATGTCTGTCCCGTGATGCTTGAAGTCGAGTTCTGATTTTGGATTATCTTCTCTGAATAGTTTCTGGTCTCGTGAGAGTACTGGCGAGTGATCTGAATTTACGACCATAAAGAGCCTTGAAAAGAGCATCCTTGATGCTCGTGAGATAGTTGTTATTGCATGAGAATTCAATCAAGGGCAACCGGGTATCCCATGACTTGTTGAATACAAACACCCAGGCTCAGAGCATGACTACGAGTGGTTGAATAGTCCATTCGCTTTGGCTATTGGTTTGAGGGTGGTAAGCAACGCTCATATCTAGTTATTTTCCCATAGCCTTCTGAAGTGACTGTCAAAGCCTTGAAGTAATCCCGTTATCTCGATCCGAGATAGTAGATACCGATATTTCATGGAGTCTCACGATCTCCTTGATATAGATCCCAGCTAATCTTTCCATCTTGTTTGATTTCTGTATTAGTAGGAAATGGGCAGATTGGGTTAACCTATTGACGATCACCCAGATAACGTCCAACTCAACTCTTACAACAATAAGCTTCGTCCTTCGACTTCGCGAGTTTTATCCATCCATGTAGTGCTTTCTTCGCGATATTCTCCGGCTTTGATGCTTTCAAGGCTGGTCGTAGATGTTGACAGTGTTTTGTTCTTGCTTCGTGAGCAGATGAGTATGTTATCGATGAAAATAATTAAAAAGGATGACTAGGAATGGTTGGGAAGACTCGGTTCGTGGGGTCCATGAATACCGTTGGGGCATTCGTTAGATTGAAGGGCATCACGACAAATTCGAAATGACCGTATCGAGTTCGGAAAGCAATTTTTGGAATGTCCTCTTCTTGGACTCGAAGCTGGTGATAACCGGATCTTAGATTTATTTTGGAGAAGTAACTAGCTCCTTGGAGCTGGTCAAATAGGCCGTTAATCCGAAGGAGTGGGTATCGGTTTTGATAGTGAGCTTATTCAATTTCCTACAATCGATGCACATTCTGAAGGATCCGTCTTCTTGATGAACAAGACTGGAGCTCTCCAGGGTGAAAAGCTTGGTCTGATGAATGCTTTGCTCAACAATTTTTCTTAATTGACTGGATAACTCCTAACTTCAGCGGGAGCTAACCTGTAGGGTGAATTGGCAATTGATGTGGCTCCTGTTATTAGGTCGATTCGGAATTCGACCTGTCTCTCTGGGATATTCCCAGAAGTTCTTCGGGAAATACATCCGGAAAATCGCATGCTATTGGAATACCTTGTATGCTTACTTCTTCTTTGGTCTTGTCCACAACATGAGCGAGGAAAACGTAGTTCTTCTTGTGCAGGCACTTCTGTGCCTTAATGCACGAGATAAGACGAGGATTGGCGCCAGGTTTATCACCATATATTATTAGAGTTTCATGATTGAGGAGGTGAAGGCAAACGGCCTTCTCGCGACACATAGTATCAGCATGGTGGGGGCTTAACCCAACCATGCCGATTATCACATCAAAACTCCTAATATTTACTGGCATTGAATTTATTTGAAATGAATGGTTGTTTAGTGTTAAGGTGTACCCTACATAAATATCCTAGGTTGATTTGGTTTTTCCCATTAGCCATCTCCACCGTGAAGGCTTCGTTTAGCTTCTAGGGTTGTTGTTTTACTAAGTGCTCGAATTTGTTACTAACGAAGCTTCACTCAGCTCTACTATCGAGTGAGATGCAAGAGAAAGGGTTGTTAAGTTTGAACGTACCAGTGACAACCGTCGGATCTTGGACTGCTTCGCCTTGACCCAAGGTCAGGACCCCTCCTGATCCTTCTGCTCCTTGATTGTTAGCCGTGGGGCAATTGCGCCTGAAGTGACCGGTTCCTCCACACCCATAGAAGGTGTGACTGGTCTCATCGTTGGTGTTGTTGTTAAGGTTGTTGTGGCTGTTGTTGTTTTTGTTTGGCTGACGATTCTGTTGTGGATAAGTTCTACAGTATTTGGTGGTGTGATTCTTTCGGTTGCATTTCTTACAATGCAGCTCCCGGCAGGCTCCCTTATGATGGAAATTGCACTGGTTGCATTTTGGAAGGCTTCCAGCATATGGTCTCGCTGATGTTGGTGTAATAGGGGTCATGGTCGCATAAACAGCAACAACATGTTGCTTCTTTGAGAACCCTTGAGTTGGCTGTCCCTTTCTCTTACTTTCAGACTTTCGCTTCCTGCTCTTAAGCTTGGGGTTTAGTGTGCCTTGATAAGCTGTCACTTGTTCGTTTCTGTGCTCATTCCTTTGGCTGGATTTGTCGATATTGTTTCCACCTCTATTGGTGTTGTTTGCGTTGAGTTGTGCCATGGCAGCGGTTACTGCTGCTGTTACAGCAGCTTGGAATGTAGCAGAGTCCATCTGCAGGAGCGGTGTCTCGTGGGTGTGCTTGTTATTTCTGTGGGATGACATTTTACTGTTGCATGATGATAAGCCAGATGGTAAGTAGTGATCGTTATTCCTGGTTATACTCTATAAATTTCGCGTCTTGTCGTATGATTCTCATTGTTTCCATCTAGATCCCTATGACGTATTTACGGTAGTAG
Source organism: Lactuca virosa (assembly GCF_052849685.1). Classification (NCBI taxonomy): domain Eukaryota; kingdom Viridiplantae; phylum Streptophyta; class Magnoliopsida; order Asterales; family Asteraceae; genus Lactuca; species Lactuca virosa. The sequence goes on from NC_136431.1 coordinate 191,712,395, forward strand.
GTAATCGCAAATTTGGCACGATCGTTATGTCTATCCTTAGAGTATATGGGTTGTTTTTGGTTTTTGAGATCCTTAAGTATCTAGCGGTTTCAAGGGTTCGGTTGTGCATATAATTGAATTTATGCAATAACATGAAATAAAGGTAGCACACAATTGTTTTATTGATAAGTACCATCTTAGTACACGAAAGAGAGTCATATCGGTTAGTAGGGGAGGAAAAGAAAAAGTTGATTCTAATTGTGGCGGAAGTGTCAGGTGGTGGTGCTGATGAAGTAGATGCACCCCGGAGATGAGCTACTTGTCGCTCAGTGTCTCGTAGTCGTGCCTCCCCAAACTGACTATCTCGCTTGGAAGTCTCCAATTGCTTCATGTGTTTGTCTGTCATCTCCCTCAACAGCAGTCCGCATTTGGTCCGCTTGTTTTGAGGTGTCCTAAGCTTGGTTATCAATATCTCAGGTGCACCGGACCATGACTGGGAGGGCCCGGTCAGCTGGTCCTCTATGACTAAGATCGAAGAGACCTCGGTTCCTACCGTAGTGTGGTCGTATCCCCTGCTCGTGACACCATCTCCGAATATCGTGTGCCCATGGGGGCGTGGGGCCATCGGGGCCCTTACGATAATCCGGTACTCTGGCCATATATAGAAGTTTGATGACCTTGGACCCTGCATCCGAGTCATCATTGTCATTGCCCTCGAGCTCTTCCTCTTCGAGGTTCACTACTGGCTCGACGGATTCATCTGTAAGTTCTACTTCATGTTTCTCCTCTGGTTCTTCCTTTGAGTCTCCTTCTGGGTCTTCCTCTGGGTCGAGCCACCCTGCTTTTCCCTGACTAGGGAGATAGGGGTTTCCTGGCTAATGATGCCCGTCTACAGTGTATTGCACGAAGGGGTATAATTACTAGAAACAAATAGCACACCAAATACTCCTATAGTATTTAAATTTTGTTTAGGTTTGATTCTATAAGCTCTTTGGATAATTAAATGGTAAGTTTTTGATTCATTGTCCATCACAATTACTCCCGAACACATGTTGGTCGTATTTTGAATGAATGTAGTTGATCAAGCTACATTCATCCCCAATACGACTACATAACTGTCCGAGTTTAATAGCGATGTTCAAATCCTCCAAAGACTTTTACTTTTCTTGTTGTGTTATTAATCTAAAATGCACACTTAAGTATGTATTTTAATTATTATGTTCAGAGTAGTTTAGTCCCATTGTATTTATAGTTGTATATCCTGTATGATTAGATATGCTAGTTCACTATAAACAATGCTCTGATACCAATCTGTCATACCCCCGAACCAGACGGCGGAAACATCCAGGGGCTTGATGTGACTTTCAACATTGTAGTATCATTACAGAGTATATAATTGAAACAAAACATCATCATCATCACACATGTAATATAACAACATTCATTGTTTACATCGAGTATTGTATTTGAATATTACATGCCAAAATAGTCAGAGTATGATGAAACAAAATATAACACAATATCCATTAGTTTGTTTCGTTCATCCTGCTTCAACGGTTTCCTGAGAATACAAGTTAATTTAAAAAGGTCAACATAAAAATGTTGGTGAGTTCATAAGCATGTTTGTGAAAATGATTTGTATAACTTTGAAACCACCAGAAAATCCTATATTTTCTGAAAACTGTTTAGTATGCATGTATGTTATTGTTTATTTAACTAAAAGGGTAAAGAGAATGTAGAGAGAATGTAAAGAGCATGTAAGGAGAATGTTCCCAGACAACCCGATGTTGTCTGTAAAAGAGAAAGCTTCCATACCAACCCCCGAGGTTGAGTACCAGTGAAAGTATGTTTCCGAGTAATCCAAAAGAAAAGAGAATGGTCTTCCGTAAACTTCATAACGTTAATTCCTCTAAGTGAGCCGTCATAACCATACTAAATAATGACAATTTCGCCTGTCTTGGCGTTGTTGGACGCCGGTTTTGATTATTAGGTTTTGATTATTAGGTTTTGATTATAAGGTTTTCGTCACCCTAGACTGAGTTAGTCTAACTGTAGCGAACAATTCAGGTGTGGGGTGTCATCCCCGTATAGATCTATACACAAATCCACGCTCTCCCTTCAAGAGACTCTGGTTATAACTACAGGCTACGATCGAACACTTAATAGGTGTCAACCGATAAAACTCACTAGATCCTTAATCGAATTTACGCGAAGAAAGGTATAATCTCATTCCAGACCCAATGAACCATGTAAGTGAACCACTAAGGCATCGCTAAACATGTAAATCATTTCAATGCCCAATTGGAATGAGATTATGTAACATGGGCCCGAAATATATATGAAAAGGACAACTAATGCCCATTTCACATGTAAGGTATTTACAGGCCCAAATAGCACACAAATAGTATCCAAGGTCCGTCGCACATGTTAATGGGTCAATGAGGCCCAATAAACATATAAATAGTATACAGGACCTATCACACATAAAAATGGGCCACTAAGGCCCAATAACCTAGAAAATGATCAAATTAATCCGTTTGTTAGTTTATCGTTGGTTTTGGTTCAAGTATTCACTAAAATAGCATAAAAGCCCACTTTTTGTAAGAATAACACTTTAGTCTCCATTTTGTTCAAAACTTGTGTTGATGACTACTTGTGGTAAAAATAACATTTTAAACCTATTTTTGTTAAAAATATCATTTTTGGCTTGATTTTTGTGAAAACACACATTTTTCTGGTTTTGGGCTTCTCTGACTTAGTTGTTGGAAAATTTGTAGAAAAATCATCGTAAGTCGAAATTTGGATCCGTAAATTCTGGAAGTTTGGAAATTTTGTCTACTTTGTTCACAGTTTTTCTCATAACTTTTAATGGCTTCTAACAAGTGTGAAATTGCTCACCTTCACAGGCTGGTCCGAAATTATTTCAAATCTGATAGGCAGTTTTGTAAAATTCGCCAAACATTGTAGAAAAATCGTATGAAAACGTGAGAGTAGTCATTTTAAAGGTAGAAACCTGAACTTTTTGCATGTAAAACAGTTTTGAAAAATATTATCATTTAGGTGGTCAAAATAGTTCGAGATTGGACCAAAACTTTCCTGTGAAAGGCTGATTTTTGAGTTTAGTTTATAGATCTTGGAACACAACACTCATTTTTACTATTTTAATAGTATAAATCCCAGATCTACTAGTTTACATGTATTATATGTGATAACACATACTTTTCTCAAGGTTTTCATGTAGATCCAAGTGATAAACTTCATATTCTTAACATATTTTTAGATTTATGAAGTAAATAACACATAATCACCAAATAAATCATGAAAAACACACATATTCATGCATACACACATAGATCTACACAACACAACTTGTATTCTCCCCCAAAACAAAGTAAAAATCGAAAATAGGGGGTATGAACTCACTTGGCTTTGAAGTTTTCGGTTTTGATGAAGAATAAGGTGAAGATCTCGGCCCTAGCAAGTTCCTTGAAGAAGTTTTCGAACTTAGAGGGTTCTAAGAAGCAAGATCATGAAATGGCATGAGTTAAGAAGGGATTTTTGAAGAGATCAAGAAGTTAAATCATAGATCTAAGCAAAAACTTACCAAAGATGGTGATATTGATGAAGAATCCTCTTGAAAGCACCCACAAAGCTCGAAAATTTAGAGGAAAATGTAGGAGTTCTTGGGAGCTTCTTTAAGAGATTTTTGTATACAAGAATGAGTGTGGTGATGATTTTTGGATCTCATAGTTGATTTAAGGAGAGTGGGAGAAGTAGGTTCATTGGTCATTACATGAAGGGTTTGGCATGGAGATATGAGAGGTAATGCATAGATTACCTTCATATAATACTTAGGTGTCATGTTTAAGAGAATCCTTCATTAATCTCTTTTCTTTTCCTCATTGGGCTGATAATTGGGCTTAAGATGGATTAAATTGAATTAGTTTGGCCCACTCTTGGCTTTGCTCGATTTTGGTGAAGCCCAATAAATATGTTTCGGCCCATTGGGCCCTTAAGTGTATCTCACGGCCCAATAGTATAAAAGAATGGGTTCTAACGTCCATTAAGGTCAATTGGAGTTGTTACGGCCCAATAAGGCCCATTAGGGTTTAGAATGAATCATTCTAGGCCCAAATGGTCTAAAATGTTATAGATTTGATGAATTGATGATTTATTGGTCCCTTAGGCCCAATAAAAGAATTCTAGTCCATATTGAACTTGATCCGGGATTTCTAGGGTTTCCAACCCTTACTTGCCCATATGAGATGTATTTGAACGAGCATAGAGTGTAGTATTCACTTAGAGTACAAGCCTTACAATAGATGATGGTTTCATGAGAATAGAATTTTCTAGCAAAAATGTCAGTTGTGACAAAAGTTTTACATATAATAAGGTTGTTTCGTAGTCAGAAATGGGGGTATTTATACGGAAAAAATAAAAAAAAAACTAAAAAAAACCACCTGCGAACGTACAAGTCGCTAAAGCACGACTGTGCTTTAGCGACTTGTACGTCCGCAAATGGAATGCTAAAATCGCAGATGGGCTTAATCCATTTGCGATTTTCATGGCTATATTTGTAATTTGGATTTTTTTTTTTTGGCTATTTTCCACAAAGTAATTAAGGGATTTGGCTATATTTACAATTTTCTCTAAAAAATACTACTTCGTTTAATTGTATTAATATTTTGATCATCTTTTATACCAAAAGTCAAAATGACAATGGATTTTCGAATTAGATAGTTACAAAAAGACTTTATAAGCTTCAAAGTACATTAAATGTCGTCCCATTTATTTGTTATTTCCGTCATTTCCATGTCGATGTCGATATTGGATGTTTATGAGTTATGAAGTACCAAACTCTCAAATTTTGGAACTCTTTATGAATTACGAAGTACACTAAATGCCGTCATATCTATTTAATGTGTTATTTCCGCTCATTTTCTATTCGGGTACTAATATATATACATCCATCACTCACATAAATCGTCACATCATGGGGTACACAAAACAATTGCGGGATACGTAGACTATTCCATAATATGAAAAAGAGTAAATTACATGAATGTTCCTTGTGGTTTTGGATAATTTGTATAGTTAGTCTCTAACTTATTATTCTTTTTTTTGAACTCGGACGGTCTCTATTGTATGTTTTCGTTGCACGTTTGCCCCCTATTTAACCGAAAAAGACTATTATGTTCTTGTTAAATTCTTTTTCTTTAATTTAAATATTTATGTAATTCTTTTTTTAATTTCTTGTTAGAGACACAAATTAGGGACCTCCACATAAATCGGGTCAATGCTTAGGAAATCTCTGATACCCTTTTCTTCTTTACCTCTCTTCTTTCAACATCTCCATCGTCGGTCACTTGCATCACCAGCCACACAACTTCGGTCACCTGCTTCTTCTTTATCCCTCTTCCACCATTAGGTTCTGAAATTTCACCCATTCACTCCCTCTCCCTTCAAACTTTATATTCCTTATCAATATTGAGATGCGCAAAAGAAGACATTCAAATGCAAATAAATAAATAAATAAATTGGAGATTGCTCCTCGTTTTCCTTCAGGTGTAGTGACCACCATCGGTTTCCTCGTTCCCCATTTTCCTTTAGGCCAGTAGATCTTGATTTCTAAATCAAAAACGAAGACAGAGGTTTTTCTAGATTTAATTTTCGGCAACAATTGAAATCACCAACTCTCATCTCAAACAAATGGAGCTTCGTCAAATTGAACAACCTGGGACGACAGAGATTCCTCGATGCTAAAGGGTTTCTTTGGTTGGAGATGACAGAAGAATGGGAAGGGGAGTCGTTTGTGGTGTTTTGGAACGGAAGCCAAAGAGTGGTGTGACACTTTTGGAGCGAAAATATGAATGAAAGACTACGGTGCAGTGGTAAGGATGTCGTCACTCATGATAGTAGGATCATCGGTGTTAGGGTTATTACTTCTTAGTTTTTGTTGTGAATTGTGATATGAGAGGGAGCAATAGATATATCACATTGGGTTGGGAAAAGGGGTGGGGCCTATTTGTCTTTTTAATGGTACATTAAAAAGGAATTATATAAATGTTTACCTATTGATAGGTTGATCTTCATAAACTATGTTTGTTCGAGTTTAGCTTGAACAATTAATCAAAATTGTCTTCCAAAACATTACAATTTTAATTATATAAAATCAACCAAAGAATAACAAGAACACAAAACATTAGCAACATTTCATAAACACATTGTATAAACACTTAGGATGAGAAGCATGTTAAAAAACCAAGATGCATGTATAAATAATATGATTGAGGTAAATGGAAAAATGTTTTACATTACCTATTTTTAGGTTGATCTTCATAAAATATGTTTCTTCAAATTTAATTTGAATGATTAATCAAATTTGTCTTCCAAAACATAACAATTTTTTATTATATGAAATATACGAAAGAAAAACTTGAGCGCAAAACGTTAGCAACATTTCATAAACGCGTTGCATAAAAACTTAGGGATTGATTCATTTTAAGTAACCAAGAACTAAATAGAGAATTATATAATCTAAAGTCACATATAATAGTTTATATAGCATGTTGATATTAAAGGAATTAATAATAGTTATTAAAAGATAATGGAATGTCATTGGAAAATATGAAAAAACGTAGATGTTTCAAATCAATATGAAGTTTGGAAATATGTCTCTATTATATTATAGTATAGATAGATAGATAGATAGATAGATGCGTATTAAAACCGTACACACAAAGACATTGGGCTTACTCGTCCTTAAATAAAGCAAATTACATATCATGGCTCTATAAAGTTTTTCATCATATATGTAACCTTTTTCTATATTTAGTCTTATTTAAATTTAGGGAAAATGACTTAAAAAGGTAACGAAGTTTCAAAAATATACAAAAAAGACCATTGTTTTTTAGTACACAAAATATCATTGAACCGGCTATTGTAGGTAATCATCAGGTTACCTGGTTTCCAAAATGTTCAAAAAGTACCATTGTTGTTTTTTTTGTACAAAATATAACATTAAAGTATATTAATTGTACACAAAATACCAACGAAGTACACATGTGTTCAAATAAAACATTGCGGTAACCAGGTACTTCAGGTAAATGGAAAATGACTTAGAAGCGTAACGAAGTTTCCAAAATGTTCAAAAAATACTGCACTTTTTGTTAACTTTGTTGTTGTCGGATTATGTAGAATACAATCACCGAAGATCATGCATCGTCATTTTAGTTCACACTAGTTGTGCAATCTCTTTCATTCCCTCACTCGATCGTTCTTGTGGTAACATCAAAAGTAATTGGGTAATAACCTTAGTTAAACATTCTTGCTTCCCGATCATGTTTTATGCCTCAACCCTAAAACATATATACGTTATATAGATACACATATTATACATCAAGGTTAGTCGTTCATTAGTGTTGTGGCACAAGAGAGACACAAAGGAGAAACGAGCGTGACGTTATGTCATGAGAATTCCTAAATATGGATTTAGAGAGTAGAAGTTGTGTTTAATTCTTCGGGACCAGTGAGAGATGAATGGCCATGAACAGTCAGTGTCATGTGGCTGATTTGATGACGATTCGTAGTCAAAATAAAGAGAGAAGCTATAACATCTAGTTCCGGTATAAATTGATTTTTATGTTGAAGCTTTTGATTGGGTGACCACGTCGTGATGAAGCATCACCACGACGAGGTAGAGATTTTTGGATCGCGGGATTTAAATGACCACCACTGGCGACCTATGACCACAGTGTGGTTGCGGTTTAATTAGAAACCCAAGTCTCCGAGGTTTACGCCCCTATTTATGGGAATATGATGGCTAGGGTTGCTCACCCTCAGCCTCCATCAGACTCTCTCAGTCTCCAAGCAAACCCTAACCAACAATTTGCTTTCTAAGCCTTTCGTGTTGATTTTTGGGTATTAGAAGAAGAAGAAGGTGACATTTGGGCTTGGATTCAGTAGGGAACTCTTCTCATCTTCTTGTTGTGCGTCTTTTGGACTTTTATAAGTCCTCAAGTTCCATGTTTTTTTGTTTATTGTGCATAGATCTAGGTTTCTATGCCTTATTCTTCTTGTTGGGATTTATTGGAGTGTTGGGTTCCCATAAAGGTGCCACCTTGATGGATCCCAGAGTCCCTTTGTGGTTATGAGTGTTGGGTCTGGATTTTCTTAGATTTTTGAACTCTTGAATGAGATCTTGGCCCTTTTTACTCTATTTTGACCTATTTTGAGTTCAATACATGCATTGGACATGCATGTCTATAAAGCAACAATTTTTATGGTTCATTAGATGAGATAATGCCTTATGGGTAGATTGAATGGTTGGTTTGATGGATTAAGAGCTTATTGGAGTATTTTGGTCAGAACAATCACCACGACGTTGTGAGTGGGTCACCACGACGTGGTGGATGGCTGCCATGCGACTGTTTTGTCCTATAGTCACCACGATGTGGCTGGAGCTAGTCATGACGTGGTGACTGGTTGATTTGACTTGTTGACTTTGACCTTTGACCATGGTTTTGACCAAGTTTGACCTAAGGGTATTCTGGGTATTTTGGGCAATATTTTGAGACAAGGTCACTGTTTGTTGTACAGGTGACCCGTATAATTGGTACGCGGAGCTGTGATGTGATCAGCTATCCTTTCAGACTGAGATGTGAGTTTTCCTTACTGTACTCGTGGGTCGAAGGCACCAATGTCGGTCCACTAGATTGTGTATCCTAGTATATAGGATGTCGTTATGTTGTAGTGATCTGTTAGATATGTATCCTGGTATATAGGATGTTGCTATGTGGTAGTGATCTGTAGATCTGCATGTTGTCTATTGACTGGTTATATGTTTATTTGTTGCTAGTTATATGTTATTTATTATTTATATGTCGACATGATATGGTGGGGGTGAGATTGTACTGCTTTGTGTTGTCAGTTAAAAGACCGGGGCATTCCAACCGAAAGGTTGTGGGCCGGGGCATTCCAACCGAAAGGTTATGGGCCAGGGCATTCCAACCGAATGGTTGTGGGCTGAGGGTAATCCAACCAAGAGGTTGTGGACCCAGTATGTATTGGCAATCCAACCGAAAGGTTGTGGGCAGGTATTCCAACCGAAAGGTTGTGGGCCAGGGGTAATCCAACTGGATGGTTGTGGACCCGAGGGTATTCCAGTATGATGACTGGTTGGACCCAGCATGCATGATTGTATATGTTATCTGTTTGTGTGGTAGTACATTAAGGGAACTCATTAAGCTTCGTGCTTACATTTTCAGTTTTATGTTTCAGGTACTTTAGATGATCGGGGAAGCAAATGCATGATCATGCACATCCTTCTGGTTTTATGATTTTGGATTTCAGGGACACTATGATTATTTTATAACACTTTTGAAACAATAGTTTTGTAAACATTCATGGTTATTGGGATGTTTTTGAAAAAATTAAATTTACTCTAAATTTCTAGATGTTACAAGTTGGTATCAGAGCCTTGGTTTGAGTGAATTGGATGAGCATTCGTGTGAATCCAGACTCAAACTGCGGATCTGTAAAACTTTTCAAATTATTTTCAAAATGGTTTTTAAATTTTTTTTCAAGGTAACCAAAGAAGGACGAGATGTGTACGATCAGCTAGAGCAAAGAAGTATACCCCAACTTACCACATTGTTATTTGATATTCATGATTATGATAGAACTGCATGCTAGTGGCAGGCTAGGGAGCTTCATGAATTGCATGATAGAATTGCCTGATGTATGATGTATGATAGCCTAGGAGGACATCTTGTATGTTAGATGAAATTGTCATCATTAATGTAGTTGCTTAGTGTGTGCATCATAGTTGTACATAACTAAGATCTTATAGCATGTGAATGTTTGATTTGCCCTTATTTCCTGTTCTTTTCAGATGAAGGGCATAGGGTAGGGTCAAGTATTCGAATGTCTCTAGGATCCAATATTATGTATGATTAGCATGCACGAGTGGCTGCAGGGATGGTGGAAGTTTCATGAGTGGGTGCAGTTCATAGCAGGTCAGCATGAAGAATGATTAGCCACTCTTGAGAGAGTGATGAAATGATGAATGTGTATCATAGATGCTTGGGCCTAGAGGTCGGGAATTTCGTATGAGGATCTGCCTGATTTATTTGTGTCTTAGAGCCAGTCGACTCCACTGTTCGAATGTTGCTCGCTTTGTGCTTTGTGGTACTCATACTGATGTGAGCTAATTATCAAATGAATACGTTAAATTACATGCTACGAAGGTTAAATAATCTTAGAGTGAAGGGTTTGGTCCTATTACATAGCTCTCGTCTGAGTCTAACCGTTGTAGGGTAGAGTCTTTTAGTCAAAAGATTATTTAAGTTTTGTTGCATGTAATTGTATTCATGAAGTATTTAATGGGTTTTAAGCATTCTAACACTCCTATGGTGTACATGCAACCCTAGAAACCTTGGATCTATGTTTTCTCTAATATACATGCAAGTTTGATTTTCCAAGGTTCTCATCCTAACTAGCATGTGATTGGGGTACATGTAATATAAAAACTAGTATAATGCAAGGTTGTAAAAATCGCTCGGCGGTCGACTGACGATAAGCGATTAATCAGACTCGGCGGGGATTAATCGGCGATTAATCGGAGACCCTACATTGTTAATAAAATTATTTAAAATATTAATATTTCCTAAAAAATTAAGTATTTGGAAATTTGAAACTTTAAAATTTTAAAATTTTAGTATAATATTTTAAAATTTGAAAGCTTAAAAATTTAAAATTTTAAAATTTTAAAATTTTGGTGTAATATTTGAAAATAATTTTTTTTTGAATTTTTTAAATATTTTCCGCCTATGACCGCCGAGGACCGCCAAGGACCGCCAAGTCCGAGTTTGACCGATTTTGACCAATTTCCGCCAAACACCCTTAGCGTAATAGGTTCGAGGCCGCCAAGCGATTAATCCCCGATTAATCGGTCGCCAAGGCTGATTTCTGCAACACTGGTATAATGACTTACCTTTCTTGTTGCTTGATTTCCTTAAGACCTTGTGAGCCTAGCACCCCAAATGTGATGCCTCAAATGCTTCACACAACACCACAACTCTTGGAATAACTTGAGAGAAGTACACTTGAGCACAAAATCGGCTAGCCCTCCTTCTTTTGTCTTAGTGCTGAATTTGCTAGCCATGGGGTTCTATATATAGTGTGCCACATGTAGGGTTACACCATGTAAACCCTAATGTGCATGGCTTTTCATTTCCTCCATGACCCATGGGTTGTAACCTCCATGGAGCACCCAATGAGACTTAGCCCAATCTAGTGAATCATGGATCATAAGCCCAATATATAAGAATGGATGATTTACATAATCAATCCCCATATATTCAATTAGTCTCTTTTGATCACAAAATTAATTCCAAATTAATTCTTGATCAATACTAATTAAATCATATGATTTCATATTAATATATTAGAACTTATAATATATTAATAAATCATAAGTGTCCTTTTCTCATTTTGTCTATCCAATTGTTGCGATGCCATGCAACCCAAATGGACCGTGCCAAATCGGGTCAAGTACATACCAGATATAGTTATGGACTTAGACACCTTATCCAACAGTCTCCCACTTGGATAAGTCTAATAACTATAGCTGCAAGTACGACTTCAGGATCCGACCAGTAATTGTAGCTCTTTCAAAGTCTCGCGGAACTAGGATGATGCGTCATTTAAGATAAGTGATCATATAATCCTCTGTTCAAGATACCAACCGGACAAATACACGGAACAACGTCGTACTTATTGTACAGCAGTTTGTTTCCCGATTTCCGATTCGTTTGACATAGAACTTAATCGAACACATCAATTCAATTCTGACCGGGCCGACACATAAGTCAAAACAAAATCATCGAGGGGCCCAAGATATTGCTTTTAATCCTACAAGGACTAAAAGGAACAGATAAACTTCGACTCATATGCTTGTACTGCCTAATCATCAAATTATACACAACAGCACGTTTTATAACATCAAGTTACTGATGCGTTTTCGTACTATCAATGTACAACCAACTCATAGTCAACAACTCATATCTCTTAGCTTGAAGACTTATATGATATTACTGTCTCACGATCACTCGAGATAAATTCCATGAAGTGATACAAGTGAGCGTGGGTTGAATCCAATACTCAGAACTTATGAGCACTCATGAATGTTGCAGCAACAATTGCTATGTCTAATACAATTCAGACAAATCTACAAACCCAAATCATGACAGTCTTATTTCAATACCTACTTCCAAAGTACGATAGACTGTGGATAGTTTGAATAATATGATATACCATAACATAATTATTCTGGAAGTCAAAACATGCAAAATGAAACAATAGTAAATGATTGACACAAGACAGTACCATACTAGTAAATAAAAAACACCTTTTATTTAAACATCAAATGTCAATTACATTTCAACTATTACAAGTTTCGAAAGCTATCTAATTACTAAAACTAATATCATCCTTCAGCCCAATACGCCTTGCATGATGTAAATGCTTAACCCTACACAGTCCCTTCGTGAGGGGATCTGCTGGGTTCTCATCCGATGATACCCTCTTTGCCACGAGGAGTCCTTCTTTTATTCGATGTCTAATGAAGTGATATTTTTTGTCGATATGTCTGGATCTCATATGATCCCTTGGTTCCTTGGCTAAGGCAACTGCACTCTCGTTATCACAGAAAATCTCCATAGGCTCCTTTATAGCTGGTACAACTCCAAGGTCTCCAATGAAGTTCTTCAGCCATATAGCCTCCTTCGCCGCCTCGCTTGCTGCTATGTACTCTGATTCGCAAGTTGAATCAGCTACTGTCTCCTGCTTGGAACTTTTCCAAGTAATTGCTCCTCCATTTAGGGTAAAGACCCAGCCCGACTGAGAGCGGAAATTATCCTTATTAGTCTGGAAGCTAGCATCACTATACCCCACTACTCTCAAGCCATCACTCCCACCAAGGGTAAGGACCCAGTCCCTAGTCCTCCGCAGGTACTTGAGAATGTTCTTCACCTCAGTCCAGTGAGCCTTGCCAGGATTCCCTTGATATCTGTTGACCATGCTCAAAGAAAAGGCCACATCAGGGTGAGTAAAAGTCATAGCATACATGATCGAGCCTACATCGGAAGCATACGGTACTCGACTCATCTCAGCTATCTCAGCCTCTGTACTCGGGCTTTGAGTCCTACTCAGTTTGGCGTTACTCTGGATCGGTAAGTCACCTTTCTTGGAATCCTGCATGCTGAATCTTTTCAGCACCTTATCCAAGTAGGTACTTTTACTAAGTCAAATTAGTCTCTTACTCCTGTTTCTCAATATCCGTATCCCTAGGATATAGGCAGCTTCTCCAAGGTTCTTCATAGTGAAATACTTCCCAAGCCAGGACTTAACCTCCTTCAAGGTTGGGATGTCATTTCCTATGAGTAGTATGTCATCCACATACAATACCAAAAAGCTAACTATACTCCCACTAGCCTTAACATATACACAGGACTCATCCTCGCTCCTCGAAAAGCCAAACTCTTTGACTTTCTCATCGAAACAATGATTCCATCTGCGAGATGCTTGTTTCAGTCCATAGATTGATTTCTCAAGCTTACACACTCTATTAGGGTACTTTGCATCGACAAAACCCTCTAGCTGACTCATGTAAACATCCTCAGCCAACTTTCCATTAAGGAAAGCGGTTTTGACATCCATTTGCCATATTTCATAATCATGAAATGCAGCAATGGCTAGCATAACCCTAATAGACTTAATCTTCGCTACTGATGAGAAGGTCTCATCATAGTCAACTCCCGCAGTTTGAGTAAAGCCCTTCGCAACCAGTCGCGCCTTATAAGTGTGTACATTCCCATCCATGTCGGTGTTCTTCTTGAAGATCCATTTGCACCCGACTGTCTTACGACCCGGTACATTGTAAACCAAGTTCCAAACTTGGTTGTCATACATGGACTGAATCTCGTTGTCCATAGCCTCTTTCCATTTGGCAGATTCAGGGCCTGCCATTGCTTCCTTAAAGGTGTTAGGTTCATCCAAATTTATCAGTGTACTATCACTGATAAACGCATCACCTTCTGTAGTAATATGGAAACCATAATAAAACTCAGGTGTGTTCCTAACCCTTGTGGAACACCTCAGAGGTACGGACTCATCAACAAGAATTTCCTCCTCAGGTTGATTGCTAGTGTTTGAGGTTCCTTCACCGCTTGACTCTTGAAGTTCGTCAAGGTCAATTTGCCTCCCACTATTTCCTTGGCTTATGAATTCTCTCTCACGAAAGACTCTTCTCCTTGCCACGAAGACCACATTCTCACCGGGTCTGTAGAAGAGGTAACCAAAGGATTTCTGTGGGTAGCCGATGAAAATACATCGCTCACTTCGAGGTTTGAGCTTGTCGTCTGTCTCACACCTCACAAAAGCCTCACAACCCCAAATCTTGATGTGGTCTAGATTGGGAACTTTCCCAGTCCATATCTCGTGAGGTGTTTTGGCAACCTTCCTGGTAGGGACTAGATTAAGGATATGGGCGCCAGTCTCTAAGGCATACCCCCAAAATGAGATTGGTAACAAAGCTCGACTCATCATGGAACGAACCATGTCCAACAAGGTTTGATTGTGCGTCTCAGCCACACCATTCAGCTGTGGTGTCCTAGGAGGTGTCAATTGTGAAACAATTCCAAATTCCGTAAGATAGTCAAGGAACTCGATACTAAGATACTCACCACCTCGATCGGATCGAAGCATCTTTATCTTCCAACCCAACTGATTCTCCACTTCCTGTTTAAACTCTTTGAATTTCTCAAAGGTTTCTGACTTATGCTTGATTAAGTAGACAGAACCATATCTACTGTAATCATCAGTAAAAGTCACATAGAAGCGGTTAGCATCCCTTGTGGCGGTTCTGAAGGGTCCACACACATCTGTGTGTATGAGATCCAGCAAACCCTCACCCCTAGCACAAGTACCAGTGAAGGGTGACTTAGTCATTTTTCCAAGTAAACAAGATTCGCAACTATCATCTGAATTTAAGTCAAATGACTCCAAGACTCCAGCCTTTTGGAGTTAGCCTATGCGCTTCTTGTTAACATGTCCAAGACGACAATGCCACAAGGATGACTTATCCAAACTAGTGGAAGAATCAATATGCAAAACATTATTTCCTAAGTTGTCTACAATCGACACAGTTTCATATACACCATTACAAGGTAATGCTTAAAAATAAAGAACATCATTATAAAAAGCATCAATACCACCACATTCATTATCAAATGAAAAAGTAAATCCTTGTTTGTACAAACCATGAAAAGAAATAATATTTCTCGCCATTTCAGACGAGTAATAGCATTTATTTAAATCTAATACTAATCCACTACTAAGCATTAAAGAATAAACTCTAATCTTGGTGACAGGTGAAACTTTCCTATTCCCCATGATCAAGTTTATCTTCCCGTGCTCCACATCCTCACTTCTTTTTAGGCCCTGCAAATCAGAACAAATGTGAATTCCACACCCTGTATCAAGGACCCAAGAATTAGTATGTGGTGAATTATTAGACAATATAGTGTAAATACCTGCATGGGTGGGTTTCACTTTCCCATCCTTAAGATCCTGCAAGTACGTGGGGCAGCTTCGCTTCCAGTGCCCCTTTTCCTGACAGTAGAAGCATTGTGCATCCTTCGGGTTGGAAGAGGGAGTAGAAGAACCTCCTTTGGTTCCACTCGAAGAGGAGCCATCAATAGAATTTCCCTTGGTACCCTTCGAAGAGGCTTTCCTCTTTTTCCCTTTACCTTGCCCGATTTCCAGAACAGGGGCTGTGGTAGGAGTAGATACAACCATTTTACCTTTGAGACCAGTTTCGGCTGTCCTCAAAAGTCCTTGAAGTTTGCTAAGTGTGACCTCCTCCTTGTTCATATGATAGGTCATTCAGAACTGACCATAACAAGTAGGTAAGGAGTGCAGTATGATGTCAATAGCCAGCTCCTCAGGGAAGTTCACATTCAACTTCAGTAATCGGTCCACAAACCTTTGCATCTTCTGTAAGTGGCCCATGATGGGTTCACCATCCTTCATCCTGGTTGTTATCATGGAAGAGATGATCTCATACCTCTCTTGACGAGCACTCTGATGGTATCTCTCCATCAAGTCCTGGTGCATCTCATAAGGGTAGAAATCTTCATAAGATTTCTGGAGTTCTGTTGTCATGGTAGCCAACATGATACAAGACACCTTAGTGGCATCCTTCTCATGGCTAGTGTACTCAACAATCTCCTCTGGAGTAGCAGAAGACTCATCGATTTCCTTCAGCTCCTTGTCTAGGACATATTCCTTGTCCTCATAACGAGTGACCATCCTGATGTTCCTAATCCAATCATTGAAGTTGAAACCATCAAAGATGACTCTCCCACAAAGGTTCATGAGAGAGAAGGAGCCAGAAGGGTTTGAACCAGAAGCATTGTTGGAAGACATCTGAAAAGGAAGAAAGACAAGTTTAGATTAGATATAGAATCCTTAATAAGACACCCAAATGAAATATTAAGGCTAGGACCCAACACAATACTTTATAACTTGGAAGAGGGATGCCATAATCCAAGCTATAAAATATTTGAAGGTAGGTAAATGACGATTTACCAATTTCCACCATGAAAAACAAAATAGATTATTAGGTTTTAATTTGATTGAAACTCCTAGATCTTTTGAGATTTATTGAACAATTCAATGGCATGTTTAAATCTCAATTATGCCCTTCCAGTTTTTGACTGGGATAAAGAGGATCACAAACAAGGTGTGAATAACCATACAAATTACTTGGTACTCTTAATTTTATCACCTAACCGATGTGCCGGTTAACCACACACACTCCACCGATCTATGATAAACCATAAGCCACCCTTTGTCACCCTTGTTAAGTCCAAGTTAGTGTGTCGGTTAACCACACACGCTCCACTAACGACTTTAGCAAGGTGCAAAGTGTCATTTTATGGGTTAGCATCAATTTCACATTTTCCTAAAGTAACTAAGATTGGGAATTAATAAAGGTTTAGCTACTTTATATTTATCATTATACTTTTAATGAGAATGATAGTCCTTACCCTACCCGTTCGGCTAACGACCCTCCACCAGTCAAGGAAGCGGTGGGTGAGAGTGGACACCCATTAAGCTGATATTTTATAGGCAACAACCTTATACCCCCCTTATAGACCGGCTTCGTGAATGAGGCCTACTAATGGTAAGACTGACTTGATCTTATATATATATATATATATATATATATATATATATATATATATATATATATATATATATATATATATATATATATATTATTAACTTATAATATTATAAAGTATAAGGGTTGAATTTTAAACTATTAAAATCTAGGGTTTGGAATTAAAGTTTTCTAAAGAGACTTTACAAATTCCAAAACTTGAGGGCAAGTTTTGAAACTATTCAAAACCTTTCATTTCTATAACTTATGAGTTTTAATGAAAAGACTTTTGGAATTCCATAACTTGAGGACAAGTTATGGAGTCCATTAATTTGCATTTAGATAAAGAATTACACTAACAAACAATTTGCAAATAATTCCTATGATCTACCAAACTCATAAGCATGAACGTTCATATCAACAATTTTCAAGAATCACATAAGCATATATAAAACTTGAAACTTTGATAAAACCTTTGAAAATGGATTAGCATAATCATTTCCACCTCAAAAACATATTTTATAAGTCCAAAACAGTTTAGGGTAATGATTCTAGTCCAATTCCAGCAACAAAACTCGAAAATCTGCACACAGGGCCTCCTACTCGCCGAGTGCATGAACCTACTCGACGAGTATGATGAGTTTTCACTTGGACTCGGCGAGTTCACTGAACAGTGTGCAGAAATTCGACTTTTTCAGCAATTTGCATCAAGTATAATGAAAACAATCCTAGTCTCTGATACCACTGATGGGTTTTGAGCATTCTAACACTCCTATGGTGTATATGCAACCCTAGAAACCTTGAATCTATGTTTTCTCTAATATACATGAAAATTTGATTTTTCAAGGTTCTCATCCTAACTAGCATGTGATTAGGGTACATGTAATATAAAAAATAGTAGAATGACATACCTTTCTTGTTGCTTGATTTCCTTAAGACCTTGTGAGCCTAGCACCCCAAATGTGATGCCTCAAATGCTTCACACAACACCACAACTCTTGGAATAACTTAAGAGAAGTACACTTGAGCACAAAATCGGCTAGCCCTCCTTCTTTTGTCTTAGTGCTGAATTTGCTAGCCATGGGGTTCTATATATAGTGTGCCGCATGTAGGGTTACACCATGCAAACCCTAATGTGCATGGCTTTTCATTTCATCCATGACCCATGGGTTTTAACCTCCATGGAGCATCCATGGAGCACCCAATGAGACTTAGCCCAATCTAGTGAATCATGGATCATAAGCCCAATATATAAAAATGAATGATTTACATAATCAATCCCCATATATTTAATTAGTCTCTTTTTATCACAAAATTAATTCTTGATCAATACTAATTAAATAATATGATTTCATATTAATATATTAGAACTTATAATATATTAATAAATCATAAGTATCCTTTTCTCATTTTGTCTATCCAATTGTTGCGATGCCATGCAACCCAAAGGGACAATGTCAAATCGGGTCAAGTACATACCAGATATAGTTATGGACTTAGACACCTTATCCAACAGTATCTAGCTGACATTAATAGGGGTTCTTCAGCAGCTGATGGTAGGGACATGAGGAATCTTAGGAGAGCCTATTAAGTGCTCTAGTTCAGTTGCTATGTTGTTTAGCGGGTGTTAGGAGTACTATTATGAGTAGGTAACTTAGAGGACTCTGGATGAATCTTGAGGAAAGTATAGATACGTGTGGATGGTAGTATTGGGCCCGTACTACTGGAAGCACAGGATCCATACTCGAATCAAGTGAAGTCATGAGGATTCTAAGGAGTTGGTTGAGGGTAGATAACATGGTTGGATAACCATGACTTGTGGTAGGGTTTCTGTATCCGTTGATCTTATGATTATGGTTGTTCAAGCTGAGGATGAGTCTGGTGACTGGTTGGGCTTTAGCAGCCATATAGGATTAGGTTTGTATGGTACAAACCTAGGTAAGTTAGTTGATTTGAGGTCTCGAGGTCTTTGATCGATGGTAGTGACAGTTGAGTCACGAGAATCAAGAAAGAAACGACTGTTATGATTGGCTCGGGGATTGAAGTTAGAGGCGGAGTGATTGGCAGATGGATTGGAATGTCACTATCTTCGGCAGAGGCAATGTTCGTCCAGCTTTCCATGTTTAGAGGAAAAAGAGAGAAGATGGTCACGGTTTTTAGCAGTAGTATGGCAGTGTGGGAATGCACGAGAGGATTCTTATCGGATGGTTGTCTTGAGACGAAATCAATGGGTCTGATTTCTTTGGATATAGGAAGGTCATGTGCAAATTGATGGTTTGAGAATTGTGAGCGAGGTAAGTGGAAATCCATTTGTTTCTAAAAAAAGAATCGGTGCTATGAATGGGCTATCAGAATTATCCTTTGTGCACTTGCGCGAGGATTCTTCTTGTTAGAAGTTGTTATGATTGGAAATTTCTGAGGTCTTCATCTAAGATACAAAATCTCTTGGGGTTGCTTGGTCCTTATCTGGAAGATCATCTTGCGTGTGTTATACATTCTAAGAGTCAAGGATGGTTTATACCTGGTTGAGACGGTCTGAGGTATGGTTTGGTTGCAATGCTAGTGGGTGGTAGTTTGAACCCTAAGTGTGGAAGAACTAGGTATTATGCTTGGAGGATCATCGAGCTGTTTGAGATTGTGGCGTCGGAAGAATGGTTCATATGGATCCGCGGTGTGGGTATGTGAGACTTTGATTCAAGATTTGGTCAAGTCAGGGGTGTAGAGCAAGTGGCAATCATATGTATGTGTTCAGGAAATACACGAGTTGTCTCGCATCAGGAAGTAATTGGTCAAGGAGTTCATTGTAGCCATTGTTTCCTTTTGGGATGCTAATGAATAGATGAGGAGGTGCTAGGATCACTCATGTAACATCCCAAAAAAATGACATAAACTTTTCGTTTTTAGATTAATAAATCGTTAATACAAATCACTTTCATAAAACCAAGTTAATCAAGATTTAGAAAAAACATCATCGAATCAGAGTAGATCACAAAATGCGTGAACATGTGGTGTGTGCTCTGCAATCATCCCGAGCTCTTCCATTTGAAAACCAAAGTAGCTGAAACATAAACTGAAAACAGAAAAAACAAATCTTAGTGAGTTCCCCCATGATACCACATAACATACAACCACAGAATATCATGCTACATACATATAGTTGCCATTGTCTGCCCCATGGTCTTTACCTGGAATGCCATGGGCTCCCCCCATAGTCTGATATCCAGGTGTCATGGGTTACCCCCACGGTCTTTACCTGGAATGCATTGGGCTCCCCCCATGGTCTTATATCCAAGTGCCATGGGCTACCCCCATGGTCTTTACCTGGAATGCCATGGGCTCCCCCCATGGTCTAATATATAAGTGCCATGAGCTACCCCCATGATGTTTCATGCAAGTATCACAAAGACAACAAGCATTCCACATAACAAGTAATGGTCCGGCATTGGTGCTTTCGACCCATAGATATAGTGAGAAGACTCACCTCGCACTGTTGAATCTCGCGGATAGATCTCTGGCTGCTGGCTGACTGATCCCCAAACTAACAATATCAAAACAACACCCAATCAACATTTGGATCCCAAACCATGTCCATAAATCCATTACTAGGGTAAATGACCAATTTACCCCTTACCTAGTTTGGACCAAGACTTAGGCCCAAACCTAATAATCCGAAAGGGTCAAATACCAAAAACTACCCAAGGCCCAATCATTGGCCCAATTTCCCAAATTGGGCCCAAACCCATTATAGACCTTCTCAAATTAATTATCAACCCAAAACATGATGGCCCAACAGGGCCCAAGGCCACTAAGCCCAAAAGATGGCCCAAACCGAAGCCCAAAATGCGAAATCCCTCCTGGCTGAGTACGCGGGACGTACTCGACTATACGCTAAGCGTACTCGCTGTTTGGCTTGTACGTTGCGCGTGCAGACTTGTACGCCCAGCGTACTCCTCCATTAAGCCAAATCCTCCACAAAGCTCTTAATGCTTAAGTCTAGAAATCCAAGTCACAGATCTGAGTCCAAACAAATGTCTAGAACCATAAAGTCACTGACTTGGTCACTTTGCATGCCCCAAAAGAACCCAATTTCAAGATATAACACTCTACTTTCATAAAATAGACATAAACTCATGCATAGATGGATCTAAACCTTAAAGGTGACAAATTTATGCATCAAGAACGTCGGAAACATCAAGAGTGGAAACTCATAGCTCCTGGAGTGTATCAAGCCACTAGATCTCATTCTTAGGGCCAAAAAGGGACCAAAGCTCGCATAAGATAGATCTACGACATCAATGATCAAATTCATAGATTTTTACCTCAAACAAACTAGAAATGAAGCACATCATCAAGATCCATAACCTCTTCTTGGATCCACAACCTTGCACCAAACTTCATCTTCTTGAATATGAGCCAAAATACACTAAGATGCACACAAGGAGCTAAAAAACACAACCATGGAGGATAAGGGACGGTTTCTAGGGTTTTGGGGACTTGAAGGCTGGTAAAGAGGCCAGCCCTAACGACTTAGTGTGATTATATAGGGTACAACATAAAAATTTAGGGTTTTCATCCACTCCACGTACGACCCGCGTACTCCTCGTACGCCCAGCGTTCGAGGTCTCGCATCCACGATCAGCCCTTTGTAGTATGCTCAGCGTATGCTAGTGTACGCCTAGCATGAAGACCATCACATCAGTACGCCGTGCGTACTACCTAGCTATGCCCCGCGTACTAGGGTTTCCCTTCAGTATAATATACTCCGAAGGCCAAAACTTCCTCGATATAAATCCGATTTCGACGATCCACATATCCATGAAAAGGTAACAAGAAGCTATATGCTCTAAACAGCTCATACATGCCTTACAATATCCCGAACAAACATCCAATTTCCATAAAAGCCTGAGCTGAAAAATTACCAAAATACCCTTTGGCTCCAAAGCACCAAAACGAAAAGCCGGATCATCCAAATTAGATCATCCACCCCCAAATGAGTCCAAATCTCAATTCTTCAAGGGTCCTAAGTCTGCTAATAGCCAATCCTTGATCACCATCCCGAAATAGAAACGATTTGAAACAGGTCGTTACAACTCTCCCCCTTTTAAATTAGATTTCGTCCTCGAAATCATTCCTTACCATCCCCGACACGCCAAACAACCTGTGCAACACAGCCACAACCCCGAGCACACCACAGCCTTCGCATGGCTACCGGAACCAACCCTAGCAGGGCTCTTCAACCCGAAGATAACCAAATTCTTTCTCCACCTGAAAATAATCCTTCACGAATTGGCTACATCTACTCAACCTAAAATTTGAGGTCTCAAGTTGGTTTGACTCCCTGACAGACCGCCCATACTGAACCATTGCTAAATCCATTCCACTTATCTCCCAACTGACTACTCACCTTTTGATAACTTGAGGTTCCCACTAGAAAACAAGATCCCAACCAGTTATTTTTGCAGAACACTTTTACTTGACAGAAGGCTCAGATAATCCTTCGAGTAGAGGACTAATCCCTGCAACGGTTAGACTCAGACGAGAGCTGCGCAACAGGGTCAAATCTTTTACTCTGAGATTATTTAACCCAAACTGCAAGTAACCTATCATATTCCCCGAATAATAAGCGACCCCACACACGAGTTCCAAATCAATAAGACCGCCTTGACTTATCTTGATGCACTTCACAGATAGAACCAATCCAAGACATAATCACAGTGGCTTGATCTATCATCAAAACTAAATCCATTTCATACCCCTGAACCCTTCAATTGATGCTCTTGGCATATAGATACCCCAATACTTATCCCACTGAAAGAAGAATCCTGCACATAAACACTCGCGATGCCTAACTCGAGCTCTCAACCAAAAACCAATATGATACTCAATTCATAACCCGAGATCCACAGATCTGCACTTGCATTTCACCCTAAACCTTCTGATCCACGACAACCTCTCACTAGCCCGAGATATAAATGTTCCCAACCATCGCTGAGACTACCAGTCTCGCACCTGGTCCAACCACCAGGTTCCCAAGAGTCCAAATAACAAGGCTACCCAGCCTACAAACCCCTCTGCGTCACATACTCGCCCCCCCCCACTTAATCCTGCAACTCAAGATCCAAAACCTTAACCCAACGGTCTCTACCAGGTCCCACCTGTATTTCTATAATCGCACGGGCCTCACCCACGGGTTCCACCCATCTAGAGCTACACATGCCCGACTCTGCCTCAGACCCCAATGGTCCTTAACCCAAAACACAGAAATACTCCTCAACAATACTGACTGACATGCCCAAGGCACAAAATGATTCCCCCTTTACGCTCATGACCATCTCTAACGTCAGTCTACCTTGAACTGGTGAATTCTACAATCCTATCGCAGTCTTACAACACTTCTAACCAACCATGGCCTTACCACACCATAACCATCACAACCCTACGCCTCTTGAGCCGAAACCTGCATCCAATTGCATCCACTCTGGTGTTCGGGTAATGCTTCGAATCCCAAAGCCCTGAACCCAGACTCAACCGCAAGCTTGTTATGCATAATAAAGAAGACGCTGCCCAACGGTTGGAAGTTTTCTGAACTCCTACTTACACAATCTCAATCTAAACGGCCACTTGGGTCCTCTCTCTTGCTGGCCAGGATATAAAACTTGCCCTAGTTCCACAACCTTCCAAACTTCCAGAAATTCTGATCGATTCTCCCCCACTTGGATTCGACGAAGCTCTCTCATCTCTTAAATCCTGATGGATTCCCAACCCATCAACCTCATACAACATGAACCGCCTATGACTTGTGCTAAACAATACTAACATTCCATTGCTAGCCAAACTCAGTGATCACCCAACTATTGAAATACTGAAGAATGCTCTTGATATCTTAACCAGTCTGATAATTCAAATCACCTCCCATGATACCTCACCAATTCCTGTGTTCTTATGTTGGTGACAAAGAATTCATAACCCCTGCCCTGAACTGACGAATCTTCACCCCAACTTCCATTCTCAAAGAACCACTGAACTCTAATCGTCTACAATCCATGCGAATATACAACTCCCCTAACACATCCAATGACTAAAAAACTCATGCAACTGACACCACTATCTTCCTGCTACCGCTCCTCTCATAGCAATGGTAGTGTTTGAACCCAAAATTTCTTCCATAGGCAACCGCCGATCACACCAGAACATATGATAAAACCACTGAACCCTGACTTCACTGGAGAACTAACCCGCTAACCCTGACTAAAGATCCTCCAAGCAACACCCCTGAATTGATCCTACCAAGAACCGGATTAACAACTGGACACGCTGAAACTCGCTTAACAAGATACGACCATCTAAAGGTTCATCGAAGACTCTTGGCATGCAGAATGGCATATAACAATCCTTAATAACCCAGACAATAGCAAAGAACCAACCTGATATATAATTTACTCAAGCCCATCCAAAATTCCAAAGCGATACAAATTCCCGATAACAACCCAGAAGAATGTAGAAGATAACATACCCGCAAAAGCGTCTGAAGAAATCTTGATCTCCTCCTCATGAATTACCCCGTCCATCCTGAGTACATGGTACAAAACTCCCCTCCGATCCCAAAAGACAAGAACTAGCCATAGGATCCTCCTTCCTGAAGGATTCTAGGGATCCACAAGCTTTGGGCTCCAGATGAGCCCCCAACTGCCCTACTACAACCTCGGCCCGAAAGGCCCCGAGATGACCATCCAAGAGATCCAAAATCCATTCCTTGACTGAACAAAAGACCACTGAGTTCCATTCGCATATACCGCGAGTAACCTTTTGATGAGATGAACTTCCGCATCCACACATCGATCGGCTCAGTACCTGCTCCTGAGCCGGAACCAGAACCTAAACCCCTTTCATGGGTGCTCAACACCATAACGAAGACAACATGCAAAAGATCTGAATATACCCAGGAATTCTCATCCCACAGGCTTCCTAGATTTTCCAAGACTCTCCCCGATTCGAGTATGGATCCTGTGGTTTCAGTAGTACGGTCCCAATACTATCTTCCACACATATCCATACTTTCCTCAAGAATCCTCTCGAATCCTCTAAGTCACCTTCTCAAATCCGTACACCCAATACTCGCTTCCCAGCGCAACAACCCACTGAAGCAATCCCTAGCCTTTCCTAGGTTCCCGAACTCCCCTTGCCATTAGCTTCTGAAGAACTCCCCATAATGCCAGTCACCCACCTCATGAATACAATCACATGTAACAAAGCTTAGATAATCCTTTGAGTAATAAACTCATCCCTACAATGGTTTGACTTAGACAAGAGTTGCGCGATAGGGTCAAATCCATCACTCTGAGATTATTCAACATTTGTCACATATGACTTGACATATTTACTTAGTATCTAACTCCCATCACCTAAGAGTTCCACAAAGCACAAAGCAAGAAGCATTCGTGAAGTAACACTCCAATCCATAGAATAATCACGAGCATCCAATCCCACATACTACCACTCATACTAGAAATTTCCACCCTCACTGTCGGTTGCCTTATGCATGCAAATTATACACAGAACATGATCAAATAGAATGTCGAATCAAAGACTTTACCCTAGGACCACAACCAAACGAGGAACAGAAACTAAGGCCAAATCATTTATTCTAGGGCTATAAGATCCTAACCGTATATAATTTTTAAAGCATACCCTTAGCAATTACTGATACCAATAGATATTCTCATTCTAGCATAGCATCCAATACTCCCAAGGCTACAAGGCATCACATATCAGGCCAATCTATCACTGACTAATCAACACTAGCATGCAAGTCTACCAGCTCATACAATAGACATACAAAGGCATCTCTCCTAGCATTGTATCATGCAAAAATTGAGCAGATCCTTATCCCTAACTAGCATGCGATTCACAAATTCATAAATTAAATCATAACAGATAGCATGTATGGGTAATTTGGGAAAAACTTACTTGAGCTCGGCTGATTGCATGCACCACACCCTTTCTCATTTTAGAAAAACTCATTTCTTAAAAAAATATTTCTTTTGAAAAACTTTACCAAATCCTCAGTTTGAGTTCAGACACACTCGAGAGTATGTCCGAATCCCTCAAACCAAGGCGCTGATACCAACTTATAACATCCCAAAAATAGTTACATAAAATTTTTTGTTTTTAGATTAATAAATTGTTAATACAAATCACTTCCATAAAACCAAGTTAATCGAGATTTAGCAAAAACATTATCGAATCAGAGTAGATCACATAATGCGGAAACATGTGGTGTGTGCTCTACAATCATCCTGAGCTCTTCCATTTTTATACCGAAGTACTTGAAACATAAACTGAAAACCGTAAGCACAAAGCATAGTGAGTTCCTCTAAAATACCACATAACATACAACCACACAATATCATGCTACATACATATAGTTGACACGTGCTTCCCCATGGTCTTTACCTGGAATGACATGGGCTCCCCCCATAGTCTGATATCCAGGTGCCATGGGCTACCCCCATGGTCTTTACCTGGAATGTCATGGGCTCCCCCCATGGTCTGATATCCAAGTGTCATGGGCTACCCCCATGGTCTTTCATGCAAGTATCACAAAGACAACTATCATTCCACATAACAAGTAATGGGCCGACATTGGTGCCTTCGACCCATGGATTTAGTGGGAAGACTCACCTCGCATTGTTGAATCCCACGGATAGATATCTGGCTGTTGACTGACCGATCCCCAAACTAACAATATCAAAACAACACCCAATCAATATTGGGGTCCCAAACCATATCCATAAATCCATTACTAGGGTAAATGACCAATTTAGACTTTACCTAGTTTGGACCAAGATTTAGGCTCAAACCTAATAATCCAAAAAGGGCCAAATACCAAAAACTACCCAAGGCCCAATCAATGGCCCAATTTTCCAAATTGGGCCCAAACCCATTGTAGAACTTCTCAAAATAATTATTAGCCCAAAACCTGATGGCCCAACAGAGCCCAAGGACACTAAGCCCAGAAGATGGCCCAAACCGAAGCCCAACATCTGAAATCCCTCCTGACTGAGTACGCGGGGCGTACTCGGCTATACGCTAAGCGTACTCGTTGTTTGGCTTGTACGCTGCGCGTACATACTTGTACGCCCAGCGTACTCCTCCATTTAGCCAAATCCTCCACAAAGCTCTTAATGCTTAAGTCTAGAAGTCCAAGTTACAGATCTGAGTCCAAACAAATGTCTAGAACCATAAAGTCACTGACTTGGTCACTTTGCATGCCCCAAAAGAACCCAATTTCAAGATATAACACTCTACTTTCATAAAATAGACATAAACTCATGCATGGATGGATCTAAACCTTAAAGGTGACAATTTTATAAATCAAGAACCTCGGAAACATCAAGAGTGGCAACTCATAGCTCCTGGAGTGTATCAAGCCACTAGATCTCATTCTTAGGGCCAAAAAGGGACCAAAACTCGCATAAGATAGATCTAAGACATCAATGATCAAGTTCATAGCTTTTTACCTCAAACAAACTGGAAATGAAGCACATCATCAAGATCCATAAGCTCTTCTTGGATCCACAACCTTGCACCAAACTTCATCTTCTTGAATATGAGCCAAAATACACGAAGATGCACACAAGGAGCTCAAAAACACAACCATGGAGGCTAAGGGACGGTTTCTAAGATTTTGGGGACGTGGAGGCTGGTAAAGAGGCCAGCCCTAAGGACTTAGTGTGCTTATATAGGGTACAACATAAAAATTTAGGGTTTTCATGCCCTCCACAAATGCCCCGTGTACTCATCGTACGCCCAGCATACGAGGTCTCGCATCCACGATCATCCCTTCGCAGTACGCTAAGAGTATGCTAGTGCACGCCTTCCCTACAGACCCTCACATTAGTATGCCCTACGTACTACCTAGCTACCCCCGCGTACTAGGGTTTCCCTTCGGTACTAATATACTCCGAAGGCCATAACTTCCTTGATATAAATTCGATTTCGATGATCCATATATCCATGAAAAGGTAACAAGAAGCTCTATGCTTTAAACAACTCATACCTGCCTTAAAATATCTCGAACAAACATCCAATTTCCATTAAAGCCCTAGCTGACAAATTACAAAAATACACTTTGGCTCCAAACACCAAACGAAAACCCGGATCATCCAAATTACATCATCCACCCCCAAATGAGTCCAAATCTCAATTCTTTAAGGGTACTAAGTCTGCTAATACCCAATCCTTGATCACCAACCCAAAATGGAAATGATTCGAAACAGGGCGTTATAGCTCAGGTTGAGTATCGGGTCTTAAGATATTTGTCAGCTCGTTGTAGGGTTTGCTTAGGCAGATGTGGATCGATCAATCGGTTACAGAGTTTGGTATGTTTAGTCCCTCTTGGGATTTGTACAGTAGTGTATTGGTTCATTAGATTAGGTGTCAATGCACTCTTGATCATTGGTCATTCGTTCATCATCAAAGCGGAGATTCTTCGGAAGTTTTGTGTTGTACCACTTGAAGTTCAATGGATCCATCAACATATCGTCAAGTTCATCTCTAGTTTGGAAGAATCCTTGGTTATTGGGAGTCTAGAATTTGAGACAGTGTTGTTCAGTTGTTCAGACGAAACATTAGATCTGCGTAGAATCTAATTTTTGGCATGTTGTGCTGGAAAGGTTGATAATTGGATGGATTCGACCATGGTTTTAGCGACATTTCTGGTTAACCTTAAAAGTTTTATCGAGCTAGTTACGTATTGATGGGATCTATCTCGATCATTCATGAGGATGTTTCTGATAATGATTGAGGCTCGTCATTTCATTAGATCTTCTAGTACTTCACCCCTTGGGTAAGGTTGTAAGGAAAAGGGAACGCAATAGATCCAAGGTTTGTTATGGGTTTCCTTAACATTGTGTATGGTGGTAAATTCATTATATTTTGTTATGAGGGATGTATGTGGTCTAGACAAGATAGAAATGGAGTACTCGGTTCAAGTTATATGCATGGGTCTTATTTGGGTTATAGCCTTTGAATTAGAACAAGAATGTGACTGCCTATCTCATTCTCCGGTTGAGTGTGACCATGTTCTCGTCTGATTCTGCATTGGTAGCAGTCTATACCGTGATAGGAAATATACATGATAGTAGGGTATGACTCATGTTATGTTCGTTTAGTGTTAAGAGGGATGTTGTTTGGGTTCCTACAAGTCGGTGGGTTGATGGTTGAGTATCTCTAGGCCCTGGTGGTGCTGGTCATGAATCTTCAGGACAGTAATGGAATGGAGGCAAGATCAGTGTGATATTGTGAGTTTATCATCTTAGTGGGTAGATGGTGTCATGATGTATCATGAACCAATGGTTGCATGACTCATGTAGGAGGAACCGGTGGTCATTTGTTGGGGACTCTTAGATCTCAAGATCGTTAGTCTTATTGGTATGTTTGGGATCGGTGGTCATTTGGAAGGCCAAGATACCGGGAACATTCCATGCAGGGGTTGGGGGCCCAGTGATCATGTTTGTTTATTTTTTGCATGTGGTACTTTGGATGTTAGTGCATTATTAGGAGTCGGGAGACTCAGGGACCAACTAGTTTAGATCATGTGGGCAGTTAAGAGTTGTTGGGAGTATCAGTCGTGCATCAGAAGTCTCTTACAGAGTGTTTACATTATAAATCCTATTTGTCTATGAGATTTTTATTAGGAGTTTGGTTACCAACAATGTGTATCGGTTATGAAACCTCAAGTCATGAAGTTCATTTTAAATATCTTGAGTGATTTGTTGGGTGGGGGTAACCATAAGCCGATAAGGATTTGGATACAACGTGAAAATTCTTGGATTCATCATCTTTGCTCGTAGGAGCAGTGGGTTGGTAATGACGTGTCAGGGAGTCAAGGGTGTATTTAAGGTTTTTGGTACAACCCCCAGATTTGGGATTGGTTGAAATCCGCGATCGGTGTGTTTTGAGTATTCGTTATGCATGTTTGGTGGTGTTCTTAGTGGAAGACAAGGGGTAGGATCAACGAATGGATGAATATCAGTCCTGGAGTATTTTTTCTGAAGTTTAAAACTGATGGGTTTCTGGTTCCAAGGAGCATTTTGATGGCGTTGTTTCGGTGGTTGTAGTTTTGAGAGTCTCAGGCTCTGTGATTCTCATTAGCTTACAGCTAGAAAGTTGTGGAATATGTTGGTGTTGTGTGTGTTCTTTACAGCGGTTATTGATCTGAGACTCGTGTTGGGAGTTGCCTTGTTTTTGAATGGAGGGTTTATCAGCAGCGAATGATCAGGGGTTCTATTTCCCAGTGGTATCTGTAAGGTAATTCGGGGTCGGAAGGGTTCTGTATGGTTCGGATTGTCATGTGAAGTCATATTGACTGTGTTTCGAGATAGTTTTGCCTGTTTGAGAGTCAGTCGAGGTATTGGATTTCCAGATTTTAGGCATAATTGTGATGGTTTTTCTTCAATGGTATAAGTTAGTCGGTCAAGGATTCATTATTGGTTGGAGTAGGTAAATTTCGCTAAGATTAGGTTAAATATAGTATGGGAAGGCAGTTGTCTGGATGAGCCGATTTTTAGTTCAGTTCAGGTTTCGTAGAGGATTGCTAAATGGCCCGAGGCGAAGATGCGAGAACACTACCCTGAGTTTTGCAGCAGCAGACTTCGAGGATGAAGTCTAGTTCAAGTGGGGGAGAATTGTAACATCTAGTTCTGGTATAAATTGATTTTTCTGTTCTAACTTTTGATTGGGTGACCACATTGTGGTGGAGCATTACCACGACGTGGCGGAGCGTTCTGGATCGCGGGATTTAAATGACCACGACGACGTGGCGGCCTATAACCATGACGTGGTGGCGGAATTTCCATATTCCCCCGTCCCCGCCCCCGCCCCCGAAATGTCCAGCCTTCCTACCCCCACCCCCGCCCCCGAATCCCCCTTATTACCCCCGCCCCCGACCCCGTTCTCCCGCCCCCGATAGATTTTGAGGTTCCTTTTTTTGGGTTAAAAGAAGTTGTTGTTTGGGCTAAAAAAAAGCTATTTTTTAGGTAACAAATAATTATTTATAGCAAAATTTTACATGTTAAAAATAAAAAATAGAAAAAGTTATGGCGTCTTAAAAACATTATACTAACAACTTAAAAACATGTTTTCTGTTGAATTTTGGAACCTTGATCAAAATCATGTTATTGTTTATTATATTTATATAAATAATATATGTAAATATAAGTATAATTTATAAACGGGGTCCCCATGGGGGTTTCGGGACGGAACTGCCCGCCCCTGCCCCCGCCTCCGAAATTAAAATGGGGGTTAACCTTGCCCCTGCCCCTGTTTTTTTTTAATAAATGCCCCCAAACAGAACGGGGCCCCCACGAGACTTTTTGACATCCCTAGGTATATAGGATGTCGTTATGTTGTAGTGATCTGTTAGATATGTATCCTGTTATATAAGATGTTGCTATGCGGTAGTGATTTGTAGGTCTACATGTTGTCTGCTGACTAGTTATATGTTTATCTGTTGTTAGTTATATGTTATTTCTTATGTATATGTCGACTTGATATGGTGGGGTTGAGACTGTAGTGCTTTGTGTTGCCATTCAACAGACCGGGGCATTCCAACCGAAAGGTTGTGGGCATGGGGTAATCCAACCAGGAGGTTGTGGACCCAGTATGTGTTGGCAATCCAACCGAAAGGTTGTGGGCCGGGGCATTCCAACCGAAAGGTTGTGGGCCAGGGTAATCCAACCGGAAGGTTGCGGACCCGAGGGTATTCCAATCCGATGACTGATTGGACCCAACATGCATGATTGTATATGTTATATGTTTGTGTGGTGGTACTTTGGGGGAACTCACTAAGGGCGTGTTCGGAAAAATTAGCTGGTAGCGGGTAGCTTGTAGCTTGTAGCGTTTTGTTAAACGCTACATGAAGTAACATTTGGATTTGGAGCGTTTTGTTTAAACTAAACGCTAGAAGCTTGTAGTGCCGAGCGAGACTTTCTGTTCAAAACGGAGCGTTTTGTCAAATGCTAAAAGCTAGAAGCTCTCAAACGCTCCCAAACGCTCTGTGTCGAACACACCCTAAGCTTCGTGCTTACAGTTTCAGTTTTATGTTTTGGGTACTTCAGATGATTGGGGAAGCAAAGGCGTGATCATGCACATCTTTCTGGTTTTATGATTTTGGATTTTGGAGACACTCTAATTATTGAATAACACTTTTGAAACAATTATTTTGTAAACATTCATGGTTATTGGGATGTTTTTGAAAATTTTCAATTTACTATGATTTTCTGGATGTTACAGAAGCATATGTGTTCGAGCACTTGAACGACTTGCATCCTTATTGATAGATTCTTAGTTATGTTTTTTTATGATGGTATTTAGATACAAACTAACCAAGTGAGGGAATGAAAGAGAATACACAATTAGTGTGAACAGGTACGACGGTGAATGATCTCCGATGACTGTGTTTTACATAATCCGGAAACAACGAAGTTAACAAAAGGTGCTCTGAAAAACAACAATGATATTTTTTTTTTTGAACATTTTGGAAACTTCAATGATATTTTTTTTACTAAAATGTATACTTCGTTGGTATTCTGTGTACAAATGGTATACTTCAATGATATTTTTTGTACTAAAACAACAATAGTATTTTTTGAACATTTTGGAAACTTCGTTACCTTTTTAAATTATTTTTCCGTTTACCTAAGATAACCGGTTACCATAAGATTTTATTTGAACACATGTATACTTCGTTGGTATTCTGTATAAAAAAAAATATTTTAATGATATTTTATGTACTAAAGAAAACAATGATATTTTTTATATATTTTTGAATTTTCATTGCCTTTTTACGTTATTTTTCCCTAAATTTAATTCATTTTATATTTTTATTTATAGAACCAAAAATAATATTATCTATTTGAACTTCGCAAAAAAAACATTACCAATATTTTTTTACTTATTTATATTATCAACTTCACCCGTTACAAAGTCATTAGAAAGCAAGTCACGTAAACTTGTTGCCATAAGAACTTGACTTAATCCTTATTTCAAATTCGGATGTTACAATCTCTTATTCCCTTGATGGCTGTGTGTATCTATTTTATCTTTTTAACATAGACATAAACATAGTTGTACAAAATTTGTTTCCTTCTTTATTCCCTTGATCGCATATGATAGAAGAAATCAATTTTGACCACTCTCTTGACTTATAGATGAGTTATATATTTTAAAAATTATTTTTCCCCTTTTCTTTAAATCTAGTAAGTGACTAACCTTTTTAACATTTTATATGTTTAATTAATCTACAAGAGAATAAATTGATTTTTTTCCCTTTTAGATATTTAGACTTTCAATTGGACAAGCCAACAAAATGCATTCCTTATATCTTTTTAACATAGACATAAACATAGTTGTCCATAATTGTACAAACACTTAAAACTCTTGTAGGACCCTCCAATTTATTTATTTTGAGAAGAAAAAAAAAGCCTACTAGCATGTGCTAGAATACAAAGACAAAAAGACAAATACAAAACAAAGAGGAGAGATGCATTCCAACCTATAGATGCTAATTTACCCCCGTTTTTCATTTAAAGTTATTTATCAAATAACTTTTCAACATGTGAATGTCTGCTCCAGTCAGTAATCCCGATTATTCAAAAGTTTGATCACTGTTTATACCAAATTATATTATTTTCATGTAACAAATTATACAATGGGCTAAAAATGTGGTCTACATGATTATATATATGAAAGAGTTAGAACTTGTAAAAAGGGCTAATATAATTATGAAAAATCAAGTATTCTTTTTTTTTAATATATAGTTTCTTATTAAATCAAGATAAGTGTCAAAATGAAAAAGAATATTAAAAAAAGTGTTAGTAAATTCCACGTATCATTATTTTATATGAGTATCATTACTTTACATGAGTATGAAGATGGATAGAAATAAAATGTAAGAAAATATTTAATTTTGTTATAATTATATAACAACTAAGTTTTATATAATTTTCAATTTGTCACATAAATTTGTTACACTAATTTTAACATTGAATTTAAAAATTAAGTTTCTTGTTAGTCATTAAACCAAAATATAACATCCCAAAATATAGAGTAAATTTTTCATTTTTAAAATAAAATAAACACCATACGATATCATTTCAAACCAAAAATATTTGAAACATGAGTTTGAGGTTCCAATAAACTATCATAGTGAAATCATAAAACAGACAGTACAGAATCTTCAGTGGATATGATGCAATCAGGTCAGACTCTTCATTTTGCTACCAAAAGTACCTGAAACATTAAAAAACTTAAACCGTAAGCACAAAGCTTAGCGGGTTCCCAAGATACCATATATAATAATAGGCATCATCCAAATATTCATATAAACAGGCATCGCACACGACTCTCACCCAACATCATATAAACGGGCCTTGCCTAACATAAACAAGCATTCAAAAGTCGCAAAGACAATGGCAGTTTAGTGACACTTAGTGCCCTAAATAGTATAATGAGAAAACTCACCTCACAGTCAAAGAAGACAAACCCCACAGCTCGCAGGAAACATAAAGGTTGGTACTATAAACCACCTAAACATTAAATAAAATGTCAAATATCAACCTATGACCTAAAACCTTAAAGTTTGACCCATGGTCAAACTTAGTCAAAAAGTCAACAAGTCAACAACTTGGTTAAACAGGTGCCTCGTGTCTCATAAGGACCCCCTGAACCCACTAAATGACAAAAACAGTTTGGTTTCCCAGCTTAAACTGACAAGATACAAATAAATTAGAAAGGTGCAACTCTCTCGGGCCTTATTCTTAAGGCAAGATGACTTATTCCATTAAGTAGACCCCCCACACTTTCAGACATGGTCCCTAACGGTGTATTAAGGGATAACGTTTCTAAATTTATCGATTAAGACACTCCAATCCAACAAGATCTAAACTCTAAACAACAAAAAGACCTAAAATGCCAACACAACTTGCATGGCTTAGAGAACATGCACAAGAAACCAAATTTCTAAGTCCAAATGGTCCATATAACAACCTTAAGTGTTTAAAATGTGATGGAGTCATCTCAACTCCAAGCTCACTGCAAAAATGGGACTAAAATGCATAAAATAGACAATAAGAAAAATCTAGCAAACAAAAAGGAAAGCTTGAAGATTTATACTCATAAAGGTCCAAGAAATGTGCAAACTTGCAGGATCTACACTTCCTCTTCACTTCACTTCACTTCTCTAAAGGAAATCTTGATATTTAAGCTTCATGCACAAATCAAAGAAAGATAAGCTCTCAAGGTGAAACCAAGCTTAAAATGGGAGGAGAGGGGATAGGGTTTCTAGGGGTGACGAAGGTTGCAATTGATCCAACCTAGAGGCTTAAGTGTGTTTAAATATAGGGATGAGCAGCGGAACTGGGTACCTGCTTTTGGAACCGAAACCACATTGGAACCGCTTTAAGCGACGGTTCCAATTCTTATTTTTACGGAACCACTATCCGTTGGGTACCCGCCAGAACCGTTATTGTCACAACTAGCATTTTAGCTAGGAGATTGTATTTTAATGTAATCATCAGCTATTGCAAGACTTGTACTCTAAGTGAATATCACGCTTTATGCTAAAATGAAATCATCCATTTGAATCTAAACTCCTGAGTGAAGTTCAAAACCTAATACAATACATTCCATATATTCAACTATGGGTTGAAAACCCTAAAAATCTCGGTTCAAGCTTATTATGGACTAGGATCCTCTTATTGGGCCTAATGGACCAGTAAACTTTCAATTTGGCTATTTTGGGCCAAGGAACCCTATTTGGGCTCTAGTTGGACCCACATCCATGAAACTAAAGTATTTTGGGTCATGTGGGCCTAGAATGATTCATCTTATCTCTAATGGGCCATGATAGGCCGTAAATGGTTTCATAAGCCCCAATGGGCCGTAAACCATATTCTTGGGCTCCTTTGGGCCGTGAACCCTCATAAGGTCCCAATGGGCCAAAAATCTTCATCTTGGGCCTCATAAATTCGAACTAAGTCAAGAAAGGGCCCAAACTCTTTTATTCCCTTTTTCCTTTTCCCTATTCTCGGCCCAATTAGAAAAGAAAAAAAAAGAGGATTAGCTAACTAATGCATGCCACCTCAAAGCAATCCACCATGTAAACATGCAACATCCAACATATCTCCATAAGGTTCACATCACTAGGGTCAAACCCTACACTCACTCCTCTTCTCCCCTCCCTCTCTCTACTTACGGCCATAAGAGCCACACCAACACCATCCTTCTTCATTTTCAAACACATTATTCTCTCAACTCTCCAAAGAAAGTCCCTCCTTTTTCCTCCTAAAAATCATGAGTATTAGGTGGGTTTTCAAGAAGATCACTTCAAGCTTGACATTGTGGTAAGATCATTCAAACTCAAGTTGATATACTTCCTTTTAAACTCAATCACTCCTCTCACACACATGTTTTTCGTGAATCATGTTTCCTAGAACCTCTTAAGTTCGAAAAGCTTCTCAAGAACACATCTAGGGCCGATATCTTCTCATTCCCTCACCAAAAACTGAAAACTTCAAAGAAAAGTGAGTTCATACCCCCTATTTTCGATTTTTACTTTGTTTTGGGGGAGAATACAAGTTTTTTTGTGTAGATCTATGTGTGTATGCATGAGTTTGTGTGTTTTATTTAGTTACATATGTGTTTATGTGTTGTAAACTTCATGAACTTAAAGATCTACTAAAAGATGATGATATTGGTATAACATAACACTTATTTCAACTTGTCTTACAAGAAAAAGGTTTAAAATACATATAAGTTACTTAAAGTTAGGAAAAACTTCATAAGAGGGGCTAAAATCAACAAAATGACAAAAGAATGGGTTATTTATGTAACTCACGGTTAGTAAGGGGTTCAAAAGGATTTTTTTTGCTAAACTTGGTTAAATTCGACATTTGAGACCTTATAGGGACCAAAAATGTAAATATTTTCATAAATGGGCTTTATTTGGGCTTCCCACGGTTTTGGGCCCAAAAATTGTAATTTTTGATCTTTTGTGGGCTTAATTGTCATTTTCAAGAAAGTTGTGTCAAAAATGTAAATTTTTGATAAAAAGGGTTAAAGTTGTGAAATTATGAAAAGTTGGGCCAAAAAGATGAAATTTTCTATAATGGGCCGAATATGTATATTTTTAAAAAAATCAAGCCAAAAATGATACTTTTGACAAAAGTGAGTTGAAAATGTTATTTTTACAAAAACTAGTCTTAAATACAAGTTTTATCCAAAAAGGGGCCTAAAATGTTATTTTTACTAAAATTGGGCCTTAATTGTAAATTCTTGGCTTAATGGGCCAAGAATGTCATTTTTACAAAAAGTTGGCATTTTATGCCATTTTAGTAAATAATTGAGCTAATACTAGCAAAATAATAACAAACGGGCTAATTTTTACCATTCTCAGGTTATTGGGCCTTAGTGGCCCATTTTTATTCTTGATAGGTCCTAAATACTATTTATATGTTGATTTGGGCCTCATAGACCCATTAACATGCTCGACGGACCTTGGATACTCTTTGCATGCTATTTGGGCCTGCAAATACATTACATGTGAAATGGGTCTTCGTTGTCCTTTTACATATATTTTGGTCTCATGTTATATAATCTCATTCCTCTCGAGCCTGGAAATGACTTACATGTTTAGTGAGCCATAGTTGTTCACCTACATGGTTCATTGGGCCTAGAATGAGTTTTATATGTTTCTCTTCGCGTAAATTCGATTAAGGATCTAGTGAGACGTGTCGGTTGACACCTATTGAGTGTACGATCGTAGCCTGTAGTTATAACCAGAGTCTCTTGGAGGGAGAGTGTCACACCCCCGAACCAGACGGCGGAAACGTCCGAGGGCTCGCGTCGCTTAAATTGAAATATCATCACAATGAATATACATGAAACACAACACATTCATCACCAAACATTACATAGTACAACTGACATTGTTTACATCAAGTACATGGTTTACATTACATGATCCCAAAATATACAGTGTTTGGTGATTAGCAACTAAAAAAGAAACTTTCAACACACTGGATGCTTCCTCGTTCTAATGATTACCTGAGAATACAAGTTATTTTGAAAACGGTCAACATATCTAATGTTGGTGAGTTCATATGTATGTTTGATGTAAAATAGTTTATGTCGTTCGTAAAACCCAGAAAATCCGATATTTTCTGTAATAAGACTTTTCATGAAAATGTTGTGATGATCCTGTAAGTATATGCTTGAATGATTTCAAAATGTGTATAAATGAGAAGTTTTGCATTATAGTTTTTGAAAGTACCAGTGAGTAAGATTGGTTTTCCAGGAAAACCCGATGTTTTCCGATAAAAAGTTATGATTGTTTTGTATTATTGTATCGTCACAGCGAATGAATATGATTTCCCTTGATTACTTAAATGGTATCGGATTTTCTATGTGAGTCGTTATAACCATGCATGATAATGACTAGTTCGTCTGTCTTGGCATTCTATTGAACACCGGAATTGATCTTAAGATTTTCTCACCCTAGACTGGCCGAGTCTAACTGTAGCGAACAGCTTAGGTGTGGGGGAGTCACCCCCGTATAGATCTATACACAAACTCTCGCTCTCCCTCCAGGAGACTTTGATTACAACTACAGACTACGACCGACACTTATTGGTGTCACCCGTTGTTACTCACTTAATCCACATGAATTTGATTAACCTTGCTTAATGACCAGATTTTAGTTTACTTGAAGAGAAGGTAAGCCTAACAGACGAGGAGAAGAGGACTACTAGACCCTACTAATTACGTATGTTATTTAAGGCTGTCGAGTATACGAAAGGCGCGTTGGCCCACTTCGCATAAAATTTATTTGGACCTTACTAGCAATGCTAATGGGCTACTGAGACCCAATAGCATGTAAAAGCCATTGAGGGTCCCTTAAGCATGTAATTGGGTCACAAGAGGCCCAATAACATGTATTATTTATGTTGGACCCAAAAGTCATGTTAATGTGTCACGAAGGCCCAATAAGCATGATTAGAATCTCTCAAGCCCAACAATTAGAATGTTTACTTGTTTTGTATAGTATTAGTGTTGCGAAGTTGTTTAATCGATATGTTTTCAAAATCACCAATTTGTTTTATAACGATTCATAGATTTATAAAAATAGTTATTTTTCTATTTAAAACCCATAAGTTATAAAGTTTCGTATATTTTGACCCAATTATTTTACTATTAACATAATTGACCAAAAATATTAGTTTGACCTATTCAGCCCCTTATTTTGGTAAAGTTGGCAATTTTTAGCCCTTTTTCTGAAAAATGACATATTAGGTCCTTGAACTCTTTTTCTTGACATTTTTGGCCTAAACACTTAATTAAATAATGTTTTAAGCCCAATATTTTATTTTGGACAATTTCAGCCCCTTAGTTAAAATATTTGCATTTAAATCCACACTTTTCGCAATTTTTACAATTTTTACCCAAAATCCAAAATCTTTGCATTTTTAGTCCCTTTTGATAAATAAGACCATTTTAACCCCTGAAATAGGTTTATTTACGTTTATAGCCTCTGTTTTGAGAAAACTTTCCATTTCAGCCCCTTGAAGTTGATTTTTCTCATTTTTGGGCCTAAATAGCCGAAAAGCCCAAATTTTAGCCCATTAGGCTAAAATTTACATTTTTAGTCCTTTAAAAAGCCTAATATT
Organism: Lactuca virosa; assembly: GCF_052849685.1. Classification (NCBI taxonomy): domain Eukaryota; kingdom Viridiplantae; phylum Streptophyta; class Magnoliopsida; order Asterales; family Asteraceae; genus Lactuca; species Lactuca virosa. Next base: position 191,752,325 of record NC_136431.1, read on the forward strand.
TATAAAAACTCTTATTTTGGCTGTTTTGACCTTTTGATCCTTGTAGAAACCGTGAATGACATCTTTTTCCCCATCTTTTGTTTATTTATCAAAAATAGTCCAATAACAAATTTTTATGTTGTAGTGTGTTATTTTAAAGCTTGTATAGTAGTTTATCTTGACATGTTAAGTGAAATATGACCTATATCACATATTTTTTCTTCTTGAACTATAGATCTCGAAATATCTTTCATTTTTAGCACATATTTACCACAAAAACACAAGAAATCACACATAACATACAAATACACATAGATCTTCACATTTTACTTGTATTCTCCCCCATAAATCATATGAAAACCGAAAATAGAGGGGTATGAACTCACCTTTGCTTGTTGTTGTCGGTTTTGAAGAAAGAAATGGAAGAGTTTTGGTCCTAGTAAGCCTTCTTGGGTGGATCTCGAACTTAGTATGTTTCTAGGAGTATGATCATGAATTTAAGGTGGTAAGAAGAGTGAATGAGTGTAGAAAGGAAATATGTTTGCAAGATCTTACCACTAGAGTGTAGCTTGAAGTGATTTTTGGATGGAATCTCCTTGAAATGCTTCTAATTCTCGAAAAGTCTTGATGAGAGGGAAGGGATGTTCTTGAATGTTTTACTTAGAGAGAGTATGAAATGTTTTGTGTGTGTGTGTTGATTCTCGGCCGTAAGTATTAAGAAGAAGGAGAAGAGAGAGATGAATGCATGGGAACATGAGATTTGTCTTGGATGTATGTTGGATAATCCCATAATTAACCCCTAAACAACAATGAGGTGTCATGGGCATTTATTCATTTCTTTGCTCTTTTTTTTATTTCCTACTTGGACCGAGAGAGAGAGAAGGAAGAGAATGGCTTGGCCCTTTTATGCTTGAGTCCATAATATGAGGCCCAATTTGATGGTTTTCGGCCCAATGGGCCTTTAGAGTAGATCACGGCCCAATTTTTTGTATAAGAGAGTGGTTTTGAGTCCATTTAAGCTAATTGGATTAGTTATGGCCCAATAAGGCCCATTAAAGCTAAACTAGTCCATTTTAGGCTTATAAGGCCCAAAAAGGTTAAGTCTCATGAGAGTGGGTCCAATGAGAGTCCATTTAAGAGTTCTAAGCCCAAAATAGTCACATTGGAAGTTTATTGGCCCATTAGGCCCAATAAGGAAATCCTAGTCCATAATGGACTTAAACCGGGATTTCTAGGGTTTCCAACCTTTTGTAGACTATTTGAGCATTTGTATGGAGTGTTTGATGGAATTTTGTTGTCATTGAATAAGCATCATACATGCTTTCAAGTTTTAGTTACAATGTTATCCTTGTTAATTGTTTACAAAGCATCAGAATTCCTAGTTGTGACGGAGAGTAGGGGTTTGTGTATAGATCTATATGGGGATGACACCCCACACCTGAGCTATTCACTACAGTTAGACTACACCAGTCTAGGGTGACGAAAACTTTATTCTATTTTCCATCGGCGTCCATAAACGCCAAGACAGGCAAAATTGTCATTATCTAGTATGGTTATAACGACTCACTTAGAGGAATTAACATTATGAAATTTACGGGAGACCATTCTCTTTTCTCTTTGGATTACTCGGGAACATACTCGCACAGGTACTCAACCTCGGGGGTTGATATACCAGCATTCTCTTTTACAGGAAACATAGGGTTGTCTGGGGGCTTTCTCTTTACATTCTCTTCATTCACTTATGGCATTCTATTAAACAATAACACACATGCATTAATACAAGATCGGACACAAATATACTAAACTATTTTAAGAAAATACAAGATTTTCTTGTGATTACAAAGTTATACAAATCATTTCTCAAACATGCTTATGAACTCACCAACATTTTTATGCTGACCTTTTTAAATAAACTTGTATTCTCAGGAAACCATTGAAGCAGGTTGGGCTGAACAAACTAATGGATGTTTTGTTATATTTTGTTTCATCATACTTTAATTATTTTGGCATGTAATATTCTAACACAGTACTCGATGTAAACAATGTATGTTGTTATATTACATGTGTGATGATGATGATGTTATGATTCACTTATATATTATGTGATGATACTACAAGGATGAAGTCACGCACAAGCCCCCAGACGTTTCCGCCGTCTAATTCGGGGGTGTGACAGTTATATATATATATATATATATATATATATATATATATATATATCACAATCACATATATTATACAATATCTTGAATAATGTCATTTAAAATTTTAGAATTTTGAATAATTTGTTTTGAAAATTTAAAGGTTTGAAGACACATGCACACATTTTTTTCATCATGTTATTCAATCTGCTAATATTTTTTAATACTCATTTTTAATATGAGCGAATTACATATTGATGTTATCGATAACTTCTTATAAGTTTACAATAGATATATTTTTATAAATTTTAAAAATTCAACAAATTTAACGAACCGCGTATCTGGTATTGAACCGCTATCCGTCAGTTCCGATTCTGGCTCCAAAATTTTAGGAACCATCAGTTCCAGTTCTAAATAATTAGGACGGGTACCCGTCTATGCTCATCCCTAGCTCGAAAACCCTAAAAAATCGTTCAACCCATGGGCCTAGGTGCGTCGTGCCCAATGCGATAATTTCCTGACTTTTAGTTTTTAGCGAATATCCAAAAAGTGGAACGAGGAAATCAAACATATCGATAATAGGATGTTATAGAAAAATGACATAATTTCCCATAAACTTAATAAACTTTCTTTAAATAGAAATTAAATATATTCTTATTATTTGTTCTAACTTATCTTCTACTTATAGAAAATAATAACATATGAAATTCATTAATATTTTATCTTGATATCATGTCTTAATTATATATTTATCTTCATCACATAAGTAAGAAAATAGACCCGAACAAAATATAGAAGTATATTTGATTTCTATTCTTTAAATATTGAAATTTATTTACGTTTAGAAGCTTCAATTTTAAATTACTACAAAAAGACTAATATAGAACAAATTAAATGTAAAAACTTTTTAGTAACATTTATAAATCAATATTAAAGATATATTAATATTAAAAAAAATCATTTTAAAGGCCTTAATAAATTTTCTATAACAATATAGTTCTTTTCTTAAATTACATGTACATTGTAGTAAATAATTACTATTATATGAATTAATGAAACTATATTAATAAAGTATAAATAAAACTTCATTAATCAAATGGTTAATATAAAATATTTCTTTTTGAAAACGGCAAATATATTATTAAAAAACCACAAGATTAGCAAATGACTAAATCACGCACACAGTAAAAAAAATAATAAAAAAAATAAATAGAACTAGCGAAAAGGAGACATACTCCAGTCAATCATACTACACCCCACCACCCCACCTTTGAGATTTTATGCTTAAACCACAAATATGTATGAGTGATAACCTCATCCGTGATCTTGGTATTTAAATATTGCCACCCAAACTTAAGACATTAATTTAACTTTTTTATATATATATATATATATATATATATATATATATATATATATATATATATATATATATAGAGAGAGAGAGAGAGAGAGAGAGAGAGAGGATCATTTGAGAACTCAAAGTTTTCTGAGAACCCGAGAACCGATCGTGAGCCGTTAGATCAAAATAATAAAAGGCTAGGATGCTTTGTGGTGTTTTTGTAAATACTTTAAGAAAAAGAACACGGGGGCATCATAATTATTATGAATCATGGGCATTTTAGTAAACAAATAATTCAGACCCCTATCATCAAATTGAATCACGTCAACCCCCACCTACCTCTCTCTCTCTCTCTCTCTCTCTCTCATCTCGACTCCTATCGTCGTATCGCCTCCACCTCCTCGTCGGAGATGACGTCTTCATCCGTCAAAACCCAATGTTCTGCAACTTGCAATCTCTAGAAATAATGTCAGTCATGCCCAACAGCGCAACTTTTATGGCGCAAGCTATGAATGTTGATAATCCTCACCGTGAAACATTCCATAAGTTCTTCGAGTGTTGGATCTGCAATCAGAATTCCTATCTTGAAGAACTTGTCTCCGTCTCTAACAACCACAACCCAACCGAAAATGACGACGTCGTACTGATTCCATTGATCGAGAGAGTTGTCAGGCATTACGAGCAGTACTACCATGTGAAATCAAATTGGGAGAAACGAGATGCGATTTCGATGTTTTCGCCTACGTGGCGAAGCTAGCTGGCGGATGCGTTTCTGTGGATCGGAGGATGGCGGCCGACGTTAGCAATCAATCTTTTGTACTCGAAATCAGGAATTCAATTAGAGGATAAAATCGGTGATCTAAGTTGTGGATTGAAGACTGGAGATCTAGGAGATTTGTCACCAAACCAGATGAATCAAATCGACGGCGAAGTTGATACTGAGAAGTAACTTTCATTCTTGATAAGGTTTGATTTTAGCTGCACTTTTGGGTTTATCTGTCTTCTTTTCCATGGTCGAGACTTCGATCACCACTCTTTCACCTTGGAAGGTTTCTATCTCGTGTTTGATTACCTACATTGATATACTGTTGCCTCAATATAGTATTCTGTTCACAGGTGAGAGAGCTAGCTGAAAAAGAAGATGAAAATGGCGTCTTCAAGCTCCTTCGTACTGATATCACACGATTCCTCACCACCATTCTCATTGGCACAACGTAAACCTTACAATTTCTTTTCGTTTCCAATTAAATCTTGTTATTAACAATCATAATCTTGTTTCCAGTGTAGTCAACATCGGAGCTACTGCCCTTTTCACGAAGCAGCAACAACAGTGTTTGGTGAAGCTGGTGTTAGTGCTGCAACTGGTGTCATGACTGTATGTATCCAAAATCTAATTTTCAAATCAATACAATAAAATTTCATCTTAAAACCCTAAATGATTTGGTTTTTAATTTAATTTCAGGTTGTTGTATTACTTCTCACTGAAATCACTCCCAAAAGTATAGATGTTTATAATGCTACTACTGTTGCTAGGGCTGTGGTAAGTGAATTTATTTGCATCTTATTAACAAAAAAACTGCATTTTATTATTATTTCAAATTAATTAATGTCTAAAATAATACATAGGTGCGTCCAGTTGCATGGCTCTCAATTGTTCTATATCCAGTTGGAAGAGTTGTAACTTTTCTTTCGATGGGAATGCTTAAAATTCTTGGGTTAAAAGGGAAAAGGTTAGCCATTTGACATTTCTTTCAAAATGTAAATACTAAACACTTTAACTTTCATTTAATTTTTTTAACAATTTATAATTAAATTTTGCAAAAATGAGCCATTTGTGACAGAAGATGAACTCAAGTTGATGTTGAGGGTTGCTGAGTTGAGTGGGGCCATTGAGGAAGAAGAACAAGTATGCATATCATATTATCATGATTATAAATTTATAATCCATGTCAAGTTTTCATTTTTTTTAATAGCAAAATAATATTTAAATTCAAATTTTTATTTAATACAGGATATGATTGACAATGTGTTGGAGATAAAAGATACTCATGTGAAGGAGGTTATGAGTTATGACTCCTCTTATAGATGTAGTTGCAGTTGATTCTGGAGCAACATTAGTTGACTTTCATCACTTATGGGTGACTCATCAATACTCTAGGTAAAATTTTACAACAGTTTTTTTTTAAAGTAATTTTTTTATTTAAAAATAACTAATAATTGTTGAGTTGGACTCATAGGGTGCCAGTATTTGAGCAACGAATTGATAACATTGTTGGTGTGGCTTATACAATGGATTTGTTGGATCTTGTTCAGAAAGTAAGTTGATTTTGAATTATTTTATTTTATGTGATAGGTCATAATATAGTGGTTTGGGCTAGGCATCTATCTTGTAATTGTCTTGTTTGGGTCTTGGGGTTAGTTTTGGTGTATTGTATCTTTTGTATGGCGGTGTACAGTCAAACATGTGTGTCCGGCTGTACACCTTGTGTGCGGCCGCACACACGTGCGTGGCTGTACACTCATGTGCTGCTAGGTGTGGTATAAATAGCAAGTGTCTGTGTCTGTAATAGGTGACGTATCTGTGTGTTTTCAAGGTGTATTTGACATTTATATGATATAAATGTGTGCATGCTTGATTTGATTCATTCTTCTACTCCTACACTCTGATTTATTGCAATATCTATTGATCACTGATTTGGATCTAAAGAATTAGGGACTTACAATTGGTATCAGAGCCAAATCAGTGTCAATTTGGATTTTTGTGAGTGTACGGTTGAGTTCGATTGAAGGTGTACTGCTGAAGATTAAAGGTGTACGGTTGACAGTTTGAAGGTGTACGACTGAGTGTGCGGTTGAAAGGTGTGCGGTTGAGTGTGTGGTTGGAAGGTGTGCGGTTGAAAGTGTGTGCTGTTGAGAGTGTGTGCGGTTGATAGTGTGTGTGTGCGGTTGTAAGTGTGTACGGCTGAGTGTGCGGCCGCAAACTACTTAGCAACTTAATCCTCTTAATTTTAAGCAATTTTTCTGTTAAGTTTTCGATATGTTCATTTCTGAAAAACCAAAAACTTCAAACAAAAATGGACTCACAAAACTCAGCAATACATCATGAACTGGATTTTATTATGGGAACAACCACTCGCATTCCCCGACTGTTATCTGCAGAAGGGTTCCCAGAATGGAAATACAGAATCGAAAAATACATCAAAATGAAAGATTTCAAGGTTTGGAGAAGCATCCTAAAAGGACCAATCAGAATAACTACGAATCTTCCAGCTGGACAAGTAATTGACAAACCATACGCTGATTACACCGATGAGGATTTCGAAAAGATTGAAGAACAAGAAAGAGCACTGGCTACTTTGACTATGGCTCTATCTCCCGATATTGCGCAAGGCTTCAGAGAATACACTTCAGCCAAAGCACTATGGGAAGCTTTGATAGAGGTTTACAAGGGAAATGAAGATATGAAGGAAAGCCGTCAGGATATGTTAAGGCAAAAGTTCAACATGTTCAATTATGTCATTGGAGAGACACTGGAAGCTCAGTTGCAGTGATTTACTGCACTTACTACTGAGATGAGTACAGCTGGGATTTACTTGACTAGGTCAGAGATAAACAAGAAATTGCTGAACTCACTTCCAAAGTCGTGGGACATGAATGTGGCTGTTATCAAAAAGACAAAAGATCTAAATCGTCTTAGTCTTGCTGAAACAATGGCAATCATCAAAGCATGTGATCTTGATGACAAGCAACGAGAGATGAACCATGTGAATTCTTACTCAACTGCGAATCTTGGAATTTCCTCAAATAATGTTTTTTCATCTTATATCTCTTCATCAAGTCAAGCATTTTCTGTTCAACAGCCTCAGAATCAAACATTTATCACTCCATCAATTACACCACATGTTGCTCCAGCATCTGTTTCTCATCAACAAAGTCTATTTTTCGGTGTTCCTCAAGCTGTTTCCTCCTCAAGTGCACCAGCTATGGCTCCAGTTCCCCATTCCAAAGAAACTGATGAGAACTTAGCTCTTGCTACTGGACTCGTCAATTGCTACAATGCTTTTGTAGCTGGAGAGCTCCCACCTCAACTCTTATTTGCTGACCTGGATCAAATTCATCCAGAGGATGTGGAGGACATGGACATCACTTGGCAAATTGATATGGCTGTGTTCAGGGCTAAGCAATTTTCTAAGAAAACATGAAAGAAATAACTGGGGAATGAATGCGGATAAGAAAGTAGGGTTTAACAAGGGAAAGTTGCGCTGCTGTAACTGCCACGAGCCGGGTCATTTTGCTCGTGAGTGTCCCAAACCAGATAGAAGAGTAAATAGTGATCGAACAATGGTTCCAGTGGGAAATGGTCGTGGAAATGCTGCCGTCAACAGTGAGACTGCTAACTTAGCAGTGGTTGCTCAGTCCTTTGACTGGGAGGACCAGATTCAGGCACTGAATATTTCAGGACCTGAAAATGCCCACTTGGCTCAAATCAATGATACTCCTGTGGAAGAAGCTGAAGTTGATCCTGAAGAAGAAACGATGGAGTTGCAGTTTGCTTTCATGGTATCCTCCACTTCAAAACCTGAAAAGAATGAGGTAAGTCAGTCCTGTTGTTCTCAAACTTGCATTGATAAAGTTAACAATCTTCTTGAGCATATAGAATTATTACGGAGAGAGAACGAGGACTTGAGATATGAAGGGTATCAACTTAGAAAAGGACAGAAACCCCTGAAGGCTCAATTAGAAACAAAAACCAAGGACTTTAGAAAACTTCAGGAGGAGTATAGTATTAAGAGTACACATTATAGATATCTAACCGAACAACTCGCTGAGGTAACTGCTGAGCTTGACACATTGAAAAACAAATTTGAAAACACAGATTTCACTTTTAGAAAATTTGATGTGTCAAGTGAAGTAGTTGCATCAATGATAGAAACTAATCTGAAATTCAAACAGAATCAGTCCAAGGGCTTAGGATATGACAAAGTGCCTCCCCCTTTTAATCATACCTATACTAATGTCCCTTTGTCAAAAGAGGAAATGGATAGAGAGCCATTTCTTAAATATGGATTTGTGTCGGGAGGTAGTATTAATGTCGAAAATACTAACGTTTCTACTTCCCATGCAGATCAATTTTTAAGTCACTCAAAGCACGAAGCTACAGGATCTGTTTATGAAAATAAACATGTTTCTGAACCTGATGTTTCTATTTCAAAAAATGACTCTTTTGTTTCTGATGTTAATGTACATGATACATCTTGTGATACTTCTGCATCGAATCATGTTGATTTAAATTTCTTTGACATATTTGATGATTTGTTTGATAATTCTGATGTTCCTGAATTTGATGTTCCTGTTTCAAGCACATCCACTTCACCAATCACACAACCGGATACACCTCCACCTATCACTCAATTTGATTCGTGCACATGTTCTTGTGGTAAAAATAAGAGTGTCAATAAAGAGAGAAAATCGGACAAAGGCAGTACCAGTTACAATAATAATAAGCAGATTTGTTTTAACTGTGGTACTGCCGGTCACATCGCTAGAAATTGTCCTAATAGGGCATTTGTGCATTTTTTGTCTCAAAGAGGAGAGAACGAGTCTCGAGGAAGGTCTTTAACTAGAAAGCCTTCAAGATCTCGTCCTCGAGATGATGATTGGAGGGCTAATAAAAACAAGAATATGGCAGTTTTTCAAAAGAACAAACAGGTTTTCAATAACAAAGTCACAAACAGTTTGCCAAAATCGAACTCGGCTAAGCCAATGTCGGTTTCGTCAAAGAGTGAATCTGGATCTTCAACCACTTCTGGTAGAAAATCCAAATGATCAAAGCAAACTGAAAAGAAAAGTGTTTCAAAATCACTCGTGAATGTTAAGAAACCTAAATGCCAGTGGGTGCCCAAATTATCTTCCAACCAATCATCATCATCCTCTGAAAATGTTTTACATGATGATTCAAAATCAAAAGGATTAAAATATAAATTTGTGATCGTAAAGGGTCCACCCAGGAAAGAAATGACCTGGGTCCCCAAATCTAAATGATCCCGATCATTTTGCAGGGAAAGTTGTGGAGGAATGTTGTCAGACCATGGTATGTCGACAATGGCTGCTCCCGGCATATGACAGGAGACATCTCCCAATTGAACGACATTCAGACTTTTAACGGGGGATTCGTTTCCTTTGCGGGCGGTGATGGTGGAAAAATCACTCAGAGAGGAACTGTAACAAACGGAGTGCTGAGTTTCGAGAACGTCAACTATGCTCCCGAGTTAAAGCATAGCTTGTTAAGTGTCTCTCAGATTTGTGACAAGGGTTATTCAACGCATTTTACTGATAAAGAGTGTCTGATCTTAAAGCCAGGCATTGTCATCCCGGATGAGTGGATTCTTGTCAAATCGAAGCGGGATGGAAATGCTTACATTATAGACATGAATAGCAACATACCTGAGCAAGTCACGTGCCTCTTTTCAAAAGTCTCAGAACAAAATGCTATGTTGTGGCATCGACGACTCGGCCATGCTAACGCTAAGAATCTGAATCGTCTTGCTAAAAACGAAATGGTGCGTGGCCTGCCTGTCAGAGACTTATTACATTTGAAAAGTGTGTGTCATGTGCTTAAGGAAAGCATCACAGGAAACCACACCTGCCAAAGCAAATCAACTCAATCAGCCAGGTGCTCCAATTGTTGCACATGGATTTATTTGGTCCGGTCAATGTCCTAAGCATCAATAGAAACTCATACTGTCTAGTTGTGATTGATGACTTCTCGCGTTTTACATGGGTTTTCTTCTTGAACAAATAAGTTGGGGTATCTGATCTGATCAAGAAATTCATCGTAATGATTGAGAACCAAACAAACAACCGGGTGAAGGCGCTTAGAACTGATAATGGAATAGAATTCAAGAATGCAGTTCTTGATCATTTTTGCGCAGAAAAGGGCATTGTGCGTCAATACAGTTCTGTTCGCACACCTCAACAAAACGGTGTAGCTGAACGGAGAAATTGAACGCTGCAAGACGTTGCAAGGACGATGCTGTGTGACTCAAAGTTACTAGTTTTCTTTTGGGCTGAGGCGATCAACACTGCTTGCTATGTTCAGAATCGTGTTTTGATCAACAAAGCCCAGATGAAGACTCCATATGAAATTCTATACGGTCACAAGCCATCTGTCAGCCATTTCCGTGTATTTGGCTGCCCTTGTACCCTTCTTCACCTGGAGTCCAACCCGAAGTTTAATGCCAAAGCTGATGACTGCTATTTCGTGGGGTATGCTGCTCGCACCGCGTACAGGGTTTACAACAAAAGAACAAAGCAAATTGTAGAATCCTTTGATGTGCACTGGCTGGAGGAGAATGAAACAGATGCTAGAGTGGGTCCGGATTGGCTGTTTAATTACACATCGCTGTTCAAATCGTTCAATATGTGTTCCGATAGTTTATCTGGTTCCACTTCGGGTTCGAATTTTGTACCTGAAGATGAAGACAAAGACGTTGTTTACAGACCACCGATAGTTTCTTCTGCGATTCCTTCGGTGGAGTCATCTGTTCCAATTCCTAGTCCAGAATCTCCAAGTCAACAACAAACTCCAGATGCTGATTCCACTCCTCTTACTCCTGATGAAAGAGAGTTCATGTCACGAGATGCTTCCGTTGTTACTCAAACTTTTATGGAACTTCTCTTTCCTAAGCAAATTGCAAATGAGTTTGTGGCATATCCTACTAATGAGACTGGTTCTTCTGATGTGGATCCTTCGGCAGATGATGGAGTTGTTAACATTCACAATCTTCTTGTTTCACTTAATGACATCAGCCAGGAGATACCTTCACGTATTCAACGCGATCATCCGATCGAGAATGTCATTGGCCAGCTGGGTGACGGTGTTAAAACAAGAAGCCAGAGTGGAGATGTCAATACATGTCTCTATTCTTGCTTTATCTCTCAAATAGAGCTAAAGAACGTTGAAATGGATTTGAATGAGTCCAGCTAGGTAGATGCTATGCATGAAGAGCTAAACCAATTTGAAAAACTTGGGGTTTGGAAGCTGGTTGAACTTCCTAAAGGCAAAAAGTCTCTTGACACTCATTGGGTATACCGCAATAAGCAAGACGATTCCGGAGTCATAGTGCGTAATAAAGCAAGATTGGTGGTTCGTGGGTTTAGATAGATCGAGGGTCTTGACTACACTGAGGTTTATGCTCCGGTGGCTCGCTTGCAGGCTATCCGTATCTTCCTTGCATACGCTTCTTACATGAACTTCACTGTTTATCAGATGGATGTCAAGACAGCCTTCTTGTATGGCAAAGTGAAGGAAGAAATCTACGTTGATCAACCTCCTGGGTTTGTTAACTCGAAGCTTCCCAATCATGTCTACAAGTTCGACAAGGCGTTGTATGGGTTACACCAAGCTCCTCGAGCGTGGTATGCAACTCTCACAAATCACTTGCTCGGACATGGATACTCTCGCGGCACTATCGATCAAACTTTGTTCATCAAGCATGTGGGTAATGATCAGATTCTAGTCCAGATCTACGTTGACGACATTATCTTCGGGTCTACAAGTCCACAGCTTTGCAAAGAGTTCGAAGGAGTGATGAAAAAGAGGTTCGAGATGAGCTCGTTAGGCGAGATGACCATGTTTTTGGGGCTTCAGGTCCAACAAAGTTCAACCGGAATCCAGATCCATCAAGCAAAGTATGTGGTTGATATACTTGAGAAGTTCGGGTTTCAAGACGTAAAACCTGCCTTGACGCCAATGGCCGAAAGACCTCTGCTGACTCTAAATACTGATGACGAATCCGTAGATCAAACTCATTACAGATCAATAATCGGTTCGTTGATGTATCTAACTGCAAGCCGACCAGACATCATGTTTGCAGTTTGTCAATGCGCACGTTATCAGGCTAATCCTAAACTTACACATCTTATTGTTGTCAAAAGAATTTTTCGGTACCTCAAAGCCACCCCAAAACTGGGTCTTTGGTATCCGAAAAATTCTGAATTTGATTTATATGCATTTGCTGACAGTAATTATGGAGGCTGTGAGCTTGACAGGAAATCTACGTCTGGGGGGTGTCAATTCCTTGGTGACCGGCTAGTGTCTTAGCAGTGCAAGAAACAACACACCGTCTCAACCTCAACAGCAGAAGCGGAATATGTTGCTGCCTCTGTCTGTTGCTCTAAAGTTATATGGATCCAACATCAGCTGTTGGATTACGGTTTGAATTACTTAGAAACCCCTATATTCTGTGATAATGAGGCTGCAATTCAGATTGCTAAAAATCCAGTCCAGCAATCGAAAACCAAGCACATTGACATCAAAATTCATTTCATCAGAGATTGTTATGAGCGTTCGCTCATTCGGGTGGAACAGGTTCCCACTGCTAATAATGTGGCGGATCTGTTCACAAATCCGTTTAACAAAGCTCGATTCGATGTGCTTGTGAGCTTTTTGAAAATGATACATTTTGAGGACTAATTTTTGTTTTAGGTTAGTTTAAATTTGCGCATTTTAATTTCATTCTCACCCATGCACAAATTTAGGGGGAGAAATAAACAAAAACCAAACAAAAAATTAAAATTTTAAAAATCCAAAAACATTAGAAAAACAGAAAATCAAAAATATGTTGCTAATAGTTCCCGTTTGTAGGTGATGTGAAGGGAAGTGAAATAATCATGTGATAACAGACAATCTGAATCTGTGTAAGGTACCCAAGTTGAATTGTCTAAGCTTTGTGTTTGATGCGCTGGTAGGCACGAAAGTTTTAAAATGGACTTGACTAGGATCAGATGAACTTAAGGAATTTAGTGACCTGACAAATCTTGACATAGATAGTTCCACTTAGCTTGACAATACGACGCTTGGGTAGGTTGAGCAGAGAGATATACATGGGAATCTGCGGATACATTAAATGATCTTTATCTAGAACTGTGGATTAACTTTTCCTCGATGTGCGGACTTTGTCCTTAATTCCGGTATTGACGGCGCAACTGGGGAATTCCGAGAAATTAGGTCTGTAGAAAGTTATTTCTTTCTTTCTTACTGTCAGTCATATGTTACCTCCTTTGTGTGATCGAAAGATCCGACCTGGACTGCAACATATGCAACTATGCCTCTCTGCATCTTCTTCTATGCTATTCTTCCTACATATTAGTCATATACTGTCTCCTTTGCGTGATTAACTATCCGACCTGGTACACAGTATATGCAACCTTCTACTTCTTAAACCCCTCTAAACTCTAGTTAGTCATATGTTTCACTCTCTGCGTGATTGGAAGAGATCCGACCCGAGTATACAACATATGCATTCTAAATCTGAATTCTTCCTTAATAATTGTCTACTCATCTGAAGTAAGGAGTATTCTAGAAGTCCTTGATTGTTGGGGTATGTCAGGAAATGGGAAACGCGTTCTAATACAATTAAAATTGAACATTTTATAGATTGTCTGTAGATCTCACTGCTCAATTTAGGTGGACAACAATACCTTTGGTCGTCGTTAGTTGAATGGTCTTTTAGGAATATTATCTAAGTTCATAAGATCTAATGACTTGTCACTTATAGTAATTACAAAAATTTATCAAAACCTTTCGTGTTTAAGTGGACCACAATACCGACGATTGACCAGACGTGGACATGAAGACATAAGTATCGATAAGTGGAATATGGTTGTCTAACAACTTTGATCCCTTTATCACAAAAATATTATTGGCATTGGTTAATGAGAAATTAGTGTTGATTCATTTCAATTTCAAATTTTAATTTTAATTTTTTATTTTTTATTTTATTTATTTTGCTAAGAAAACCAGAAAATTTAAATTTTTTAATTTAGCTTAGTTTAAAAGTCTTAGATTTTATTTTATTTCATTTTATTTTTATTTGTTTTTTTAAGTTCTTGAAATGTATCAATTTTAAAAGGTGTATTGGGGCGTTGGGATTAAGTTCATTTGGGTTGCAGCCCATTTTCAAAGGAGGAGGTATTTATAGGGGTTTGGCCGGACTCACTCCTCCCCCTCTGATTTCGAGTACGGCCGTACACCCATAAAGCTTCCTCTCTCTCTCTTGATCCATAAAAACTCGGTTTTCTCTTGAAATTAACCATTCTTTTCTGTAAGTACAATCAAATCGACCCTCGTGATGGTATTTTTGAGCTTAATCGATCATGAATTCACGGTTTTATTGAAAGAAAATCATTTTTCGGGAGTTTTGGAGTGTGTGCGGTCGCATAGGCGTGTACGCCACCGTGTGCGGTCGCGCACCTGTGTGCGGTCGCGCACCCGTGTGCGGTCACATGTGCAGTGTACGGTCGTGCATCACGTGTGCGGTCACACACCGCATGTGCGGCTGGACCTTTGTGTACGGTTGTCCACCCCAATTTGCCCTAAAAATTTTGAAATTTAACATATGAAAACTTAATCTAATTGTTTTTTTTTGGGAAAATACTTGATGATTATTGATGAATCTTTCTGTGTTTTTCTCAGATCAGTATGGAAAGACCCGAATTTGCTAAAGTTCACAACTTAGCCATCTTCCTTGTTGATCCTCCAGAGGCCCACTCCGAGTTTCAATTCATAGTGAATGGATTACGAAGATGTTGCCTGTTCCATGCTCTCACCTCAAGTCCGATCATCTTTCAACATCTGGTTAAAGAATTCTGGAGCAGCGCAATTGTGAAGAAGGACAATGAGGGTGCAAAATTTCTTGAGGCCTCTGTGCGCGGAAAGAAGGTCTTGGTCACCGAACGGATCATTCGAGAATCTTTGCAGATCAGTGACAAGTCTGAATTATCAATGGAGATTGATCTAGACAGAGCTCAAGAGATTATGAACCAAATGGGCTACGAAGGAACCTTCCCCCACACTCTCAAGAAGCTATTACCTCCGTGTTGGAAGTACTTAGCTCACGTGTTTGTGAGTTGTATTTCAGGACGGAGATCAGGAGCAAATGAAATATCTCTGGTCAACACCGGAGCGATTGCTGCTTTAGCCTCTGGAACAAACTTCAATTTCTCAAAATTTATCTTGTATGAGATGATTTTGAACATTGAGGGAAACAAGAGGGACAAGTTCTACATGTACCCAAGGTTCTTGCAGCTCATCTTCAATGTCAATCACCCTGAAATCGAAAGAGGAGGAAAGACTCTGGATCTGAAGTCTATCAGCTCAAGTGCCTTTGGTCTTATGAAGCAAAATCGACCTGGAAAGGTTAATTTTGAAGGAAAATTCCCTCTGATCAAGTTTGGAATATTTGCTGAAGTAAGTGAAAAGTCCGAATCTGATGCTCTTTCCAGCCTCGCCGAAACCGAGGAGATTGTTATCTCAGCATCTGAACATGAAAACGAGGAAGTTCGTGTTTCCCCTGTCGCAATCGTGGCAGAGGAGCATGACCAACTACGAGATGTGGAGGTTGAGAGTGACTTTAATGTAGAGAGTGGTGATGGAGAAAATGATGGTGATGATGATTTTCTAAAAGTCATGGACTTCACTGGCTTTAACAATGAAGCAATCCCACTTAATCTTGATTTTGATAACGATGACCTAGGTCCAAGCTCAGAGTTTCTTGACAGGTTCTTTTTCAATGAAAATGAAGTTGTTCAAACAACAACTGAGTTTAGGGTTGTTGATGACGTTCTCAAAACAATGCCTCCCACATCAAGAGTGATGGTAGAATCTTCAATTCACAAGGAAGCAGTTTCAGAGATTCCTCCCTCTGATACAGCTATTCCTACTTCTGTACCATTTTCTAGTAATCCAACACAGACACAGACCTCTCTGCCTCCTGTGAAAAGAAGGCGTCTTGATCCGAGGCAGAGAGTGATCATTCAACATCAAGCACCCCCAGCTCCATCCACAGTCGTGACCACAACAACTACTGCACCACCCATTCTTACCCAACAAGGCCCAAGATCTTTGTATGAATCAGGAGGCTCTTCAGTTGTTCAAGAATATTCTCCCACAAGGCCTTCGCTGGATGATGCCTCAATTAGGCTAGCAAATCACTTGGCTCAACACAATCCAGGGCCTTCCTCACGTGGAAAAGGAATATCTATCGAGGAAGGTCGTCCAAGGAATGATGATTCTGATGTGTCCTATCTCAAAGAAGACATTGGGATTCTAAACAACAAAATATTGAGAAGGACATTCTACTTGGAAAGCATGACGTCAGGATCACTGAACTTGAAGCAGACAACGCAATGAAGTCAAAACAGATTTCCGAGTTGCAAACTAATCTTGGATCTGTGACCGCTTTCTACTTCATCCTGAAGAACAAGTTGTTTGAAGCCTTTGGTGACAAGTTCAAATCCTTGTTACAACAGCCTCAAGATGTTGATGATCCTCCCACTGCTCCCAGTCAGCCTTCTGAAAACGCAATTCCTGTTGACCAACCCCCTCCAAGAAGAACAAGAATTGTCGATCGATTTGAAAAGGAACCTGTAAAAGCTATTCCACGGATCAAAATCAAACATGGCCAAAGAACAGTCACTGCTGAGCAGAGGGAAGGCATGCTTTTCTTAAAAAGTTCTAATGAGAATCGTAAAGCAGATGAACCTCAACTCACAGTGACTGATCTTAAAAAGAGAAAATTTGGTGATGAATATGGTGATCGTACAGGAATCAGGATGTGGGGCTATGATCCTGAGCTTAAGTTGTGGGTGGTTAAGAGGAATTCTGGAAATCCAGAATACTACAAAACCATTCATGATTTTAACTCCTGGACGAAGGTCGATCTCTCTGAGCTCTCAAGGGCTCCATTCCACAATCCTTCTCAAGATCCTAGCGTTACCAACTTCAAGCAGTTTTTGGACAGACAGGTCAGGGATAACTTTCCAATGATGAAGACTGCAAAAGCGTTGGTTAGAAAGGACAAAGATATCCTTGACCCAGAAACTAACCAATCAATGAAGATAATGTTATGGCCAGCTACCAGTCAAGTGAAGGAGATTCCAATTCCACAACACTTTAATGATGGACATCTTGGTGATATGGAATTTTGGGCCTATGATGATGAAACAGCAACTGCTGCCATAAAGTTCAAAAACAGCGAAACAGTTCTGAGGCTCATTAGCGCTAAGGATCTCCTGAGATTCAGAGAGAGAGAGAGAGAGAGAGACATTCATACCTTGGCTCGTCATCAAATTATTTGTAGAAGGGAGGTTATGGAAGCTGCTGCAAAAGAGTTCATCGGAATGGTTGCCACGATCATAAATGAAAAACTTTGGATGGGATCTATGGGTAAATCTGACCTGAGGCTGTTCGAGAAACCAAGTGATTAAAGACCTTGTCTATGCTAGCCACAAACCAAGGGGGAGATTGATAGGTCATAATATAGTGGTTTGGGCTAGGCATCTATCTTGTAATTGTCTTGTTTGGGTCTTGGGGTTAGTTTTGGTGTATTGTATCTTTTGTATGGCGGTGTGCGGTCAAACATGTGTGTGCGGCCGTACACCTTGTGTGCGGCCGCACACGCGTGTGTGGCTGTACACTTATGTGCTGCTGGGTGTGGTATAAATAGCAAGTGTCTGTGTCTGTAATAGGTGACGTATCTGTGTGTTTTCAAGGTGTATTTGACATTTATATGATATAAATGTGTGCATGCTTGATTTGATTCATTCTTCTACTCCTACACTCTGATTTATTGCAATATCTATTGATCACTGATTTGGATCTAAAGAATTAGGGACTTACATTATGTTGTTGTTATTTATTAAGATTATATAATTTATCTTGAAATATGTGAAGGGAGATATGCTGGAAACTGCTATGGTAGGAGAGATTGCTCATAAGTCTGCTTATTTTGTCCCTGGTAAGATTGTATATTTGGTAGTCATATTATGATATATTCATAGATTTGTAAAATTATAAAACTTGGAGAAAAAAGAATCTTGTTAATTAGGTTAAAGTTTGCCCAAATTGTGATTTTGATGCATAAAAACTCCTAATTTAGTCAGAGAATTAGATTATTATCAAAATTATTTAGTTTCTTTAAGGGTTAATCACAAAAATGACTAAAATAGGAGATGCATACTAACAAAATCACCATTTTTTCATACATATAACACAAAATAATCACCCATTTCACAAGTGAATGACATATGAATTACATGTGATTCACATGTAATTCACATATGAATTACATGTGATTCACATGTAAATCACATATGAATTACATGTGATTCACAAGTGAATCACATATGAATTACAAGTGAATCACATATGAATTACATGTGATTCACATGTAATTCATATATAAATTACACGTGAGTCACATGTAAATCAGAAGTGAATCACATATGAATTACAAGTAATTCACATATGATTCACATGTAAATCACATGTAATTCACATATGATTCACTTGTGATTCACATGTAAATCGCAACGGTATCACTTATGAATTACATGTGATTCACATGTAAATTACATATGAGTTACATGTTATTCATATGTAATTTACATATGAATCATATTTAATTCACAAGTAAATCACAAGTGATTCACATATAAATTACATGTGATTCACATGTAAATCACATGTAATTAACATGTAAATCACAAGTGAATCACATATGAGTTACATGTGACTCATATATAATTTACATATGAATCACATGTAATTGACAAGTAAATCACAAGTGATTCACATATGAATTACATGTGATTCACATGTTATTTACATATGATGTCATATGTAAATGTGATTCATATGTGAATCGTATGTGATTCATATGTTAATCACTTAAAAATCACATATGTATTTTTGTGAGTGTTTTTGCATCAATCAATTTTTTTTAAACTTTTTTGTAGATTTGGAAGAAATTTTAGTGAATATTGAAGAAATGAAAAATGATAAATTGAAGAAAATAAGGAAATTGACACGAAGACATGAAAACACTTTGAAATTTGTAGCATTTTTTATTTTTTATATTTTATTTTGTATCGAATAAAATACTTGTACTATTATATTTATAGATTAATTAATAAAAATGAGATATTTTTATGATTTACTTACGAATATTATAGTATCAGAAATATGCATATATGCATTTGAAAAAATATGCATATGCACCTAAAACTTTGATTTTTATTGTTAAAAAAACAAGTATTTTTTTTAAAAATATTCTAGTTTTTTTTTTTTAATTTATTGATTTTTAAAATTTTACTTTTTAAAAAAAATACAGTTTTTTTGAAAAAATTGCAGTTCTTTTTTAAATGCAGTTTTTTTTTAAATGCAACTTTCTTTAAAAAACTTGCCGTTTTTTTTGAAAAAAATTATAATTTTTTTGAAAAAACTGTAGTTTTTTTTTGAAAAAAAATACAATTTTTTTGAAAAAGAATACAGTTTTTTTGAAAAAAAAAATAGTTTTTTTGAAAAAAATACGGTTTTTTAAAAATAATGCAGTTTTTTGAAAAAAAAATATTTTTTTCAATTTTTTTTTATCACAAATTCATGTTTTCTAAAAAAAATGAAAAAATCTGCACTTTTTTAAAAAAAAATCGAAAAATACAATTTTTAAAAAAATCCGAAAAATCGAAAAATACAATTTATATTACTATGATCAATAACACAAAAAAATTAAACATTAAATGAGATTGGTAAGATGACGATCATGTCCTTAATGAATTAATTTTGATCTAACACTCCACTTTTAGTTTTCGGGTTCTCGGGAAACTATGAGTTCTCAACCGATCTCAATCTTATATATATATATATATATATATATATATATATATATATATATATATATATATATATATATATATATATATATATATACTATGATTTTTTATACTTTTACCCTATATATATATATATATATATATATATATATATATATATATATATATATATATATATATATATATATATATATATATATATATATACTATGATTTTTTATACTTTTACCCTAAATTGGTTACAACCAACAAAAGTGGGTTTTGTCTGTGTACTTGTAGGTCTCCCGCAATATACGGTGTTAGATGTCTTGCCGCCTTGAGGTAAAGCCTTTCCTACAACCACCGCAAACGCGTTAGTCAAAATTCAACGTTATTTACTATTCTTCACGGTTGACACATGCAACTTATAATATACTTTTTCAAAAGTTACCACAATATATGGATGCATTTATATGTATTCTTATTTCTTATACATAATATTATCTCGAATGTTTAATATGACTTTTATATAAATTTATACAAAATATGCCATTGATATAAGCGGATATAAGTAGGGATGATTAAGATTTACCAAATCTGAAAACCTAACCTAAAAACGATGATCTTCTCGATTTTTAGGTTGATCGATCTGTTTTTTATAGACAGACAAAATATTTGGTATTTTGAGTTCCGTCATGGTCATAGTCATGTATTTTAGAGTTGAGCATAATAACTAAAAAAAAAAAAGTAAGAACAAAAAACAAATTAAATGATACAACTGAACCATAATAACCGAATAATTATGAAAATCAATGGTTTAGTTTTTATTTTTTGATAACCGATAAATAGTAGTTTTGGTTTTATAGTGAAGCCATTTTATATATTACAAGCCAATCCAATATACATATGTTCTATACTTCTATTATATATGAATTATAAATTTTAGATAAATAAATAAGATGCAAGCCTAATTAAAATTTTAAAATATTTTAAAATATTTCATGGTATTATTAACATAACGAATGCTTGTAATTGTTTAAGTTATTTTCTGCGGGAGCAGTTAAAGATTAGATATCGTAACGTGTTTACTAGCTAATTTCGACCTACCTAATAGTGTAATAGATTAACCTTCCAAATCATTGTGTTCAACGCTTTCGCATCATATATATACTCCACCAACTTTGTTATGTTTGTTTTGCTACCACTTCTTAGTTAATTAGGATGTTGAAAGTTCATGTTTGTTATTGTATTTTAGTTTTTTTTTGGTATCTATCTTATTGTCATATTATTTTTGTCATAGGGATAATGACTTAAAAGGGTAATATATTTTTCGATTTGTACACATTTGGTCACTGAGTTTTTTTTTCGTCTACATTTACCCCTTCAACTTGTTAAACTGTATACATTCAGTCCTTATGACCGGCTACTACAGGTTACCCGGTAAAAATGACTTAATAGGGTAATATATTTCTCAATTTGTACACATTTAGTCCTTAATATTTTTATACACATTTAGTCCTTATTATTTTTTATTTTTTTTGCAAAATAAGTCATTTTTTTGTACTCATTCAGTACTTATGAATGATTTTTTAGTTTTTTCTCACGAAATCTTACGTGGGACATTCATTAATGAGGTGTATGGGGCTTTTGATGCTTATATCCATCGCGATCTCAACTACTTTGTTGCTTAGGTCATGTGTTCTGAACGTCATAACTTCTTCATATGATCTTAGATTTTAACGATCTTTATATCCATGCGTTCGTATTTTAGTCTACTACAACTTTCATTTAGATTACTCCCATTAAAAAATAATATATTTTTACTTACGATTTTTATATCCATATGCGGTGGCGGATTTAGTATGGTCCCGGTGTTGCACCGACAACACCTGTTTTTTCTGTTCGCAGTGGAAAAATTTTCGCTTTTTTTTTCGTTTATACCTATTTTCCATGTATCGGCAACACCTATTTCATCTCGGCAACACCTACTATATATTACTGCGTCTTCCCTTGTCCATACGTTTTTTATGAATGCATGTATATATGTTTTTTTTATAAAATCGTTAGTAAAAATATATTACATTTTAACGGGAGTAATCTTAATGAAAGTTGTAGTAGACTCAAAAAATGAACACGTGGATAAAGATCCTTAAAATCTGATATCGTATGAAGAAGTTACGATGTTCAAAATACAAGACGTAAGCCAAACCACAAGACTTACGCAACCAAGCAGTTGAGATCGCATTGGACATAAGCATCAACAACCCCAAACACCTCATCAATGATTGTCTCACGTAAGATGACGTGAAAAAAATCTAGAGAAATCATTCATAAGTACTGAATGAGTACAAAAAAAAGACTTATTTTGAAACAAAAAAATGTTAAGGACTAAATATGTACAAAAATATTAAGGACTAAATGTGTACAAAATGAAAAATATATTACCCTATCAAGTCATTTTTCCCGGCTAACCTGGAGTAACAGGTCATAAGGACTGAATGTGTACAGTTTAACAAGTTTAAGGGGTAAATGTGGACGGAAAAAAAACTCAGTGACCAAATGTGTACAAATCGAATAATATGTTACCCTTTTAAGTCATTATCTCTTTTGTCATACTACATGCATTTATTTTTGTCATATATACTACATGCATGACATGCCATTTAGATTACCAAATTAAATTTGATTATTTTTTGTTTTCCTCTTTAAACTACATATTTTATAAAAAAAAAAAACAAACATTTTATTAAATTAAATAGAAAATTACAACACTTGAACTCGACTTACTACTTGATTTAATACTTAACTTAATACTCGATTTAAAACATAACTTCTATAACTCTTCTCAATTACATTTCTTCATAAGTTCTTCCTTCACCTTCATCGCAATCGCAATTCGACGTTCATTCTCAGACAATTTAAAAACGTCTTTCATTAAAAGTTTATAATCACATTTTTTTCTTTTTATTGTGCAATTTGCAATTGGATGTTGTCAATTTACTATTGGAACCCCACTCTTCTATTCCCACCATAACTTGAAGAACCTTCGATACCTGTTGTTTTCTCTTGGCGTGATCTCTTCCCATATAACAACTTAGTCTTCGAACTTCATCCCATATAACAACTTAGTCTTCAAACTTCATAAGGTTTGTCTTTGTTGAGGTCTAACCTAACATCTACATCAGAAGATTGGCTATCGGAGTTTTCAGATGTTTTCGTTCTTTTTGAACCACCCGTTAAATATTCAGATGTTTGAAGTTTAAGTCATTTTTCTTTTTCCTTCACAACTAACTAAAAGTCCATATTTTTTAATTTGTTTTGCTTTGCTTTGCGGTAATATTCTTGGGTTGTGGCTAAAATGTATGCATCGTTAGCATTTCTTGGCCAAGAGCGCTTCACGTTGACAAACACACCATTTAACTCCATTGCAAGTTTGTTTATATTCCTTCATTTAGAATATATGCGATCTTCCATATGGTATTTTCTTCTCTTCATTCGGCCAAGAAAACTTTTCCACACTTTTATATAAAACAATGTTTCCATCATGGTTGTCTCTAACGATAGGGCCCTTCGAAATGCCAGTTCATGCTTATGCTAATGTCCTTTCTTCATCCAGGGTCCAAGGTTGGTTGTCGGTCTTCCCTTTTTTCTTTGGGCAGCTTGAGGCTCAGGTCCATATTCGGATTCAGTTGTTGAATCTGAATCAATACATGATTGAGATTTGTATAGATTTTCTTGCAATGTTTCAAATGCATTAAAATTGGGTTAAGGTATGGGTTGACACTGGAATTGGAATTAGGATGTAAATCGAGTTTGGATATGGAATTAGTTTGCTACATATGTATAATATTGAACATTTATCGGATAGTGATACATTGGTGAAAAGTAGATGAGTGCAATGTTTCAAATGCGTTAAAATCGGGTTGAGGTATGGGTTGGCATTGGAATTGGAATTGGAATTAGGATGGAGTCAAGTTTGGATATGGAGTTGGTTTTATACATATATATATTATGGAATATTTCTGGGATAATGACACATTGGTGGAGAGTAGATGAGTGCATCAAGTTGATGTCGATATACTAAATATGACAAATTGGTTGGTGAAGTGTTTGAAGTTATTTTCTTGATTCTTCTTGGGGGTTTTTTGTTGGATAGGAGAATACATTTTTAAATAAGAATGGATGGATTCAATGATGAATTTGATATTGTTAAATTTATGGTGTGGTAAGAATTGGAGGTTACATGTGTATTTATAGTAGATGAGAAAATGTTAAAAACTTTGAAAAATGTAGTTGAAATGTGTATTGGGGTTAAAAAAAAGTTGTTGAAAAAATAAATTTGGTAGAATGTCGTGGAATAATTTGTACTCGACATGCCACCATGGTGTGGTAAGAATTGGAGGTTACATGTGTATTTATACTCGACATGCCACCATGGTGGGCGGTGTGCACCGAGCATATCATGGTGCATGTCGAACTTACTCCCTAAAGAGTTATAAAATCTTATAAAGTTATATAATATAGATCATTAAATTCATATTTTAGTTATATTGTGGAATAATTTGTATTATAAAAGGTCTGGCTAATTTTTTGTTTAACTATTGTATTATAAATGATTTGACTTTTAATCATAAACTATGATTTTGCCTCTCGCGTATTACGGCGACGTCAATCGGTTTTTTATATTGAATTTCAACGATTATATTGATAAAATTTAGATATCGTTGCAAATATTAGTAGAATGAAAACGTATTATATGTGATCAAATTCATATATAGGAAATGTACATAAAAATAAGCACAAAAACGTAAAGAAAATGAAATTTATAACAACACATATAAAAATAAGTAAGTAAGATTTTTTTAAAGTTAATGAACGAAAGTTCAAATAATCAAAATCATATTATTTGTGACCCGACTCATACCTATGAAACGTACATAAAAATAAACATGAAAACGAGAAAAAAGGTACGTCAAAACGTAGACAAATGCAAATTTATGTCGACACGTTCATAAAAAAACAAGTAAGTTTTTTTTTAAATATTAACTAATAAAAGTTCTAAAATTCCGTTGAAATGTTGACCACCTCGAATTTATACCAACACATACATAAAAATATGCACGTAAAAAATTAGTTTTAACTTAACGAACAAAAGTTATTACGAAAATATTATATTATGTATACTATGGGGAATAAATAGAAAAATTTACAAAATCAAATGTATGAAAGTGATATTTTATAAAGTTCAAAATGAAAGGGGGTGAAAGTGACATTTTAAAAAGTAATGAAAAAATATCAAAGTATTATAAAAAATATAAAGATAAAAAATATAATTTTAAAAGATAGACTAATAATAAAAATATCCACCGGTATAGATTTTTAACTAGAGGATTAACTATGCTTCGCATGGGGTGGAGGTTTGGATTTGTACATGTTATATGTGACTCTCTCAAATGATTTGTGAGTCGACTCAGTATGACTTGAATCAAAAAACATTTTCATTTTTACGTCTCATTTTAGAAGTGAAATGGTAACTTTTCAAAGAACAATACTTCAAAGTGAAATAAACCAAAAGTAGGAAGTTGAAATTAGTAAATTTTCAAAGAAAAGTGCTTTAAAAATAACTAAAATGAAAGTAGAATGTTGCAATTGGTAGGTTTACAAAGTACATTGCTTTAAAATGAAATAAACTTTCTCCATATTACTCCTTTTCGATTGTTGGTAGATTACAACATTACTAATTAAACATCTACAATCAGCAAGGGCATTAATTAACAATTGAATCTGTTATCTACCCAATATTTTTGTATGAACTCGGAGATCACTCACCTGGAACGAAGGGTAAAGATGTCATTCACCACCTTGATAACACAATGCTAAGATAGCAAAAAGAAGATACAAGTCAAACTCAAAAACATCCATTATAATTACGCCATTTTCTATCATCAAGCTTTCTTTTTACATAAAAGTGGCGCTTTCTCTGTCAAGAATCAATTTCTATCAATTCCTATTAAGGATCAATGCAAGACATAACAACACGCTTCTACTGGTTTGATCGATATAGCATCCTACTTTCATTGTGCTTTGCAATATCTACTCTAGCAATATTATTATTGTAACACCTGTTTTGCTGAATGGATCGATTTAAGGCTTTAAGGAGTCAAAAGCTTGATTTTTGGGGAAAACTGGGTGTCACGACATGACCATAGAGAGGTCACGACGTGACAGGCAAAAGTGAAGAAAACGTATCGGGATTGTGGTCACGACGTGACACATAGGTGATCATCTTCTTGGCCTTTACCCTAGATTAGATATAGGTCATGCATGGATCATGCAAGTCCATAAAGTTATCATTTTTATGAACCTTTGGAGTCCCTAATAGCTTTCTAGAAAGTGAGAGTTGAAGACTTAATGCATTAAGGGCTCAAACTATTAGGTGGTTGCTTCAGACTGCGGTCACGAAGTGACCATAGAGACGTCACGACGTGAACAAGAAGGATTCCACGACTATATTGTCCTATTATGATCACGACGTGACCAAGGTTCACGTCGTGATGCATGCTTTGTGGGTTATCCGTGACTAAGTTGGCTGAGTTGGAACGAGACGAGTTGGAATCGGGTCAAGTATGTTCTCATGACATGAACAAGGAATGGTCACAATGTAAGGCTTAATGGTTGACAATGTTGGCTGTTGATTTTGACTTTGGCTATTGACTTTTGGTCAAATTTCTATTTTTAGAAGGTAGACTTGGGGTTTACCTTGTGTGGGTTATTAGGAGGTGTTTAGCACCCATTCGTTGGTTGGGGGAAACTGTTATCTGTGGACGACGTGACATTAAGTTGAGTTTCTAGTCAACTTTGTGAGACATGTGAGTCTTTTCACTATACCATGTAGGAAGACCAGGTGGTGGACCCTGGCAATTGTATGCAAGACCAAGGTTTTGAACCATGCAGTTATATGTAGAATTCTTGTTGTCTTTGTGATGCTTTCATGGAATACCTTGGCTCTTGGCACTTGTATGTAAGACCCGGGTTTTGGCCCCGACATGGCAAGGAAAGGCCATGATGTGGCTCATGGCTGATAGTGATTGTAAGACTATGTTCGACACATAATATTCCCTATCCTATGTATGGTATGTGGTATTTTGGGGAACTGACTAAGCTTTGTGCTTACAGTTTGTGGTTTGACATTTTTCAGGTACTTCCAGTTCTAAAGGAAATGACCCGACTTGATTGCACAACATCCTCTGATGGCTTTTCCGCACTGATTATATGTGTTTTACTCTGATGTTTTGAAAATACAATTTACACTGATTAATTTTGGAACAAATGGTTGTATGAAACTAATGGTTTAAAATGAAAATTTTATCGGTATTTTTAGGATGTTACAAGTTTGAGGGATTCAGGCGCATTCACGGGTGTGCCTGAACTCAAAATGAGGAATTGGTAATCTTTCTGAAAGAAAATAAGTTTTTTAAAAAGATTTTTATAAAGAAAGGGGTGTGATGCGTGCAATTAACCGAGCTCAAGTATGTGATTCCTAGAATACACATACATGTTGTTATGTTATATGTTATACATGCTAGAAGTTAGCATAAGGATATGTTTAGGGTTGCATGCTAGAATGCCTATTAGGAGAGATGCATATTAGGAAGGATGCATATTGATGTTTTGTAGCCTTTAGAGTTCTACTTCTTGAATGTTGTTTGCTTTGTTCTTTGTAGGGCTCATATTGGACTGAGTTAATTATTACATGAATATGTTAAGTTTCATGCTGTGAAGGTTAAATAATCTTAGAGTGATTGATTTGGCCTTATTAGGTAGCTCTCGTTTGAGTCCGACCGTTGTAGGGTTGAGTCGTTTAGTCGAATGATTATTTAAGTTTTATTGCATGTAATTGTATTCATGAATTAGTTAGTTGACATTGGTATGGGTCTTTCAACAATTGATGGAAGGGTGAGGTGGGGACCCTAGGAGAGCCTAGGAAGTGTTTTAGTGTGAGTGGTGCACTGTTTACCGGGTATTGGGTGTATCAGTATGAGAAGGCGACTTAGTGGATTTAGGATGATTCTTGAGGAAAGTATGGATAGGTGTGGAAGGTAGTATTGGGTCCGTACTACTGAAAGCACATGATCTGTAATCGAATCAGGGAAAGTCATGAGGATTCTAAGAAGCCTGTAGAATAAGGAATTATTTGGGTACATTCTGATATTGTATGGTTACTTTTTAGTATGGTGATGAGCACTCGTGGAGGATGATCTGGTTTTGGTTTAGGTTCAGGCTCTGGTGCTGAGCCAATTGATGAGAGGATACGCGAGTTCGTTTCGTCTGAGATTACTCGCGGTGTTTTGGATGCGACTCCTATGATGTTTGGTGCCATGAAGAGAGGGGATCATGGAGCTGTTGGATGATCGGTTGGGGCTTTTCGCTCATAGATTGTGGCTAGTCAGATCGGGGTACGAACTTTCTCTTTTCGGTGTTTAAGGCTTGTGGAGCCCCGGAGTTCTTTAGGAATAAGGACCCTATCGCTAGTAGATGATGGATTGCTGACATGGAGAATGCTCGTTGGACTAGTTTCTGCCCTTAGGGATCAAAGGCGGAATTTGCATTTGCCTTCTGAGGGATGGAGCCCGCGACTAGTAGGAGGAGTTTTGTCATTCTTTGGGAGCTGAGGTCGTGCCAACCACGTATTGGACACATTTTGTGGCGAGATTCATGGCAGAGTTTGCACTGGCCATTGAGGTGCAACAGATGGCGAGGGAGTTTCAAGACCTTCGCCAGACGATAGAGACCATGGCGGAGATCACCACTAAGTTCTGAGAAAGGGCTTTGCTAGTTCCTCGGTATGCTGAAGATGAAGAGATGAAGAAGGTGAGGTATCATGATATGCTGCGAGATGGAATTCAGGAGTTTGTGAGCATGTACAACTATAGAAACTTGGAGGATATGATTGCCAGAGCCCAGGAACAGGAGATTGACTTGGAGCTCCTGAAGAAGCAGAATACGGTTTAGACTTAGGCAGCGGAGGGCTCTGTGACGAGGCCCAAGACTTTTGATTCACGAGCTAATGGCCAACAGGGACGAGGACTCTGCGGCATGTAACATCCAAAATTCTGGTATGTCTTGAAACCCTAAGAAATGATAATTTTTGCATAATTGGTCCCTTAAGTACGCTGGGCGTACTTAAGTGTACGCTTAGCGTACTGCATGGAAGTGGTCGCGGAGGAATCAGGGTACGCCGGGCGTACCTTGAGTTACACGGGGCGTACGCGCCAGGTACGCAAAACCCTAATTTTCAGGACTTGAGGCCTATTTAAACAATTTTAAGTCCCTTAGACTAAACCCTAGAGAGCCTCCACAGCCTTAGAACGTCCATATACTCCCGGAAACCTTGTGAGATCATTCTTAACCCTAAAAGAGTTCATTTGTGGCCTTTTGGTGTGTGTTTCAATAAGAAGGGGGTGGTCAAGAAAGCTTGGATCAAGTGGGTGCTTCAAGATCCTGCACCAAAAGCATCTTGCAAAGCTTCTGGAGGTAAAAAGCTTGCATCTTTCCTTTCTAATCTTTAGATCTAGCTAGGGTTTTGGTGGTTTGTCCCTTTTATGAACTTTGGACCTCTTTTGTTGAGTTAAGCCTTCCCTTTTGATATGAAAGTCAGATCTAAGGTCCCCTAGTCATTTAGAAGTATAAAAATGGAAGCTTGAAGAGAGATTTGACCTCATGCATGGGTAAAAGACCTTGGAAAGGTCTTAATGGAGTGGTTGGGTGTGTATGAGACATGCAAGGGCATAAAGTTGCCAACTTTATGCCTTAGGACATCCTTTCATACTTAGATCTAACTTTTGGACGTGAGGGATTCAAGCATTAAGCACTTAAGGGGAAATGTGCTTAATACGGTTGTACGCTGGGCGTAACTGTCTGTACGCAGCGCGTAGTCGCCAGACCTTCAGTACGCTGCGCGTACCAGGGAGGTACGCTGGGCGTACGCAGCTTAGTTGGGCCCTAAGCTATTTTGGGCCTTTGAGCCCTTGGGCCCCATTTGGCTGATTGAGCTTGATTGGATTCTGTAAGATTGAGGCCTTTTCATCTGTTTGGGCCAAGGACTTATTGGTTGGGCCCTATTAGGCCAAAGGGGCCCATTAATGATATTGGACTTGGATTTTGGGGCCCATTTGCAAGAAAAGGGTAATTGGGCCTTGGGGGTAGAGTTTGAAGGTTGGGCCTTTCCTTGAGTAATTTAAGGTGTTATCATTGATTATATATATTATTATTCAGCTTGGGAGGTTGCGGATTATTGGGAGGGCAATATTTGTATTCATCGGACGGAGGTGAGTCTTCTCACCATACCTATGGGTCTACGGCACCAAGGCCGACCCATTATGTGATCATGTTATGTGTGTGTTATTCATTTATGAATTGATATGTTATGTGATATTATGTTGGTATGGAAGACCCCGGGGGGATCCCGTGGTATTGGATATAAGACCATGTGGGGTAGCCCATGGTAGTCCTAGGTAAAGACCATGTGGGGTAGCCCATGGCATTGGATGTAAGACCATGTGGGGTAGCCCATGGCGGTCCTAGGTAAAGACCATGTGGGGTAGCCCATGGCATTCTTGCTGAATCATATTGCATAGTTACAGTGGCATGTTTATAGCTTATGTTGCTATCAGGATATGTGTATGTGAATGTGTGTGGTATGCTCTGGGAAACTCACTAAGCATTTCGCTTACAGGTTGTTGATTGTTTCAGGTACTTCCGAGCCTAAGGGCAAGGGCAAGGCGTGATGACATGGCGTGCACTTTATCTCTCTTTTGGATGTGTTTAGGACCCTCTGATGTTTTAAAAAGGAAAACAGTGATGTAATGAATGTTGGTTTGAAAACAAATGTGCTGGGATTTTATGGTTTATGAGATTGGTTTTTGATTAAATAAAAATGAAAATTTTCTTGGTAAAATTTGGGTCGTTACAAGTTGGGAGAAAAGCCTTGGTTTGAGGGATTCGGGCACATCCTTGGGTGTGTCGGGACTCAAACTAAGAAGGTGATAAAATGTTTTCAAAAGTAACCAAAAAGGAATTAAAAGAAACCCAAAAGATGAGAGTGCGACGCGCGTGATCAGCCGATCCAAGTAAGTGGTTTTCCCAATTTGAATATCCATGCTATACTGATATTTGAGTCTTGTTGCTTATATGGAACTTGCTATGTGTATTCTCTTAGAATTATATACGGTTAGGAGCTTATAGCCTCAGAATGATTGATTTGGCCTTGTTTTCTTTTCCTTGTCTGGATGTGGTCTTAGGGTAGAATCTCTTATTCGAAAGTCTATTTGGTCCTTTCTGTGTATAATTTGCATGCATAAAAGCAGCCTGTTGTGATGGGTGGATTGTCATGGGTAGGACAAATCATAGGGCAGCTCAGGATTTGTTTCGGGTGTTAGATGTGGATTACGGTATTGTATTGGAGTCATTAGGTAGAGCAGTGGGGGAAAGGTACAGGTAGGAGTGGAAGGTAGTATTGGGCCCGTACTACTGGAAGCACAGGACCTGTACCCAAAGCCATGTTTTACCTGGGGCTCCAAAGGAGAGGGGAACCAGTGTGAAAGAACCCTCGTTATAGGTATCCTGATCATTATGTTTTGATTTTTTTTTTCAGTTCAGCATGGTGATGACACGGTTTGGAGCAGGGGGATCAGGATCGGGATCTGGATCCGGGGCTGGGTCAGGCGGCCCTACTGATGGTATTGATGAGAGGTTGCGTGAGTTGATTGCGGCCGAGGTTACGAGGGGCATCCTTGACGCTACTCCCGTCATTTTCGGGACGGTCAAGGAGGGTATGATGGAGATTATGGATGAGAGACTTAGATCCTTCAGGGCTGAGTTGGCGGCGGGTCAGATTGGGGCCCGAACTCCTTCGTTTCGGGAGTTCAAGGCGTGTGGGGCGCCAGAGTTTTTCGAGGTTAGGGACCCCATTGTTAGCCGACGCTGGGTAGCGGAATATCGAGAATGCCCAGCGCACGAGTTCCTGCCCGGATGCGGCAAAGGTTGGGTTTGCTTCGTGTATGTTGAGGGATAGGGCCCGCGATTGGTGGGGCGAGATTACTAGCCAGGTGGGGCCAGCCGGAGTGGCTGAGATGACGTGGGCCAAGTTTGTTCGGCGATTTGATTTGGAGTTTGCACCACCTATCGAGGTGCAACGACTTGTGAGGGAGTTTCATGACCTTTAGCAGACCATCGAGACCGTGGTGGAGATCACCGCCAAGTTTCGGGAGCGAGCGTTGTTGATCCCACAGTACGCTACGGATGAGGATATGAGACGGACGAGATATCATTTCATGCTGAGGGATGATATCCATGAGTTTGTGAGCTTTACAGGGTGCAAAACCCTGAATGAGATGGCGGAGAAGGCCCGTGACAGGGAGATGGAGTTGGAGTCCCGCACGAAGTGGAAGACTGAGCAGGTACATGCAGCAGGGGCTCAGGCTAAGAAGCCTAAGACCGCTGATTCTTCGGGTAGGGGCCATCAGGGTCGGGGCCGGTGTGCCAAGTGCGGGAGGTTTCATAGTGGGGTTTGTCCGACAGCCGGGATATCAGGATGTTACTCTTGTGGCCAGCAGGGCCACCTGAGTAAGGATTGCCCCAAGAAGGGCTTGATATGTTTCCACTGCAACCAGACTGGCCATAAAAAGGTCGATTGTCCGAGGTTGCAGGGAGGAGGAGGAGCAGTGGTGGCGCCCGCGCCTGCCACAATGAGGATCACCGATGACCGCCCTGCCAAGGCGGATGTTCCGGCAATAAAGAGCTGCGCATTTTCAGCTGACCACCGAGGAGGCCCGGGCAGCACCAGACGTCGTGGCTGGTACGTATCTATTATTCTCTATTATTATTACTTGTATGACTTATGTGTATTATATGCTTGTATAGGGACCTTTTTGGTCAATGGTGTGTCTGCTCACGTCCTATTTGATTCGGGTGCTACCCGATCATTTGTGTCACTCGCGCTTAGCAAGAAGTTCGGAGACGCGCCGGGGACCTTGGATTCCCCGCTCGAGGTGGAGATTGCAGACGACCGCACCGTTAGTGTTGCGAGAGTATATCGGGACTGTGTACTGAATGTATTAGGCGAGAGGTTCCGTGTTGATCTAGTTCCGATACCATTGCGAGGGTTGAAAGTGATTATCGGGATGGATTGGTTGGGGGCCCACGGGGTTATGATCGATTGACAGCGCCAATTGGTCAGGGTTCGAACCCCAAGTGGGGGAGAACTGGTTATTCAGGGTGAGAGGGCTTCGCAGGGACCGGCCCTCTGTTCGGCAGCGAGGGCTAGGAGGTTTTTACAGCAGGGTTGCACATGATTTCTGGCTTATGTTTCAGATACGAGGGTGGAGACCGTGACGGATGTGGACAGTGTGCCAGTGGTGTAGGATTTTTGGGACGTGTTTCCCGAAGAATTACCAGGAGTGCCTCCGGAGAGGCAGGTGGAGTTTCGCATTGACTTGGTGTCGGGTGCCGCTCCGATAGCAAAGGCACCCTACCAGTTGGCACCGCCGGAGATGCAGGAGCTATCTACGCAGCTTCAGGAGCTGCTAGACCGAGGGTTCATCCGTCCGAGCAGTTCTCCGTGGGGAGCACCGATCCTTTTCGTGAAAAAGAAGGACGGATCGCACAGGATGTGCATTGATTATAGGGAACTGAACAAGCTGACGGTGAAGAACCGCTATCCTTTACCAAGGATCGACGATTTATTTGATCAGCTTCAGGGTGCATCTTGGTTCTCCAAGATTGATCTTCGGTCCGGGTATCATCAGATGAGGATATACCGAAGACATCTTTCAGGACTCGTTATGGGCATTACGAGTTTGTGGTGATGCCATTTGGGCTCACCAATGCCCCGACATCATTCATGGATCTCATGAACCAGGTGTGCAGACCGATGTTGGATCAGTCAGTGATCGTTTTTATTGATGATATCCTGGTTTACTCCAAAACCAGGGAGCAGCACGAGCAGCACTTGAGAGAGGTGCTGGAGACTTTGAGAGTAGAGAAGCTTTATGCAAAGTTCTCCAAATGTGATTTCTGCGGGAAGTGCAGTTTTTGGGGCATGTCATCAATCAAGAGGGTATTTCGGTTGACCCAGCCAAGGTGGAGGCTGTGATGCGATGGGAGGTACCGAGGAATGCCTAGGAGATTCGTAGCTTCTTGGGTTTAGCGGGTTACTATCAGAGGTTTATCCAGGATTTCTCCAAGATCGTCGTGCCATTGACCCGTTTGACCAAGAAGAATGTGACTTTCTGGTGGGGTGAGGATCAGCAGAGGGCTTTTGAGACCCTGAGGCAGAGGTTATGCGAGGCTCCAGTCCTGGTACTGCCTGAGGGGTTGGATGATTTAGTGGTATACTGTGATGCATCGATATCAGGGTTGGGTGCAGTGTTGATGCAGAGGGGGCATGTGAATGCTTATGCCTCGAGGCAGTTGAAGCCTCACGAGGCAAATTACCCCACGCATGACTTGGAGCTAGGGGCGGTGGTGTTTGCCCTCAAGATTTGGAGACACTATTTGTATGGAGCGCGGTTCATTATTTATACCGATCACAAGAGTCTAAAGTATTTGATGGATCAACAGAACCTTAATATGCGGCAGAGGAGATGGTTGGATGTACTGAAGGATTATGACTGCGAGATCCTATACCATCCAGGGAAGGCCAACATGGTGGCCGATGCATTAAGTCGCAAGGCGACGGGGTCCCCGATCAGGGATATTTGTCTGAGAATGACTGTGAGTTCACCTTTGTTAGACATGATTCGAGGGGCCCAGGTCGAGGGGGTGAAGAAAGAGAATTGGAAAATGGAGAAAATTCGGGGGCGGTATCCTTTGTTTGTTAAGGATAGCCGCAGCTTGTTGACACATTGTGGCCACGTATGGGTGCCGGTATCAGGCGGAGTGAGGCAGAGGCTGTTAGAGGAAGCGCATAAGTCCAAGTTTTCTATACATCCAGGTGCAACAAAAATGTATAAGGACTTGAGACTGAATTATTGGTGGCCCTGCATGAAGCGGGAGATCGCCTGGTTTGTGGAGCGGTGCTTGACCTGCAGGAAGGTCAAGGCCGAGCACCAGCGGCCTCATGGAAAGGTTCAGTCGTTACCCATTCCCATGTGGAAGTGGGAAGAGATCACTACGGACTTCGTTACGAAACTACCGAGGACGGCGAGGGGAGTTGATGCCATATGGGTTATTGTGGACAGACTGACGAAGAGTGCCCACTTCATTCCGATCTCCGAGAGTATATCCGCAGAAAAGTTGGCAGGCATCTATGTTCGAGAAGTGGTGGCTAGGCACGGGGTGCCGGTATCAGTGGTTTCGGATAGGGATGTTCGGTTTACATCCAGGTTTTGGAAAAAGTTTCACGAGGAACTGGGTACTCAGCTACACTTTAGTACAACATATCACCCTCAGACTGACGGTCAGAGTGAGAGGACGATCCAGACATTGGAGGACATGCTGCGAGCATGCGTGCTGGATTTTAGAGGAAGTTGGGATAGGTACCTTCCACTGGCAGAATTCTCATACAATAACAGTTATCATGCCAGTATCGATCGAGCTCCATTCGAGATGTTATATGGTTGGAGGTGCAGGACCCCAGTATGCTGGGACGAGGTTGGTCATCGTGTAATGGGAAGCACGGAGGTGGTACTCAAGACCACCGGGTTGATTCAGCAGATGTGCGACCGGTTGCGGGTCGCGCAGAGCCGTCAAAAGAGTTATGCTGATCGACGGCGGTCAGATCTGGAGTTTCAGGTGGGGGATTTTGTTTTGCTAAAGGTGTCACCATGGAAGGGGATTATCAGGTTTCGTAAGAGGGGCAAGTTGGGGCCTCGATTTATAGGCCCGTTCCGGATCATAGCCCGAGTGGGCAAGGTAGCCTATCGTTTAGAGCTTCCAGAGGAGCTTAGTTAGATTCAAAACACCTTCCACATGTCTCAGCTTCAGAAGTGTGTTGCCGACGAGTCTGCGGTTATATCCTAGGATGATATTCAGGTGGATGGGGGCCTGAATTATTTCGAGATCCTGGTTGCCATTCTTAACAGGAAGACGAAGGGACTTCGGAACAAGGAAGTAAAGTTGGTAAAGGTGCAATGGAAGCACCGAAGGGGCTCCGAATGGACATGGGAGCCAGAGGAGGAGATGCGGGAGCATTACCCCGAACTGTTTTCAGCTGCAGACTTGGAGGACGAAGTCTAGTTCAAGTGGGGGAGAGTTGTAACATCCAAAATTCTGGTATGTCTTGAAACCCTAAGAAATGATAATTTTTGCATAATTCGTCCCTTAAGTACGTTGGGCGTACTTAAGTGTACGCTTAACGTACTGCATGGAAGTAGTCGCGGAGGAATCAGGGTACGTCGGGCGTACCTTGAGTCACGCGGGCCGTATGCGCCAGGGACGCAAAACCCTAATTTTCCGGACTTGAGGCCTATTTAAACAACTTTAAGTCCCTTGGACTAAACCCTAGAGAGCCTCCACAGCCTTAGAACGTCCATATACTCCTGGAAACCTTGTGAGATCATTCTTAACCCTAAAAGAGTGCATTTGTGGCCTTTTGGTGTGTGTTTCCAGAAGAAGGGGGTGGTCAAGCAAGCTTGGATCAAGTGGGTGCTTCAAGATCCTGCACCAAAAGCATCTTGCAAAGCTTCTGGAGGTAAAAAGCTTGCATCTTTCCTTTCTAATCTTTAGATCTAGCTAGGGTTTTGGTGGTTTGTCCCTTTTATGAACTTTAGACCTCTTTTGTTGAGTTAAGCCTTCCCTTCTGATATGAAAGTCAGATCTGAGGTCCCCTAGTCATTTAGAAGTATAAAAATGGAAGCTTGAAGAGAGATTTGACCTCATGCATGGGTAAAAGACCTTGGAAAGGTCTTAATGGAGTGGTTGGGTGTGTATGAGACATGCAAGGGCATAAAGTTGCCAAATTTATGCCTTAGGACATCCTTTCATACTTAGATCTAACTTTTGGACGTGAGGGATTCGAGCATTAAGCAGTTAAGGGGGAAGGTTCTTAATACGGTTGTACGCTGGGCGTAACTGTCTGTACGCAGCGCGTAGTCGCCAGACCTTCAGTACGCTGCGCGTACCAGGGAGGTACGCTGGGCGTACGCAGCTCAGTTGGGCCCTAAGCTGTTTAGGGCCTTTGAGCCCTTGGGCCCCATTTGGCTGATTGAGCTTGATTGGATTATGTAAGATTGAGGCCTTTTCATCTGTTTGGGCCAAGGACTTATTGGTTGGGCCCTATTGGGCCAAAGGGGCCCATTAATGTTATTGGACTTGGATTTTGGGGCCAATTTGCAAGAAAAGGGTAATTGGGCCTTGGGGGTAGAGTTTGAAGGTTGTCCCTTTCCTTGAGTAATTTAAGGTGTTATCATTGATTATATATATATATATATATATATATATATATATATATATATATATATATATATGTATATATTATTCAGCTTGGGAGGTTGCGGATTATTGGGAGGGCAACATTTGTATTCATCGGACGGAGGTGAGTCTTCTCACCATACCTATGGGTCTACGGCACCAAGGCCGACCCATTATGTGATCATGTTATGTGTGTGTTATTCGTTTATGAATTGATATGTTATGTGATATTATGTTGGTATGGAAGACCCCGGGGGGATCCCGTGGTATTGGATATAAGACCATGTGGGGTAGCCTATGGCAGTCCTAGGTAAAGACCATATGGGGTAGCCCATGGCATTGGATGTAAGACCATGTGGGGTAGCCCATGTCAGTCCTAGGTAAAGACCATGTGTCACAACTGGAAATTCTGATACCTTGTAAAACCCTTAACAAAGATAACATTGTAGTTAAAGCTTGGAAAAAAAAAGGAAAAAAAATGTATGATGCTTGTTCAATGATCACAAAAATTCCATCAAATACTCTACACAAACATTCAAGTAGTCAACAAAAGGTTGGAAACCCTAAAAATCCCGGTTTAAGTCCATTTTGGACTAGGATTTTCTTATTGGGCCTAATGGACCAATAAGTTTCCAATTTGATTATTTTGGGCTTAGAACTCTTATATGGGCTCTAATTGGACCCACTTTCTTTTATTTTAACATTTTGGGCCATAATGGGCCTAGAATGAAATAAAATACCCTTATTGGGCCATAACAAATTTAATTAAACCCAAAGGGCCATAAAACTCATGCTTTGATGTATATTGGACCCATATCTTGGACTTAAGCACTCAAGGCCCAAATTCTCTTCTCTCTTTTCTCTTTCTCAGCCCAAGAGGAAAACAAAAAAATGGAAATTAATGAAATAAGGAGGGTTAGCCACCTCCTTATTATATTTTGGTCTTCCATGCAACCATCTCATGTTCCCATGCATCCATCACATCCTTATCTCTCTCTTGCCTCTTCTTCCCCTTGTCTTCGGCCGAGAACACATCACACATACCCACACTCTTCCAAATTCTCTCAAACACTCACAAGAACACTCTTACATCTTCTCTCAAATTTTCGAGAATTTGAACATCTTCAAGAAGAGTTTCATCATCAAAAATCATCAATTCTTGGTAAGTCCTACCACACTTAAGTTGTATAACTTCATCTTCATATTAGATCACTCATTCTAAGTAAGTTTTTGGTGATCATACTCCTAGAAACCTACTAAGTTCGAGATCCATCCAAGAAAGCTTGCTAGGGCCGAAAATAGCATCAAACTCTTTAACTTCTTCTTCAAAACCGAACCCACAAACTCAAGGTGAGTTCATACCCCTCTCTTTTCGGTTTTCATAAGTTTTATGGGGGAGAATACAAGTAAAATGTGTAGATCTATGTGTATGTGTATGTTATGTATGATTTCATGTACGTATGTGTGATTTTATGTGTTTATGTGGTAAATATGTAACAAAAAGGGAAGAAATCTCGAGATCTATGACACAAAATAGGAAACAAACATGATCTTATATACTTTTATTGAACAAGTCAAGAAAAGTTCCTAACTTAAGTCATAATAAACAAAATGCAACATAAAACTCATTTTTTGGGCTAAATTTGTCAAACAACTAAAAGTTGAGTTAAGAGTTGCCATCCACGGTTTTCTTAAGGTCTAAAAGAGTCAAAACAGTAAAAATAAATGTTTTTATGAATATCATACTCTTTAAAGGGCTAGAAATGTAATTTGTAGCTTAATGGGCCAATTTTTGGGCTTTTCGGCCCATTAAGCCCAAAATTGCGAAAGCCCAAATTTTCAAGGGGTTGAAAAGATACACTTCTTAAAACAGGAGGTAAAAAGGGTAAACAAAACCAATTCAGGGGTTAAAATGATTTATTTTCCAAACAAGGATAAAAAATGTAATCTTTTTGGATTTTGGGCCAAAATTGTAAAAGTTGCGAAAAGTTTGGGTTTTAACTGAAAAATTCCTTACTGGAAGGGCTGAAACTGCCAAAGAGTAAATTTTGAACAAAAATCACCTTTTAAACAAGTCTATGGGGCAAAAATGTCAAGAAAATGGTTTAAGGGCCTAAAATGTTTCTTTTTCAAAATAAAGGACTAAAATTGTTATTTTTATTAAAGAAGGGCTGAAAAGGTCAAACCAACATTTTGAACCAATTATTTTGTTTTTAAGATATTTGAGTCAAAAATACCAAACTACAACTCATGAAAATAGAAAGATGAATATACGTATAAATCTAAATATCGTTATAAACAACCGACCGGCCTCGTGCCGATACGAAGATAACAATCGTTCAATCAAACTTTCCAACAATTATACTATACCTAAAACAAGTAAATATCCAAATAGTTGGGCTTGAGAGATCCTAATCATGCTTATTGGACCTTCGTGGCCCATTGACATGACTTTTGGGCCCAACACTAATAATAAATGTTTATTGGGCCTCCGGTGACCCAATTACATGTTTAAGGGACCCTCAATGGCTTATATACGCTATTGGGCCTTGGTGGCCCATTAGCATTGCTAGTAAGGTCCAAAATTAAATCAAATATGAAATGGGCCAATGCGTCCTTCGTATAACCAACAGCATTAAATAACACATGTAATTAGCAAGACCTTATAATCCTCTTCTCCTCGTTTGTTA
The DNA here is from genome assembly GCF_052849685.1 of Lactuca virosa. Taxonomy (NCBI): domain Eukaryota; kingdom Viridiplantae; phylum Streptophyta; class Magnoliopsida; order Asterales; family Asteraceae; genus Lactuca; species Lactuca virosa. The sequence continues at coordinate 191,792,536 of NC_136431.1, forward strand.
GGCTTACCTTCAATTCAAGTAAACAAATACATGTCGTTAATCAATAGTAATCAATTTCGTTTGGATTAAGTGAGTAATAACGGGCGACACCTCTGAGGGTCGTTCGTAGTCTTTAGTTATAATCAAAGTCTCCTGGAAGGAGAGCGAGAGTTTGTGTATAGATCTATAAGGGGGTGACTCCCCCACACCTCAGCTGTTCGCTACAGTTAGACTCGGCCAGTCTAGGGTGACAAAATCTTAAGATCAATTCCGGCGTACATTAGGATGCCAAGACAGACGAACTAGTCATTATTATGCATGGTTATAACGACTCACGTAATTAAATAAATCCAATACCATCCGAGTAATCAAGGAAAAGTAATCAAAATCACTCGTGTAGCAGTATAACAATTTGAAAACAATTATATTTTATGTTATCGGAAAACATCGGGTTTTTCGAGGAAATCAGCACCACTCGCTTGTATCTTTCTATAACTATAATACAAAACTTCCCATTATACACGTTTTGAAATCATTCATGCACCAACTTATGGATCTTCACTCTTTGATAAACAATTGTCTTTTCAGAAAATATCGGATTTTCTGGGTTTTATAAACTACACAAATCATTTTTATCACAACTCTGCTTATGAACTCACCAACATTTCATATGTTGACGTTTTTCAAAATAACTTCTATTCTCAGGTAACAGGTAAGCTGAAGGGTAATATCAAGTATGTTAGGATGTTATGTTTTGAAAACTCTCAAACAATTGATGCTATGGATATGTAATATTTAAACAATGTACTGGATGTGAACAATGTCAATCGTTATGTATTAATGCATGGTGAAGTTTATGTTGTGTTTCATGTATAATCATTGTGATGATATTCAATTTAAGTTACGCGAGCCCTAAGACGTTTCCGCCGTCTGGTTCGGGGGTGTGACACCATGTGGAGTAGCCCATGGCATTCTTGCTGAATCATATTGCATAGTTACAGTGGCATGTTTATAGCTTATGTTGCTATCAGGATATGTGTATGTGAATGTGTGTGGTATGCTCTGGGAAACTCACTAAGCATTTCGCTTACAAGTTGTTGATTGTTTCAGGTACTTCCGAGCCTAAGTGCAAGGGCAAGGCGTGATGACGTGGCGTGCACTTTATCTCTCTTTTGGATGTGTTTGGGACCCTCTGATGTTTTAAAAAGGAAAACAGTGATGTAATGAATGTTGGTTTAAAAACAAATGTGCTGGGATTTTATGGTTTATGAGATTGGTTTTTGATTAACTAAAAATGAAAATTTTCTTGGTAAAATTTGGGTCGTTAGACGGCAAGTATGGGAAATTGAATGATGGGGTATGTCGATCTAGAGGTATGGGTTGCTACAAGTGTGGCGGGATTGGTCATGTCAACAGAGTTTGTCCCCAGGGGTCGAGTTCGATTTGTTTTCACTATAACCAAGTGAGCCACTAGAAGGCTGACTGTCTGGGATTGACGGGTGGAGCATTGAGGACACCTGCTCCAGCTACACTGAGGATTAACGATGGCCGGGAGGGCGGGGTGGAGGCTCCAGTGGTGAGGAGCCGAGCATTTCAGTTGCAGGTCGATGAGGCCTGAGTTCCGTCAGAGGTTGTCGTTGGTATGTATCGCATTTTATTTCCCTTCATGTTTTTGTTTTTTATGTTTATGATTATATAATTGTGTGTGTGAGAAGTTATGTTCGGATTATTTAAGTCTCGATCAAAGGATCATAGTTCTTTATGATTGTTTGGTTATTATCATTTGATGGATTATAATATGCCATTTTGCATACCGAGAGCCGTGTTTAGAGGGTATTTGGATGAACCAGTTTCAGGCTTCGATGTAGGAGATGTTGGCCAATGATAGGGTGAGCCCTATGAGGAGGAGAGCCAAGTGTTCTACTTGGAGGATCAGAAACCAGATCAATTTAGATGGTTTCATCACAATGGGTCGGAGGGAGTTGTAGTGTAAGTTCGTTAGAATCTTTGTATTAGAGATGGTTAAGATCATTTGTGGTTTAGGGGTATAAGGGATTAGTCAAAACGCGAGTGCAGGGTGAACTGCTGTAAGATCCATGCTTTTAGGGATGTGTGCGCGGTCTTCATATTAAAGGCTTCTAGGCAAAGATCTCATTGTAGCTGGTTGTCCCTTCTGGGACAATGAAGATAGTGTTCAGAAGTGCTTTGTATGCGACAACCTTTCATCAGGAGTGGTGAAGTGTTTAATCTGGTATGGGGTGTGGGTACCCTAACTTGTGTGGCCTTGGAATCTTAGTTCTTGTAAGCTCATGATGATAGTGGTGGAGTAGTAAGTTTGTGAGATGGTTTAAAAATCCGTTGGGTATGAGGTTGGTGGAGGGCAGTTGAATCCAAGTTGGGAGAGAATCGGTTGGATTAATGGGAATATTTGCAAGTGTGAATCAATATGGAATTCTATATCCTAAGTCGAGTGGAGAGCCAGTTCTGGATGAGGTATAATTCAGGGTTTTTGTCATAAATAATGTTTGTTGGTAATCCGTAATAAGGGATGCAAATGTCGAGGATTCATGTTACCTTGTTCAAGGATGTGGCGCACTGACAGTGGCGCCTTTGGATTCAGTAACATATTCAGGTTAAGGGTTGTATGAGGACCTCTCTTCCTGTTCTTTTCTGATGAAGGCTTTGGGGTTCAAAGCACGACCCGAACGCCTGTTGGGTTTTAGTAAGTTGGAGTTTCGGCTCGTGTTGATTTTGACTGGATATTCTTGTGGTTAGTTGCCAAAGCCTTGTAAGACTGTGGGGTGGTTTGTAGCATTCACTAGGTTGGCAGGAAGTTGTGGAAGTGTTGTAAGACTGCGGGGTGGCCCGTAGGATTCACTAGGTTACTAAGTAGTTATGGGTGTGTTGTAAGTCTACATTATGGCTAGTAGTCTTCACTAGGATGAGTAGACCATTGCAGGAATGGTTGTGAGACTGTGGGATGAGTTAGACCATTGCAGGATTGGGGAAGGTCGTAGGCCAACTTGGGGCCGAGTGTGTTGTAAGTCTACGTTATGGCTAGTAGTCTTCACTAGGATGAGTAGACCATTGCAGGAATGGTTGTGAGACTGTGGATGAGTTAGACCATTGCAGGATTAGGGAAGGTCGTAGGCCAACTTGGGGCCGAGTGTGATGTAAGACTACGATTGGGCTAGTATGATTCATTTGGAATGAATCGAACTAGTTATTGTTCCTGTGGGTTGGTTATGTCGTCCTTTGCTTGGACTAGAGGGATGTTGGAGTTGTGTAGGTGAAGAGGCTAGTGTATCCTTTTCAGTCAGACTCTTGGTTGGAGACTCGTGGTACGACCGTGTGCGAGGTTATCAGCTTCAGAAAAAGGGTCGGGATTCGGTACTCCAATTTATTGGTAGATCAACACGGAACCATGCAATTCTCGGATAGATCTAAATTCGAATGTTTGGTTAGCAGGATGTGATTTGTATCTTGATATGGCACCAATGGTTGAGACTCGTGATGAGAGTCGCCTTGTATTCGGGTGCGACGTTGTCAGGATCGATGAATGGTTAGGAGTTTTGTTTTCCAGTTATCAGTGAGATATTCGTAGTCGGATGGGTTTTTTTTCATTTCAGGTTGATGATTAGAGTCCTTATGGATGTGGGTTGAAGGGTTCTACCCTTCTGGGAGTCAGGCATGGTATTGAGTTTTAGGATGTTGGGCAGAGTAGTTGTGGTTACTCTTTTTTGGTTAAGGTTGGTGTGTTAAGGTTCGCTCTTCGTTAGGTATGTGATCTCTGTTAAGACTGGGCTTTGATAGCAGTGTTGGAAGGTGGTCGTCTGTTTGATGTGACTTCTTAGTCCTAATCGGAGTTCAGGAAGTTCTTGCGGGGTCGTCTGGTGTATCGGAGTAAGTTGTAAGAAATGATTTCGAGGATGAAATCTAATTTAAATGGGGGAGAGTTGTAACACCAGTTTTGAATGGATTGGTTTAGAGCTTTAGTGAGTCAAAATCTTGATTTTTCAGGAAAATCAGGTGTCACGACGTGACTATAGAGAGGTCACGACGTAACATGTGAAAGTGGAGAACGTTTATCGGGACTATGGTCACGACGTGACACATAGGTGGTTAGGACGTGACAAGGGATGCAACCCAAGCCCATGATCTTTTAGGGTTTTGTTCGTATTTAAATCCCATAAACTTGATTTTAGGGTTCATTATCAACCTCCATCATCCTCAACCTCAGAAAACCATAACCCTAGCCTATTTTGGTGATTCTTGGCTCATTTTTAGTGGTTTTGGTAGCTTAAAGAATAATAATAATAATAAGAAGAAGAAGGTTCTTTAGAGTGTTGATCCAACAAGGAAACCTCATCATCATCCTCTTGTGCACATTTTGGATCTTTGTAAGTGTCCAAGATTCAAACAGTATGCTTCTAGGTTGCTAGATCTATGTCCGTGTCCCTTTATCTTCAAGTTTGAGCAAGTTGAAGTGGTGTGATTCCATAAAGTTGGCAACTTTATGGATCCTTGAATCCATTTGAGTGTTTTATGGTTCAGATCTGGAAATTGGTTGTGAATTTGGAAGCCTTGCATGAGTTTTGAGTCATCTTCTTGGCCTTTGACCTAGATTGGATAATGGATATGCATGGAGCATGCATGTCCATAAAGTTGTTATTTTTATGAACCTTTGGAGTCCCTAATAGCTTTCTGGAAAGTGAGAGTTGAAGACTTAATGGATTAAGGGATCAAACAATTAGGTGGTTGCTTCAAACTGGGGTCACGACATGACCATAGAGAGGTCACGTGGAATCTGCGACTATATTTTCCTGTTATGATCATGAAGATAAGTGCTGAGTGGGTTATCTGTGACCAAGTTGGATAATTTTTCGTGATAATTTTTCTGTGACCAAGTTGGATAATGGATATGCATGGAGCATGCATGTCCATAAAGTTGTTATTTTTATGAACCTTTGGAGTCCCTAATAGCTTTCTGGAAAGTGAGAGTTGAAGACTTAATGGATTAAGGGATCAAACAATTAGGTGGTTGCTTCAAACTGGGGTCACGACATGACCATAGAGAGGTCACGTGGAATCTGCGACTATATTTTCCTGTTATGATCATGAAGATAAGTGCTGAGTGGGTTATCTGTGACCAAGTTTCAGGTACTTCAGTGGATCGTGTCAAGGTGAAGGCATGACCGTACACATCGTTGCGTTTTTGGACTTATGATTTCTGGGAAACTCTGATAACGTGCATGTTGTGAAAACTATGGCGAAAGCAATTCTGATTTTAAATAATATTTTGGGAACAATGGCTTTTGTAAACACTTCTTTAGAAAAAATGGTTGTTTTGAAAGCTTTAAAATTGGTGAAATTTTTGTGATGTTACATACATACACTAAATTATGATAGTGTTGAGACATGGTTGGTATTGAAAGTTGATTACAGGGATTGTAATCTTGTATAAGTTTTAAACTAAAAAAATATAAAGGATGTTTAGTTCCAAGTCAGTTGAAAACGGGTATACTCATACCTTGTAGTATTGTATAACCAGGATAACTGTATTAAAAGGGAATTAAAAGTATTGTAATATGGTCTAGTTATAAACTAAGGTTTGTTAAGGATATTTAGTTCAAAAGTAAGTTGAACGTGTGTTTAGTTATACATTGTATTGTAATGACATTGCATAAGCAAGAAATTTGTGTTGAAGATTGATTAGGGGTTTTGAAGTCATGTCTAGTTATAAACTAAGACTTGAAAGGAATGATTAGTTTAAATAATTTGGATATTAGGTAAGGGTGTGTGTGTGATATTGGAACGAAGAGTATAACTCTATTCTATGACACTGTTATGTGTTAGCGTATGGGTTACGTCCCAGAGTACTACACTAGTATTCCTCCTCTTTTTAGACAACCATAAATGGTGTGTCTGTATTTGTCAACCAGAAATGGCGTGTCTGTATCACGCTATCGAAGGTTATGTATGGTCATCTACCAGAGTAGGATGACAACCAAATACTAAATTATCTTGTGGAAATGCTTGCCGACTTATAGTCTATAAGTGTTCATGAATTATACTGATCTAGAGAAAATGATTGTATGTTCATTCGTTGTATTCTATCCCCCATGGTTTCCATTATTGACTCACACTGACTGCTAATGAATCCCGAAGAAGTACAGTTAACTCGGTTCCTACAGTGATCCATCAGGATAAATCTTATAAGATCATTGTTATAGGATCAATATGTGAGGATCGACGAGGTGCTAAATATTGGTAAAACTGTTGGATTAAGGTATTTAAGCTCATAACTAAATTGTTATATACTTGTAATTAAAAGCAAAGTCCTTCTTGGGTTTCCCTCATAACTAGTAACTGAGTAGAATGACATTGGGAGAGAGAGAGAGAGAGAGAGAGAGGATAATTTGTTAGTTTATTATATGAATAATAAATTAATTGGAAATTGAAATAAATTATTTATTAATATATTAATTAGAAATAGTAATAATTAATTAAGAATTAATCATAATTAATTTAGATTTAATTCTGGGTTAATTATAATTAGTTAAAGGTGCAAGGAAATAAATGATTTATTAATATATTATATGATTAATATATTAATTGGAACTATTAAGAATTAACTCAAAGTCCCTAAGTTGCTCCCTTTCGGCTACTGCCAGACGTCCTATCATACAAGTATATGACTACATACATACATCGCCAATCTTCCTAGTCATACCTATTATTCCCTTCTACTCATGTGTTGGAAGGAGTTCCTGCTAATATTGACAAGTCGCCGTATGAATGCACATTCATTTGTAGTTAAGAATTCTAAGGTTATCTAAGCCTAATTACATATATCCCTAAAGCATTCACTTAACAAACTATCAATCTCATCATACACTTCAATAAGGTAATATCAAACACATATCATGTATAATAATACATCTCTCTTAAACATGGATTCTAGCATGCAATCATGAGTATATCCTTACCCTATATTCTAGTATGCATGTGTATCTACTACATAAATAGCATATAAAATATATATGTGTATTTTGGGAATCAATTTCCTTACTTGAGCTCTGAGTGACTGTAAGCATCACATCCTTTGATTCTTTTATAGAAAAATTTAGAAAACTATTTTATAAAAGTTATCAGATCTGATTTTTAGTTCAACGCACCCAATTCTAGCCCAAATCCCTTAAACCAAGACTCTAATATCAATTAGTAACGTTGTAAATTCTGACCCATAATTTTCAATTTTTAATTAAAAGTAATCAACCAAAATCCATTTCTCGAAAGTATATCAAAACAACCATTTTTTTTGGAAAATATGACACAAAATTTTCAAAATCAAAACAAAGTATTTGTGTTTAATTTTCCCCAAGATCAGTTGGGGAATTCAACTTGGATACAATTTAACAAAAGCGTAGATTTCAACTTGTTATAAGTTGTATTAAAAATGTAACGACCCAAATTTTCAAAAGAAATTTTTCAATTTTAATTAATCAAACCATTTCCATAAACCATGAAATCCCAAAACAATTGTTTTCAAATCCACATTCATTACAACTTTATTTAAAAACATCAGAGTGTCCCATAAAATGTCGGTGAGAGAGTGCACGTCGCGCCATAAAGCCTTGCCCTTGCCCTTCGGCTCAGATGTACCTGAAACAAATCCACAAATTGTAAGTTAATGCTTAGTGAGTCACCCAGAGCATACCCCACACACAAACCACATAACACATATCAAATTAGCTCTAAAGCTACACATATCACATAAGCCATTCATACAACATATAAGGAAGCCCTGGAAACCCTCCAGGGTCTTACACCTAATGCCACGGGAACCCCCACGTGGTCTTATCTGCCATGGGAACCCCCCCATGGTCTTCCTGCCTTGGGAACCCCCACAAGGTCTTCCTACCAAACAAGACATAATGCAAACTATACAAGCAGATATACTAGGATGCCATGGAAACCCTCCAATGTCTTATACCAAATTCCACGGGAACCCCCATGTGGTCTTCCATGCAAATGTCATACTATCATATCGCATATTCAATCAATAATCCGCATCACATAAAATGGGACGACCTTGGTGCCTTAGACCCATTGGTATGGTGAGAAGACTCACCTTGTCCGCTAAATTCGAAAGCTGCTCTCCTAATAGTTCGTAACCCCCGTGCTGAACAATAATAACATTACTCAAGGTTAGGACTGTATACAATCCAATTGAAGGGTCCAAGCTCCAAGTCCTCTCTTAATGGCCCAAAAGTCTTCCTTTGCTATTGGGCCCAAAGTCCATGTCTAATTATCATTAATGGGCCTCATCGCCCAATAAGGCCCAATCATAACGTCCATGGTCCAAAACCGATACACTGGCCCACTAACCCTAGAACATGACTAGGTCCAATGACTAATTGAGGCCCAAAAGCTCAAAGGCCCAAAACAAGTCCAAGTCCATCTGCTGTGCGTACGCTTAGCGTACCACCCTGGTACGCGCAGCGTACTGAGTCCTTAGGCAGTACGCGTTGCATATACTAATTTACGCCCAACGTACTAACAGATCAAGCACTTGTTCCATTAAGTGCTTAATACTCGATTTCCTCACGTCCAAAAGTCATATCTAGGTTCATTAAGACGTCCTAAGGCATAAAGTTGGCAACTTTATGCCTTTGCATGTCTCATATGCTCCCAACAACCCATTAAGACCTCCCCAAGGGTCTTAATCCATGCATGAGGCAAAACATCCCTCAAGACTTCATTTTTATGCTATGAATGGACCAAAGGACCTCAGATCTAACCTTTCTAGCCTCTGGAGTTGCTCAACTCACAAGAGGAGATTCAAAACCAACAAAAGGGACAAAACTAGAAAACCCTAGCTAGATCTAATGAATATGATGGAAAGATCAAAGCTTTATACCTCCATAAGCTCCTCAAGGTGAACTAGATGCAGATTCTTGAAGCCCAATGCCACTCCAAGATTGCTTGATAACTTCTCCTTCTTGAATGGAGACTAAAATGGCCACAAATGCACTCGTTAAGCTCAAAACACACTCTCAAATGGTATTAGGGTTTTCAGAGATGTTTGAAGGTGAAAGAGGCTGATTAGGGTGAGGCTCAAATAAGATAAGGGTGCTTATATAGGTCTCAAGTCAGGAAATTAGGGTTTGGACATCCGTCACGTACACCCAACGTACGTGATGTCCCTCCGCGATCAATTATACATAGTACCCTAAGCGTACCCATGAGTACGCCCAGCGTACTTAAGGGACTCATTATGCAATTTTTAAAATCTTCAAGGGCTTTAAGGTAATACCTGGTTTGGAGTGTTACAACTCTCCCCCACTTGAACTAGACTTCGTCCTCGAAGTCCGTAGATGCAAATTGATCGGGGTAATGCTCCCGCATCTCCTCCTCCGGCTCCCATGTGCATTCGGAGCCCCTTCGGTGCTGCCATTGCACCTTTACAAGCTTCACTTCCTTGTTCCAAAGACCCTTGTTCCTCTTATCCAAAATCGTAACGGGCCTCTGAATGTATTTTAGACCCTCGTCTACCTGAATGTCGTCCAGAGAAATGACTGCGGACTCGTCAGTGACACACTTCCGAAGCTGTGACACATGGAAAGTGTTGTGAATCTGGCTAAGCTCATCCGGCAGCTCCAAGCGATATGCCACCTTGCCCACCCGGGCCGTAATCCTGAACGGGCCTGTATATCGAGGCCCTAGCTTGCCCCTCTTCCGAAACCTGATGACCCCCTTCCAGGGAGACACTTTCAGTAACATGAAGTCCCCCACCTGAAACTCCAGATCTGATCGTCACCGGTCAGCATAACTTTTCTGACGTCTCTGCGCGAACCGCAGCCGGTCACGCACCTGCTGAATCAGCCCAGTAGTCTTGAGCACCACCTCAGTGCTCCCCATGACTCGGTGTCCAACCTCGTCCCAGCAAACCGGTGTCCGACATTTCCTGCGGTCCTGCCATACAACATCTCAAATGGAGGTCGGTCGATACTGGCATGGTAACTGTTATTGTATGAAAACTCTTCCAGTGGAAGGTATGTATCCCAACTCCCTCCAAAATCCAATACGCATGCCCAAAGCATATCCTCCAGTGTCTGGATCGTCCTCTCACCCTGACCATTTGTCTAGGGGTGGTACGCTCTACTAAAATGCAGTTGAGTGCCCAGTTCCTCGTGGAACTTCTTCCAGAATCTGGATGTAAACCGAACATCCCTGTCAGAGACTACCGATACTGGAACCCCGTGTCTAGCCACCACCTCTCACACATAAATATCTGCCAACTTCTCGCGGATATACTCTTAGAGATCGGAATAAAATGGGCACTCTTCGTCAGTCTGTCCACGATCACCCATATGGCGTCCACACCCCTTGCCGTCCTCGGTAACTTCGTAATGAAGTCCATAGTGATCTCTCCCCCCTTCCACATGGGAATGGGTAGCGGCTGAACCTTACCATGAGGTCGCTGATGCTCGGCCTTGACCTTCCTGCAGGTCAAGCACCGCTCCACAAACCAGGCGATCTCCCGCTTCATGCAGGGCCACCAGTAACTCAGTCTCAAATCTCTATACATTTTTGTAGCCCCAGGATGTATAGAGAACTTGGAATTGTGCGCCTCCTCCAATATCTTCTGCCTCACCCCTCCAGTCACCGGTACCCATACCCGACCACACTGTGTCAAAAGGCCACGACTATCCTTAACAAACAAAGGATATTGTCCCCGAATCCGCTCTATCTTCCAATTCTCCTTCTTCACCCCCTCGACATGAGCTTCCTTGATCATATCCAACAATGGAGAGATCATAGTCATCCTCAAACAAACGTTCCCAATCAAAGAACCTGCCGCCTTGCGGCTCAACGCATCGGCCACCACGTTGGCCTTCCCGGGATGGTATAATATCTCACAATCATATTCCTTCAGTACATCCAACCACCTCCTATGTCTCATGTTGAGGTTCTGTTGATCCATCAAATACTTCAGACTCTTGTGATCAATATATATGGTGCACCTTACTCCATACAAGTAATGCCTCCAAATCTTGAGGGCAAACACCACTGCCCCCAATTCCAGGTCATGAGTGGGGTAATTCACCTCATGAGGCTTCAACTGCCTCGAGGTGTAAGCTATCACATGCCCCATTTGCATCAGTATCGCACCTAACCCTGAAATCGACGCGTCGCAGTACACCACCAAATCATTTAACCCCTCGGGTAGTACTAGAATCGGAGCCTCGCATAACCTCCGTCTCAGGGTCTCAAAAGCCAATTGTTGATCCGCACCCCATCGAAATGTCACATTCTTCTTGGCCAAGCGGGTCAAGGGCACAATAATCTTGGAGAAATCCTGGATGAATCTCTGATAATAGCCCGCTAGACCCAAGAAGCTACGGATCTCGGAAGCATTCTTCGATGCTTCCCACTACATCACTGCATCAACCTTAGCTGGATCAACCGAAATACCCTCCTGATTGATGATGTGCCCCAAAAACTGTACCTTTCGCAGCCAAAAATCACACTTTGAGAACTTGGCATACAACCTCTCCGCCCTCAGGGTCTCCAATACATTCCTCAAATGTTGCTCGTGCTGCTCCTTAGTCTTAGAGTAGACCAGGATATCATCAATAAAAATGATCACCGACCGATGCAGCATCGGTCTACACACCCTGTTCATGAGATCCATGAACGCTGCTGGGGCATTGGTGAGCCCAAACGGCATCACCACAAACTCGTAATGCCCATACCAACTCCTGAAAGCTGTCTTCGGTATGTCCTCATCCCGAATCCTCATCTGATGGTATCCCGACCGAAAATCAATCTTGGAAAACCAAGATGCATCTTGCAGCTGATCAAACAAATCATCGATCCTCGGTAATGGATAACGGTTCTTCACCGTCAGTTTGTTCAGCTCTCGATAATCAATGCACATCCTGTGCGATCCATCCTTCTTTTTCACAAACAGGATCGGAGCTCCCCACGGGGAACTGCTCGGATGGATGAACCCTCGGTCTAGCAGCTCCTGAAGCTGCGTAAATAGCTCCTGCATCTCGGTCGGTGCTAGTCGGTATGATGCCTTCGCTATCGGGGCGGCACCCGGCACCAAATCAATATGAAACTCAACCTGCCTCTCCGGAGGCACTCCTGGTAACTCTTCAGGAAAAACATCCTGAAATTCCTGTACAACCGGCACACTTCCCACATCTGTCATGGTCTCAAACCTCGTATCCGAGATATAAGCCAGAAATCTCGTACATCCCTGCTGCAGAAATCTCCTTGCCCTCGCAGCCGAACAGAGGGTCGGCCCCTGCGAGGCCCTCTCACCATGTATAACCAGTTCTCCCCCACTTGGGGTTCGAACCCTCACTAACTGACGCTCGCAATCGATCATGGCCCCATTGGCCCCCAACCAATCCATCCCGACAACCACCTTCAACCCTCGCAACGGTATCGGAACCAAGTCAACGCGAAACCTCTCTCCAAGCACATTCAGGACACAGTCCTGATACACCCTTGCAGCACTCACAGTGTGGTCGTCAGCAATCTCTACCTCAAGCGGGGAATCCAAGGTTCCCGGCGCATCCCGAAGCTTCTTGCTAAGCGCAAGAGACACGAATGATCGGGTAGCTCCCGAATCAAACAAAACATGAGCTGACACACCATTGACCAAAAAGGTCTCTATACATAAACACAATGCACATATAAGCAATACAAATAAATAGAGATCAGAGAAGAATAAACACGTACCAGCCACAATGTCTGGCTCTGCCCGAGCCTCCTCGGTAGTCAGCTGAAATGCGCGACTCTTCACCGCTGGAGCATCCGCCTTAGCAGGGCGGCCATCAGTAATCCTCATCGTGGCGGGCGCAGGGGCCGCCACTGCTCCTCTCCCTCCCTGCAACCTCGGACAATCGGCCTTTTTATGGCCAGTCTAGTTACAGTGGAAACATATCAAGCCCTTCCTGGGGCAGTCCCTGCTCACGTGGCCCGGCTGACCACACGTATAACACACCGGGTTCGACCCCCGACAAGCTCCCCCATGAGATCTCCCACACTTGGCACACCGGCCACGGCCCTGCTGGCCCCTACTAGATGAATCCGAGGTCTTAGGATTTTTAGCCTGACCTACTGTTGCATGTGCCTGCTCAGGCTTCCGCTTGGTGTGGAAGTCCTACTCCATCTCCCTCTCTCGTGCCTTCTCCACCATCTCATTCAGGGTTTTGCACCCTGTAAAACGCACAAACTCCCGGATATCATCCTCATCATGGAATGATACCTCGTCCTCCACATGTTCTCATCAATAGCATACTGTGGGATCAACAATGCTCGCTCCCGAAACTTGGCGATGATCTCCGCCACAGTCTCAGTGGTCTGCTGGAGCTCCTAGAAGTCCCTCACCATCCGTTGCACCTCAATATCCGGTGCAAACTCCAAGTCAAATCACCGAACAAACTCGGCCCATGTCATCTCAGCCACACCGGCTGCTCCCACCTGACTGGTCACCTCTCCCCACCAATCTCGGGCTCTGTCCCTCACAATACAGGAAGCAAATCCCATATTTTCCGAGTCCGGGCAAGAACTCGTGCGCTGGGCGTTCTCGATGTCCGCCACCCAGCGTCAGCTAACAATGGGTTCCTTGACCCCGAAAAACTATGGCGCTCCACACACCTTGAACTCCCGAAACGAGGAAGTTCGGGCCCCGATCTGGCCCGCAGCAATCTCGGCTCTAAATGACCTAAGCCTCTCCTCCATAATCTCCATAATACCCTCCTTGACCGTCCCAAAGATCACTGGGGTAGCGTCAAGGATGCCCTTCGTAACCTCTGCTGCAATAATCTCGCGCAGCCTCTCATCAATGGGCTCTGCACCGCCGCCCAATCTGGATCCAGATCCTGATCCCCCTGTCCCAAATCGTGTCACCACCATGCTGAACTGAAATGTCATAAACCATAATTATCAGGACATATATATAGGGGGTCTTCCCACACCGGTCCTCCTTAGAGCTGTCAGATCTAACATTGGTTCGGGTACAGGTCCTGTGCTTTCCGTAGTACGGGCCCAATACTACCTTCCACACCTACCTGTACCTTTCCCCAAGGCTCTACCTGATAACTCCAATTCGTCCCAAAATAAATCATATACCACAAACCACCCGCATAACCCAAATCCCAGGCTGTCCTAAGATTTGCTCTACGTATATTAAACAGACCAATCATAACATGTTACCTTTATGCATGCAAATTATACACAGAAAAGGATCAAATAGACTTTCAAACAAGAGATTCTACCCTAGGACCACAACCAGACAAGGAACAGGAAATAAGGCCAAATAAATCGTTCTAAAGCTATAAGCTCCTAACCGTATACAATTTTAAAAGCATACACATAGCAAGTTCCATACGATTATCATAGCTCAAATATCAGTATAACATGGCTAACATATTGGGGAACTACTTACTTGGCTCAGTTGATCACGTGCGTTGCACTCTCCTCTTTTCCATTCCTTAAAAGTTTTTAACTTTTATTTTTGAAAACAATTTTACATTTCCTTAGTTTGAGTCCTGACACACCCGCGAGTGTGCCGAATCCCTCAAACCAAGGCTCTGATACCAACTTGTAACGACCCAAATTTTCAAAAGAAAAATTTCAATTTTAATTAATTAAACCATTTCCATAAACCATGAAATCCCAAAAAAATTGTTTTCAAATCCACATTCATTACAACTTTATTTAAAAACATCAGAGTGTCCCATAAAATGTCGGTGAGAGAGTGCATGCCACACCATCAAGCCTTACACTTGCCCTTGGGCTCAGATGTACCTGAAACAAATCCACAAACTATAAGTTAATGCTTAGTGAGTCCCCCAGAGCATACCCCACACACAAACCACATAACACATATCAAATTAGCTATAAAGCTACACGTATCACATAAGCCATGCATACAACATATAAGGAAGCCCTGGAAACCCTCCAGGGTCTTACACATAATGCTACGGGTCTTCCTGCCTTGGGAACCCCCACAAGGTCTTCCTACCAAACAAGACATAATGTAAACTATACAAGCAGATATACTAGGATGCCATGGAAACCCTCCAAGGTCTTATACCAAATTCCATGGGAACCCCCACGTGGTCTTCCATGCAAATGTCATACTATCATATCACATATTCAATCAACAATCCACATCACATAAAATGGGCCGGCCTTGGTGCCTTAGACCCATTGGTATGGTGAGAAGACTCACCTTGTTTGCTAAATCCGAAAGTTGCTCTCCTAATAGTCTGTAACCCCCGTGTTGAACAATAATAACATTACTCAAGGTTAGGACTGAATACAATCCAATTGAAGGGTCCAAGCTCCAAGTCCTCTCTCAATGGCCCAAAAGTCTTTCTTTTCTGTTGGGCCCAAAGCCCATGTCTAATTATCATTAATGGGCCTCATGGCCCAATAAGGCCCAATCATAACATCCATGGTCCAAAACCGATACACTGGCCCACTAACCCCATAACATGACTAGGCCCAATGACTAATTGAGGCCCAAAACAAGTCCAAGTCCATCTGTTGTGCGTACGCGCAGCGTACTGAGTCCTTAGGCAGTACGCGTTGCGTACACTGATTTACGCCCAGCGTACTAATAGATCAAACACTTGTTCCATTAAGTGCTTAATACTCGATTTCCTTACGTCCAAAAGTTAGATCTAGGTTCATTAAGACGTCCTAGGGCATAAAGTTGGTAACTTTATGCCTTTGCATGTCTCATATGCTCCCAACAACCCATTAAGACCTTCCCAAGGGTCTTAATCCATGCATGAGGTCAAAACATCCCTCAAGACTTCATTTTTATGCTATGAATGGACCAAAGGACCTCATATCTAACCTTTCTAGCCTCTGGAGTTGCTCAACTCACAAGAGGAGATTCAAAACCAACAAAAAGGACAAAACTAGAAAACCCTAACTAGATCGAATGAATAAGATGTAAAGATCAAAGCTTTATACCTCCAAAAGCTCCTCAAGGTGAACTAAATGCAGATTCTTGAAGCCCAATGCCACTCCAAGCTTGCTTGATAACTTCTCCTTCTTGAATGGACACTAAAATGGCCACAAATGCACTCCTTAAGCTCAAAACACACTCTCAAATGGTATTAGGGTTTTCAGAGACGTTTGAAGGTGAAAGAGGTTGATTAGGGTGAGGCTCAAATAAGATAAGGGTGCTTATATAGGTCTCAAGTCCGGAAATTAGGGTTTGGACATCCGTCACGTACGCCCAACGTACTTTTGGTACACCCATCGTACGTGATGTCCCTCCGCGATCAATTATACATAGTACGCTAAGCGTATCCATGAGTACGCCCAACTTACTTAAGGGACTCATTATGCAATTTTTAAAATCTTCAAGGGCTTTCAGGTAATACCTGGTTTGGAGTGTTACAAAAAACTTACCCAATTTGACCATACCTAGCTTAGATGTAAACTTTATAAGTGTCACACCAGATTTTGAGAAAAATCTAACTTTGATGTAGGCCTTTCCATTATTTCTATATAATTCCATAGTCTAGTAAATAAAGTCTTGAGTGAATTTGGATTGGCTGTGGCAGCACCCACTTGTACTTTAAGAATTTCTAGACAACACTCGAGTGTATGAAAGTTTTGATAGGTTTTATACAAACAATCCTATGTGTGCATGCAACCCTAATTGGATCTATGTTTTCACTATAAGACATACAACTATATGAACACAAAATAAACCCTGGCATGCTTCTATAATTTTCGAAAATCATATAGAAGTGTAGTAGACATACCTTTGTTGTTATATTGCAATAACAACTAGTTTCCTTGATCTCTTGAACTCTTGAAAGCAAGCACCACAATTGTAGTGCCTCTAATGGCTTACAAACACCTTGAAGCAAGAAGGCAATTAAGAGAGAGGGGGAGGATACTAATTTTCGGCCCTAGGGTTTCTCTTGGAATCAAGTGGCCGAAAATTGAAGCATAGGGCATCTATTTATACTGTAGGGTGCTAGGGTTTCAGTCTAAACCCTAATGGATATCTTAGCCACCAAGCAGCCCAAGGAACCTTCTGGAATGAGGCCCTTGGACGAAAATATGATGATCCCTCATCATATTTTCGTTCCTCCTTATTCCATTAGGTTTCCCAGCCCAAAACTCAACTATCACACATTTGACAGTTTATACCCCTTTATTTAATTAATCTCTTTTAGTCACCAAATTAATTCCTAATTAATTTATGACTAATACTAATTAAATAAATATGATTTCTCCTTTAATATATCATTCTTATAATATATCAATAAACCATAATATCTTCTCTCTCATATCAAATTACCTTGTCAAGTTGCTTTGGTGAAGGCAACCCAAAAGGACCATGCACACTCGGATCAAGTACATACCAAATATAGTTACGGACTTAGACACTAATCCAACAGTCTCCCACTTGGATACGTCTAGTAACTATATCTCACATATGACTTCCGTATCCGATTAGCAATCGTAGCTTTCAATAGCCGTTGTCAACTCTGACCAATAATATGTCCTTCAGATAAGGGATCGTATAATCCTCTGTTCTAGATATCATGCTAACAATACTTATTGTCCAGCATTTTGTTTCTCGATCTCTGATTTGTTCGACATAGAACTCAGTTGAACACATCAACTTCATCTTGACCGGGCCCGGCACATAAGTCAAACCAAATCATCAAGTGGCCAAGATATCGCTTTTATTCTCATAGAATAAAAGGAACAGAAAACGTCGACTTATATGCTTTTATCATTTACTAGCTAAGCCATACACAATAATGCATTTTATAACATCAAGTTACTGATGCGTTTTCGCATTATCAATGTATAATCAACTAGCAAACAATAACCATATCTCTAGGTTTAAAGATTATATGATATTATCATCTTGCGATCACTTGTGATTACATTCATGAAGCGATACCAGCAAGTGCGGGTCTATTCCAATGCTCAATACAAATTTCATAAGCACTCATAAACTTTGCAGCAAACCTTTGCTTTGTCTAAAACTTTTCAGACAATCTACAAACAAATTTATGACAATCTTCCTTCATATCTACTTCCAACATATGAATGATTGTGGACTGTTTGAATAATCTTATTATTCAGGAAGTCAAAACATGCAAAATTGAAACAATAGATAAATAATCAACACAAGATAGAAACTTTCTTATAAATAACACACCATTATTTAATCATCAAATGTTGAATATAAGATCATCCATTACAAGTTTCCTACCTATCTAATCTAAACTAATATCGTCTTTTAGCCCTACGCTCCTAGCGTGCTGCAAATGCTTAACCCTACTCAGTCCCTTCGTAAGGGGATCTGCTGGGTTATCTTCCGACGATACCCTCTTCACAACGAGGAGTCCCTCTTCTACCTGATGTCTAATAAAATGGTATTTCCTGTCGATATGTCGAGATCTGCCATGATCCCTTGGTTCCTTGGTTAAGGCAACCGCTCCTTCATTATCACAGAAAATTTCCATGGGCTCCTTTATGGATGGCACAACTCCAAGGTCTCCAATGAAGTTCTTCAACCATATAGCCTCCTTTGACGCCTCGCTCGCCGCAATGTACTCTGATTCGCACCTTGAATCAGCTACAATTTCTTGCTTGGAACTTTTCCAAGTCACTGCTCCTCCATTCAGGGTAAAGACCCAGCCCGACTGTGATCGGTAATTATCCCGATCTGTCTGGAAACTAGCGTCATTGTACCCTCGCACCCTTAAGTCATCACTCCCACCGAGGACTAGAAACCATTCCTTGGTCCTTCGTAGGTACTTAAGAATATTCTTGACAGCAATCCAATGTGCCCTACCAGGGTTCCCTTGATATCTGCTGACCATGCTCAAAACGAAAGCCACATCAGGGCGAGTACAAGTCATAGCGTACATAATCGAGCCAACTGCGGAAGCGTAAGGTACTCGGCTCATATCAGCTATCTCTGCCTCTGTACTCGGGCTCTGAGTCTTACTCAGTTTGGTATTGCATTGAATTGGTAACTCCCCTTTCTTGGAATTTTCCATACTAAAACGTTTTAGTACCTTTTCCAAATATGTATCCTGACTGAGTTCTATCAGTCTCTTGCTTCTGTCTCTCACTATCCTTATTCCCAGAATATATGCAGCCTCTCCGAGGTCCTTCATAGCGAAACACTTCCCAAGCCAGGACTTGACCTCCTGCAATGTTGGGATGTCGTTTCCTATGAGTAGTATGTCATCGACATACAATACGAGGAAGCTCACTATACTCCCACTGGCCTTGACATATACACATGACTCATCTTCATTTCGCAGAAAACCAAACTCTTTGACCTTCTCGTCAAAACAAAGATTCCATCGGTGAGATGCTTGCTTTAATCCATAAATGGATTTCTCAAGCTTGCACACTCTATTTGGATGCTTCGCATTGACAAAACCCTCTAGCTGATTCATGTAAACATCCTCAGCCAGCTTCCCATTTAGGAAAGCGGTTTTTACGTCCATCTGCCAGATTTCATAATCATGAAACGCAGCTATTGCAAGCATTACCCTAATAGACTTTATTTTCGCAACTGGTGAGAAGGTCTCATCATAGTCAACTCCAGGAGTTTGAGTAAAGCCCTTCGCGACCAATCGCGCTTTATAAGTGTGCACTTTCCCATCCATGTCTGTCTTCTTCTTGAAGATCCACTTGCACCCGACTGTCTTACGACCTGGTACATTATCAACCAAATTCCAAACTTGGTTGTCACACATGGA
Source organism: Lactuca virosa (assembly GCF_052849685.1). NCBI lineage: Eukaryota > Viridiplantae > Streptophyta > Magnoliopsida > Asterales > Asteraceae > Lactuca > Lactuca virosa. The sequence continues at coordinate 191,812,314 of NC_136431.1, forward strand.
CTGAATCTCGCTGTCCATTGCCTCTTTCCATTTAGCAGACTCTGGGCCTGCCATGGCTTCCTTGTAGCTGTTAGGTTCGTCCAAATTTACTAGTGTACTATCACTAATAAACGTATCCCCGTCAGTAGTAATATGGAAACCATAAAACTGGGGTGGAACAATAACTCTACTTGAACGTCTAAGAGGTAAGGACTGGTCAATTGGTTCAACAGGAGTTTCCTCCTCATCTTGAACGCCAGTGTCAGAGGTTCCTTCTTCTCCTGACTCTTGAAGCTCTTCAAGGTCAATCTGACTCCCACTGTCTCCTTGGCTTATAAGTTCTCTTTCTCTGAAAACCCCTCTCCTAGCAACAAAGACAACATTGTCATTTGGTCTATAGAAGAGATAACCAAAAGACTTCTGCGGATAACCAATGAAGTAACACTTCTCACTACGAGGTTCTAGCTTGTCGTGAGTCTCTCGTCTTACGAAAGCTTCACAACCCCAAACCTTGATATGTGCTAACGAGGGAGCTTTCCCTGTCCACATCTCGTGAGGTGTTTTGGTAACCTTCTTGGTGGGAACTAAGTTAAGGATATGGGCGGCAGTCTCCAAGGCATACCCCCAGAATGAGATTGGTAACGAAGCACGACTCATCATAGAGCGAACCATGTCCAACAAGGTTCGATTACGTCTCTCAGCCACACCATTCAATTGTGGCGTTCTAGGAGGCGTCAATTGTGAAACTATTCCACACTCTTTCAGATAGTCGTGAAACTCAAGACTTAGGTACTCTCCCCCTCGATCAGATCGAAGCATCTTGATTTTCCTGCCCAACTGATTCTCCACTTCATTCTTGAACTCTTTGAAGTTTTCAAAGGTTTCTGACTTCTGCTTGATTAAGTAGATATATCCATATCTGCTATAATCATCTGTAAAAGTCACGTAGAAGCGATAAGCGTCCCTTGTGGTAGATCTAAAGGGTCCACATACATCTGTATGTATGAGATCCAATATACCCTCACCCCTTTCACATGTGCCAGTAAAGGGTGACTTGGTCATCTTCCCAAGTAAACAAGACTCACACATGTCATCGTCCCTAAGGTCGAATGACTCCAATACTCCATCCTTTTGGAGTTTGGCTATGCGTTTCTTGTTAACATGGCCAAGGCGACAATGCCACAAGCATGCTTTGTCCAAACTTGTGGACGAATCAATATTCAAAACATCATTTCCTAAATTGTCAATAACTAACACAGATTCATAAATCCCATTACAAGGTAATGCATTGAAATAAAAGACACCATTCAAATAAGCATTAATAGAACCATTACTATTATCAAATGAATATCTGAAACCTTGTCTAAACAAACCATGAAAAGAAATGATGTTCCTTGCCATATCTGGCGAATAGCAACAATTATTTAAATCTAGTCCTAACCCATTACTCAACACTAAGGAATAAACTCCGATCTTGGTTACTGGTGAAGACTTCTTGTTTCCCATGATCAAGCTTATCCTTCCATGCTCCACTTCCCTACTTCTTTTTAGGCCATGCATATCAGAACAAATGTGGTAACCACACCCTGTATCAAGAACCCATGAAGTAGCAAATGATGAGTTATTAGATTTAATTAAATACATACCTGCAAAGGTGGGCTTTATCTTCCCATCCTTAATATCTTGCAGATATTTAGGGCATCTTCGTTTCCAGTGACCCTTCTGGTGGCAATAGAAGCACTCTGCTTCCTTGGGGTCAGAAGAGGGCTTAACAGAACCTGCTTTGGTCCCACTAGAAGAGGAACCATCTTGGGTCTTACCCTTATGGTGGCTCTTGGAAGGAGCCTTCCTCTTCTTTCCCTTTCCTTGGTCAATTGCCAACACAGGAGCAGTTACAGTAGAGGATGATGCAATAGATTTGTCCTTGAGGTTGCTCTCAGCTGTCCTCAGGAGCCCTTGAAGCTTACTTAGGGTGACCTCTTCCCTATTCATATGGTAGGTCATTCTGAACTGGTTGTAGCAGGAAGGCAAGGAGTGGAGGATGATGTCGATAGCCAAATCCTCATCAAACTTAACATTAAGTTTGAGAAGACGATCAACATATCTTTGCATTCTTTTCAAATGAGCAGTCAGGGATTCTCCACTCCCCATCTTAGCGGTGATCATGTTGGTGATGATCTCATATCGCTCTTGCCTCGCGCTCTGGTGGTACCTGTCCAGCAAATCTTGGTGCATCTCATATGGATACATGTCCTCATAGGACTTTTGGAGTTCGAGGTTCATGGTGGCCAACATGATGCAATGAACTTTCGTTGCATCACGCTCGTGGGCCTCAAAGGCGGCCATCTCTTCAGGAGTAGCTTCTTCTGGGTTGATCTTTTCTAGCTTCTCGTCGAGGACATATTCTTTGTCCTAGTAACGAGTTATCATGCGAATGTATCTCATCCACTCGTTGAAGTTCGAGCCATCAAATGTCACTTTCTGACATAGGTTCATCAACGAGAATGACCCAGAAGTGTTGTTGTTTGCGTTTGCGTTTGACATCTGAAATAGAAAGGAACAAAGTTTGATTAGAATGAATCCCCAATTAAACACCCAAATGAGAAATTAGGGCTAGGATCCAACAACATTATTTACACTTAGAAAAGGGATGCCGTAATCTAAAAGTAAATAATTTGAAGGTAAGTGAATGACGATTCACTAATTTTCACCATAAAAAACGAAAGAGGTTAAGTTTTAAATGTATTTGAAAATTCCTAGATTTCTTTTGAGATTCATTGAACATTTCAATGGCATGTTTAAATCTCGATATGCACTTCAAATTTGCGACTGGGATGCCGAGTATCGCAAACAAGTTTGTGAATAACCATGCGAATCAACGTGGTGCACTCAATGTTTTCATCACCTAATTAATGTGCTGGTTAGCCACGCACGCTCCATTGATCTATGATAAGACATCGAGCCACCCTTTGTCACCAATGTCAATCCCAAATTAGTGTGCTGGTTAACCACGCACGCTCCACTAACGTTTGACAGGGGTACAAAGTGTAATTCTATGAAATAGCATCACTTTCACATTTTACCCTAAAGTAACTAAGAGTGGGAATTTGTAAAACAATGTAGTTACTTTAATATTTCCATTATACTTATAATGAGGAATTAAGTGCTCTATCCTATCCGTTCGGCTAACGACCCTCCACCAGTCAAGCAAGCGGTAGATGTGAGTGTACATCCATTAAGCGCCATTTTATAGGCAGCAACCTTATACCCACCTTATAGACTGGCTTCGTGAATGAGGCCTACTAGCGATAAGACTAGCTTATTCTTATACATATATATAATAATTAATCTTATAATATCATAATTGTATAAGAGTGTATTTTAAAACATTTCAAAATACTAGTGTCTTAATTGTATTTAAATTTTCGAAAATTAAACCTTTTAATTTAAAATTTAAACATCAAAAAAAACTTTGATTTAATAATTATCAAACTTAAACAATTAATTTAAACTATTAAATCATGAAGGATTATCATAAAATTAAACTATTAATTTACCTAATCCTTTTTATCCCCTAGATTTTGAAATTTATGGAAAGGATAATTCAAGATCTTCAATTATCTAGTTTAAACAATTAAATTGATAATCACAAAGATAGCAATATCCAAATCCCTAAAATTTTGGGATCTTGTCTTGGGGGGCAAGGGATTTTCGAAATCCCTAGGGTTTCATAACCCTAATTTCGAAAATATGGAGGCTAGGCAAAAGGGTTTAAGAACCTTATCAAAATCGCCAACTAGGGTTTTGCAACCCTAATTGCGAAAATCACCAAGCCTTAGGGTTTACTTGCCATAAACCCTAATTTGTCAAGTTCATAATATGTATCAAATCCAATTGAAAACAAAAAACCAAACGCTCTGATACCACTGATAGGTTTTATACAAACAATCCTATGTGTGCATGCAACCCTAATTGGATCTATGTTTTCACTATAAGACATACAACTATATGAACACAAAATAAACCCTGGCATGCTTCTATAATTTTCGAAAATCATATAGAAGTGTAGTAGACATACCTTTGTTGTTATATTGCAATAACAACTAGTTTCCTTGATCTCTTCAACTCTTGAAAGCAAGCACCACAATTGTAGTGCCTCTAATGGCTTACAAACACCTTGAAGCAAGAAGGCAATTAAGAGAGAGGGGGAGGATACTAATTTTCGGCCCTAGGGTTTCTCTTGGAATCAAGTGGCCGGAAATTGAAGCATAGGGCATCTATTTATACTGTAGGGTGCTAGGGTTTCAGTCTAAACCCTAATGGATAGCTTAGCCACCAAGCAGCCCAAGGAACCTTCTGGAATGAGGCCCTTGGACGAAAATATGATGATCCCTCATCATATTTTCGTTCCTCCTTATTCCATTAGGTTTCCCAGCCCAAAACTCAACTATCACACATTTGACAGTTTATACCCCTTTATTTAATTAATCTCTTTTAGTCACCAAATTAATTACTAATTAATTTATGACTAATACTAATCAAATAAATATGATTTCTCCTTTAATATATCATTCTTATAATATATCAATAAACCATAATATCTTCTCTCTCATATCAAATTACCTTGTCAAGTTGCTTTGGTGAAGGCAACCCAAAAGGACCATGCACACTCGGATCAAGTACATACCAAATATAGTTACGGACTTAGACACTAATCCAACAAGTTTCTCATTCACAAATGCCAATTTATTGTTTGTCGTAGCCCCTGAAATACAAAACCTTGTTCGCAAACATATAAAAGTAATTAATATGTTATATAACTGAAAAATGAAAATATGGATCATACATATATTCATAACGAACGCATTTATATAAAGATCGTAAGTAAAAATATATTACTTTTTAACGGGAATAATCAAAATGAATTGAAGTAGAATGAAATACGAACGTGTGGATATAAAAATCGTTAAAATCCAAGAACGTATGAAAAAGTTACGACATTTAGAAGACAAGACCTAAGCACCAAGCAATTGAGGCCACGATGACCATAAGCTTGAATAACCCCGAACACCTCATTAACAATTGTCACATGTAGGATGATGTGAGAAAAAACCTTAAGAAGTCGTTTATAAGTATTGAATGTGTACAAAAACAACAAAGATTTATTTTGCAAATATATATATATATATATATATATATATATATATATATATATATATATATATATATATATATATATATTATATCTTATATTATATTATAAAGCATATTAGTCATATCTTAAAATTTAAGAGGTATAAGTTCCAAAGCTTTTTGTACAAATCAATAATGCATAAATAATTCATTAATACTTGTCAAAACTTTGAAGACTTGAATTAAGGAAATTAATTAATAAATTCAGTTTGGACCAAAATGAAAAAATTAAAATATTAAATTCATGTATATAAATTAACTTATATTTCTCAAAGCTAGACACAAAATTCATTAATATACATCAATAGTATAAATAGACAATGTAAATATAAGATATAAAAATAAATATTTTATATAAAAATGGTAATTTTTTATTACATAATAACTAATAATAAAATCTGATAATTATTTCCGCGTAAGAAATTATTCGCCAAAATAATTATTTATCGTCGCTGTTTTGCGCGGGAACTCATCTACTATATATATATATATATATATATATATATATATATATATATATATATATATATATATATATATATATATATATATATATATATATATATATATACTAGAAAAGTTTGAGGCCCATGCTAAGCACGACCCACAAGGGTAATTAAGGTCTAAAGTACAATGTGCTAATAACCAAAAAGTAAATATTTTTTCATATTCTTTTAAATCTTCAATGTTTATACACGCATAGCATCAATGTGATTTCTTCTGCAAAATTTACAAAAGTTTTATAAGTTTTTTTTGGGAGAAAAGGAGGAACAAATGTAAGAAAAACAACTCACTTTTGTTGGTTGTTTGTGATAACATTATACTTACATTTATTTGAGAAAAAATTTTTAAGAAAAAAAATATATTCAAACTTACTTTTATGTACGTATTTGTAGATTTAATCATATAGACTTCTCTATAAATCCCTCTTATAATAACGGTTTTACTTGTAAATTTGCATAGAAAGTAATTTGGATAAGAAAATGAAAGTATAATACTATATTACATTGGTATTAATTAATGACATGTAGATTGAAGGTGTAATGTTGTAATCGAAGAAATAGAAGTATGATGCTATAATACACAAATAAACGGAATTACCTTGGTGGTTCTTGCATATGGTTCTAGATTTTTCTATTGTTGTATCTAACAATCTGTGTATTTAGTAGATACAGTCGTAGATAACATATAAAAAAACTATATTACATCAACAAAATTACCATTTTTAAATTGATGATAATTTTTTTTTTTTGAAATAAATTAAGGAAAAGATAAATAAAGATATATATATATATATATATATATATATATATATATATATATATATATATATATATATATATATATATATATATAAAAGTTAATTGCCACTCTTTAGTACTCTTTAGTATATTAAGGGACTTGAATGTAGATTACCCAACTTAAGAACCTCCAAATCATTGTCATCAAAATCATAGCAACAAATTGTTATTCACAAATTTGCAACATTGTCCCAAAAATAGAAAACTTGAACACCAATAATTAAGAACTATTTAAAGCACTAATTGAGAAAGTAAAATACCTATGACAATTTTGCCAAATATAATCAGCCAATTTTATTTGTCAACACCATAAATGTCCTTTCAGCTAGTCAATCTAAGAAATTTTATAGCACTAATTAGGATTCACCAAAAAATTGCGAAAGACAACATTTATTATGATGGTTGTAAAGTAAGCGTACCTGAAAGGTTCACCTCTTAGCAAAGTTACTCGCATCAAATGTTTCAATACCTTGTGGCAGGCATGGGTGTGTTGAGGGGGGGGGGGGGGGAGAGTGGACAACTGTACATGGTCTAATTTTTTTTTATTATATATAAATTTATTTAAAAATAAAAAACTTATAATAGCGATAGTGCCATTTTTCTCTGACTCGTCCTGGACATTTGAAGATATTTACATCCTCAGGACCGGCCCTGGACTAACAGGATATGCTCCCAAATGGTAAATTTGAAAAAGAATTCACAATATCATCTAAATTTAAATTACAAATGGTGAGAAATTAACTCCATTAAAGAGGTGAACTTACAGTCGATTGTGATCTGGTGGTTACTTGGTTGTGCACCTTTTTTCCCATTGACAAACCCCAGTTCCACGTCCTTTAATAAGCACAAAAAAGGTAATTAGTGAAAATTTATCCTACTTTGATCGAATAACTGATGTTCTATTGATTTTAACTTCACGTGAAGATATCACTGAGTAAGGAATTTGAGTCGGTGTGCAAAAGTGCATCAACTATTCGAACAACCATCCATCAGCAAGCTTCATAAGTAGTGGTAAATTGGGGCTAATCTCTCCCAGGAAAAGTTTTCAAATCACAAAACAGATGAAAAGAAGTAACGAGCATGCTCCACTAATTACGCGTCATTCAAGTTAAAATCTTATATAATTAAACAAATCGAAATCAATGATTCAGACAAAAGATGATTTTGAAATGAAAGTAGTTATCGGTAGAAATAGAAGGTAGCCTCTCATTCACTCCTTGTCTTGACTCGTCAATCAGAGTTCCCAAAAAACTTATGCACAAAAACAAATTAGGTTTGAACATTAAACTTAAAAGCACTTTGATTGAAAAAACTAAAAAAGAATAGGGTAGACGTGGATTACCAAAACTCCAAAAATCATAGGATAACAAATTTCATTTATAAGCTGAAAAACCGATAACAAATTATACATATTAATATGAAACCGTCACAACCATATTCGTGTTCCTGTTTACATCATAGAAACATAAGAATATGCTGTAAAAATCAACAGAAAACAAAAAACATAATCTGCGCCTATGAAATTAAAGAAAAAATGTGTGAAAAATCAAAGATGAAATCAATTGGGCAAAGAGGTGCTTACAGAGATGTGTCATCAAGAACTACAGTCGCTTCAAAATCATCCACTGGTTGCAGTTGAGGCAAAATTAAAACAAGGACAACTTAACCAAAGAGACTTCATAAAATGATGTAAAATAACATTCTCACTCTTATTCGTACACTTCATAGGAGATAGAGTGACACCATATTGCTTAAGTAAAATAGCATTCATACACTTTCTCATAGCCTTCAACTAATATATCTATCATCACTTGTAACATAAAAACTATATTATAAGTCCTTACCAACACAGTTACCATGGTGCATAATATACTCCAATTTACAGAAGTAAGATATCCATGAAACCAACGACAATTTTTCCTATCATGAGGTTAAACCACTCATACTTTGGTAAAGAGCAAGATGTATGTAATTTAACCTTACATGTCATCTACTTGCTCGTTTTCAGGATCTCCAGTTGCTTTAAAAATGATCTATTATTGAAATATTAAATATACGTCTTTTCTCTTTTAACAGCCATCTATATGGCAAATCTCTAATGGAAGTAAATACTGTTTTCCACCAGCAACATAAAAATCATCTCCTTTAATATTAGATATTTGTCTTTTCACTTTTAAAAGTCATGCTCCCATGTTTCATTAAACCTATTTCATTATCAAATATTTACCTATTCTGTCTGAGAGATGATGATGGTAATTGTGCACATTCCTTGATGCAGATAGAAATAACCGCCAGGGTAATGTATATCCATCATAACCAAACAATAATAGGAGGCTATGTATACAATTATATTACAAACATTTTTCTTATGATCTTATATTTCGTGTCTAAAGGGGCTAATTGCAAAGAATATAAATGTATTCCACCTTTGAGGATGAGATTAAAACAAGATATGAGTGCTTCTTACTGTATGAAAAATATGTTTTCAAAATAATAAACTCAATGGAGAGTTTCTATATACCCTTATTATTAAACAACAATTCCATGTTGACGTATTAATTGAAAGGGGAATTGTTCTATATGTGATTCAGAACATCCACATGTTGAACTTTATCATATGGGAAAACTGATCGAAGCCCAAAAGCCTTGTTCAGAAAACGAACCAAGTTATCAACTTACATGAAGATATTGACTCTCCCACGAAGAAGAAATAAATAATATGACTAAAACGTGTACATAAAGATAAAAATCTTTAGGAACTTGAACTGAAAACCCATTGATTTTGTTACTGCATAGAATAATCCACGAACTTTCCAGGGGAGAGATACTTGCAAAACAAAGAAGAAATCGTAAATGGTTTATTAAGGGAAGACATCAGGCTACGAAAGAAGAGAAAAAAAGAGACGAGGGGATCGGAAACTCCATTAGAGAAGAAAAGAATTAAAACCCTAGATGGTAATCTGAATATCAATTCACTTTCTCGAATTAACGTAAGATTTACGTGTTTTGTCGGGTCTGCCGATTCACTTTGATGGGCGTTTGAGTAAAACATTGTTTGACTAAATAAAACATTGCTTTCCTGGAAATGCATAAATGCGCTGTAGATGGAAGCAGAGAAGAAGGTTTTATATAGGTGTTGAGGCGTCACATGAGAAACCACGATAAGAAGGATCAAATCGACGTAGTGGTAAGTTGCCTCGTTTTGAGGGTGAGTTACTTGGAGGCATAAGAATAGGGCGAATTGGTTCTAGGAGACACCAAAAAAATAATGTTATATATATATATATATATATATATATATATATATATATATATATATATATATATGAGATAGTTAGAACGTAAAAACACTATTTTTATATTATTATTCTCTAATGAATTTTGTATCCACAACTTTATGTAATTATTCAGCAATGAATAAATCAATAGTCACTGATTAAAACTAAAATTAGAATTTACTACAAAAATACACATAAATAAATTTATAATAGAATAATAACATTCTAATGAATATATGAATAATCAAACGTTAATATTCATATTAGAATTACTTCAACAATATACATATACAAACATTCATTACAGAATAATAAAATAAACATGGTGTTTTTACGTTTTCAAAGTATTTGTTGTTTTTATTTGAACTTTATATATATATATATATATATATATATATATATATATATATATATATATATATATATATATATATATATATATATATATTAAAAACTAAATACGTACAAAGTGAGAAATATATTACTTTATTATGTCATTTTTTCTGGATTACATACACTAGCCAGTCATAAGGACTAAGGGGCTGTTTGGCAGGATCTGAATTTTTAAGATCTGAATTTTTAAGAGGTCTGAATTTCTAAGAGGGTCTGAATTTTTAAGATCTGAATTTTTAACATGCTGTTTGGTTTGAACCTCTGAATTTTTGTGTTGATTGATAAAAATGACAATTTTACCCTTTTGTATCATTTCTTTCAATTACAACATCATATCTTTGAAAAAAAATCCATGGAAGTAGGATGCTAAACATTACACCCAATATTACAAAAAAATACAATGAAAACTAAACAACCTAATATTTCATTATAATTACTAGCCAATAGTTTGGAACCGGAAATGTAAATATATATATATATATATATATATATATATATATATATATATATCATATTATAATCATGTACAAGTAGCCTTTACAAAAAAAAAGCAATCTTTATTACAAAAAGTTCTTAAGAAAAAAGAAATGGCAGGGATGTTTTGAACATTACTGGAGTTAAAGAAATTTGAGTTAATTTCTTTTTGAACACTTCTTGCTTTGACCCTTCTCTTTGCTGCAGACAAATAACATGACAGTGTCTTCAGATAATGTATATAATCAAAAAGTTCTTGAGATAATGTCTTAAGATAATGCATATAATCAGTTAGCAAATCAAGAGGTTTAAAAGATATAACAAGTGAGATAAGTGACTGTAAATGTAAATGCCAAATCTCTAAACATTGACCAACATACCCCTACATCAAACATTCTTTCATTCATTCTCACATCTCTCTTTCATCTTAAGGAGGTTATACCTGGAAATAGTAAACACTGAATATATGTAACAATGCAAGAACGTGATAAGGATAATTTCTTCAAAGAAACCTTGCAAGCCAATAGCCAAAGCCAATTCATTTTTATCAATATCTCCTCTACTTATAACAGAGACCAAAAAGGAGAAAGAAATCCATGTTGATTTACTGTCTTTGAAAGCATCTTAGCAAGAATTGTGAAATGATGAAAAGTGAAAAATCAATGGAGATGATAAAGAGATACAAAAATCACACAGACAAATATATAGATACATAAATCAACTCCAGTCATGACCTAAAGTTGTGGTTATTAGAACGAAGCTGTAATACTCGAATTTCAAGGGAAACGACTCTGATACTCGATTTTCAATCATTAAACTCGAATTGCAGAGCAAGAGGAAAATAAAACTTTACCTGAAGAAGATGTCGAGGGCGAAGCAGCACGACCCGAAGGCGAATGCGACATAAGCGATGCAGTCGGAGGCGGCGGCGACGACGAATCTAGCGACGGCGGCGGCGTTGCAGATCTAACGGAGGCAACGGATGATGTCGGAGGGTTGTAATCGTACGATTGGAGATACAGGGGAAGGAGGGGTTGGCAGTTGTGAAAGAAAGAGAAGAAGGAAAGGGGTGACGTACCAGGGCAAAAAAGGAACGCGCGTTCGTTTTTCTAATTCAGACATATACCAATATCTGAAAATTTAAGAGGCACTTTAAAAATTAAGGGCTATAAATTCATATGTTACCAAACAGTCTGGATCTTAAAAATTAAGAGACTGCCTCTTAATTTTCCAATTAAGAGGCTATCAAACAAAGCCTAAATATGTAGAGTTAAACAAGTTGAAAAAATAAATATAAAGGAAAAAAACTCAATAACAAATCGTATACCAATTAAAAAATATATTAACTATTAAATCATTCTCCCTACACGTAAATACTATTATTGCTTCTCACATATTTGATTATAAACAATAATTTGCCTGTCATCATCCAAATACCCTACAATTATCTTCGAAACAAAAATCCAATTTCTTAAAATTTTCACAGCAAAGTTGAGGAAGTGTGGCGTACACATCGATAGCAATTACTTGAATCGTCACCACCGCTGGTTGAACCGTCGCATCGGAGTTGGGTCCCGCCGTATATTCTTCACTCACCACCTTCTTCTGCGCCAATGGTGGTTACAAACATCCAAATCACAATAAAGATAAAAGTGAGAACGCCACGACAATTCTGGACAAAACGAACCCATACCCGGATTTCAGTTTCGGGTCCACCCGTTTCTTGAAGGCCCTTTCCTCTGTAGCCTGTAGTCCCCTTGTTTTGAACGTTTCCCATTAAGTCAAACATCGTCGCTTTCAAAATATTTATATAATTCCTCCAATTGCGTGCATATAAGAGAAAACTGTTTGTAGAACTAGAACTTTGCACCCGTTTTCAAATTTGGTATCCTTTTGACAGTTGACTCAACATTTAATGAGTACCCAGGTGAGAATTTTCCATTTTCCAATTTCTTATTTCATTCGAGTTTGTGTTTCATGTTTCTGTCAGAAATTATCAGTTATTGTATTGATTGATTGTGGGAAATTGTTTAATTTTGCTATACTCTGTTAAGAAATCAAAATCCCTCCTTTGATTGATCGCAATCAATCATTCAATCGCAGATTTTGATCATTAGTTGAACAAAACTCGTTCTATATCCACTTCAGTTGTTTGCAAAGTAGTTCATTGAGACTTGGGATGTTCAATATTTGGAAAGAAATCAATAATCTTGATGTAGGGTTCTTAAGTATCTGTATTAATTTGTGTGTTTTCATTTTTATTTGAGGATTAGGCTTCAAGAAGGTGAAGATTTGCGAAAATGAAAATGAGTTGTTGCAGTGAGATTGAAGACGACTTTTTCGATGCACGCGAGGTGTTTGTTTCAATGTCTGACTCAGATTCCGAACGCTACTCCGACGATTGTTCTACTTCTGGGTATAAATACGATTCATGGATTGGTAATCTTGATAGCGTCGACGAACGTCGCAATAAGTTCATAAGATCCATCGGTCTGAGTTCTAAATGGCTCGTAAGAGATGAAGAATCCGACGAGATTTCCGATGAGAAAACAGAAAACCCCAAACCCGCCGCCGATCAACAAATTCCAGACCTTGAAGACGCGTTTCTGATCCGACAGCCTTCTTTATCCATTTGGTCAAATCCCACCATCGAATTACCAAAACCTGATTTAGTAATCGAGAATTTTCAAGAAGAATCATCAATGAATCAATCATTCGACTTCGGTTTATCTTCATCTTCTCAAAAAGAAACCATAAACAGTAGTTTATTAGACAGAAGAAAGAAAGTAAAGAAAGGCTGGCTTCATAAACTAAACATCATCTCTCGACTCACAGATCATGAATCAGAATCAACGGTCTTAAATGGCGCCACGTGTACTCTTTCAGTCCCTGTTCACACTAACAAAAAGAAATCAAAAGAATTATCATCACTTTACGCCACCCAAGATTTCGAAGCACATAATGGGTCGATTTCAGTTCTTAAATTCAGTCACGATGGTAGATATTTAGCGAGTGCAGGTGATGATGGAATCGTGAAAATTTGGGAGATTTCTGAACATGATGATCCAAGAAAATATGAAATCAAAGGGAACGACACATCATCACTTTACTTTTCAAGTAATCATTTATCTGAATTGGCGCCAATTAAAGAGAAAAATAGGAGGATTAGGAAATCATCCGATTTGGCTTGTGTTATTATACCACCTAAAGTGTTTCGGATCTCGGAGAAACTGGTGCATGAGTTTCATGGTCATGAAGGCGAAATCTTGTCCCTCTCGTGGTCGAAAAGCGGGGTTAGTATAACAACAGTGTACTTTTATTTATCCGTTTATTACAGTATTCTGCTTTCGTTTAATTGTACATTGAAAAATCTATCTAAATATACGATGAAAATCATTTTCCACATTATAATCAGGTAGATTTTTTAGAGTATAACAACAATGAATTTTTATTTATTTGTTTATTATAGTATTCTGCTTTGGTTTCACTGTACTCTGAAAAATCTATCTAAATATACGAATGGAAATCATTTTTCACGGTATAATCAGATAGATTTTTCAAGGTACAGAGTTCAAATAAGAAAAAAGAATAAAAGTACAATAATACATTTTTTTATCAACATCTTGTATTTGCATAATCCTAATATTATAATCTCTTAAATGTTTTATAGTGTCTTTTATCATCATCCGTGGATAAAACCGTGCGTATGTGGAAAATCGGATACGATGAATGCCTCAAAGTTTTCATTCATAACAACTACGGTAACTTTCCCTCCAAATTCGCGTATTTTTCATGTTTTTACAGTCATTTTATTTATGCTTATTATTTATTACCAATGCAGTGACATGTGTAGAATTTAACCCTGTGGATGAAAACTATGTCATTACTGGATCCATAGATGGAAAAATACGAATTTGGGAAGCTCGTAGAAGCCAAGTCATCGATTGGATTGAAATTCGAGATCTCGTTACTGCTATTTGTTATTATGCAAATGGAAAGGTTCGTATTTTAGCTTTTAATATTTGGACAAAACCTTTACATTTTCAGTATTTTACATGAAAAACTATTACAAATTATTTTTTTAGCAAAAAAAAAAAAAAAACATTGATAATCTGAATTATTTTCATTTAAGCTATTATTCACTAAAATCAATTAACAGGTTACAAATGTTTACAACATTTCTGACCAACAAAGTGACAGGATTGGACTGTGTATTTTTAAGCATGTGTAACATGTTAATCGATATTAATAGGTAAATAACGGCTAAAACGAAAAGTTTAAATAAGTTTAAAATTTTAGTAGTTTTTCTTGAGAAACAAATTTTATAATGCTTTTTCAATTAAAACGTGAAAAATGCAAATGAGTTTTTCTTAAATTTGACATTTTATATATCGAAAAAAAAAAGTTTTTTTTTTTCACTAATTGCGATCTTGTTTTGTTAAACGCAGGGATGCATTGTGGGAACATTAGATGGAAATTGCAGTTTTTATGATATCATAGGTACGTCACATAGTGTTAAAAAAAAAAAAAAAAAAAAAAAAAACCGAAAAATCGGTTATGTAGCACATAGTGTTCTTCCATCCTTAAATTTGATGATTGAATCTGTTTTTTCAGATAAACGATTGCATCTGGATGCTCAAATTTGCGTAATGAGTAAAAAGAAATGGCCGAGACGAATAACCGGATTCCAATTTTGCCCCACCGACGCCAGAAAAGTTATAGTTTCATCGGCCGATTCACAAATTAGGGTTCTTTGTGGAATCAACGTCGTCGGAAAATTCAAAGGTAAATACTAAATACCAAATACATTACTTGATTTACATTCCGATCTGTTTTCTAGGCTATTGGAATTTGTTTTACTTACTGAAACGTATAATCACGCAGGAAACCGGAGTTCAGGAAGCCAAAAGTCGGCATCTTTCACGGCGGACGGAAAACACATCGTTTCAGCCGGAGACGACTCCAACATCTACATCTGGAACCATGTCAGCTCCGATAAGCTCGACGCAAAACCCAAAAGCAACGTATCTTTCGAAACTTTCTTCTCCCAGGACGCCTCGGTGGCCATACCGTGGTGTGGGATTAAAACCATAGCGGCGGCGTTTCCGTCACCGAGATTAACCAACACCGCCGACGTTCCTCCGAGAAGCAGGATAGATTCACCGAGAATCCCGTCGTCGGGTATAAACCGGAGTCATTTCTTGGACTCGTTGTTGAAGACTCCGGCGACGTGGCCGGCGGAAGCGCTGCCGAATCAGACTCAAGTTTGCGTGTCGCCGTCGATGCGGAAGTCGGAGTACAGGTTTCTGAGAAGCGCGTACCGGAATACTTTTGTGGCGCCGCATACGTGGGGTTTGGTGATTGTGGCGGCGGGTTTGGATGGCCGGATTCGGACTTATGTCAATTACGGGTTACCGGTTCGGGTTTAAATATTGGAAGTATGCGTTTAAAAAAAATATTGGTATATTAGTTATATATAGTACATATAAATATATACAATACAATTATACATATACAAAATTGTGATTTTTGTATACTTTCTTGTACTGGTAGACATAAAACCCAATTTCAAGACTAATATGTTTTGAGTGATATATTTTAATTGTGAAATAAAAATCACACAACAAAACAATATTCGAAAGAGAATATTTTTTTGTAGTTTTCATCATAATTTCATTGTTTCAAAACCCTAAGTATTGTTGATCTTGGAATTTGGGGTCGTGATTTCTAAACTGGTCTATATTTCATATTAGCAAATTACAACTTTGTTGTTTTATTGGTTTGTATATCAACATTTTATATAAGATGATTGATCATTGATTGAATGATTGAATCAACGTGTTTAATTTGTTGTTTAAGATCGTTGGATGAAGAATGTATTGCTTAAATACCAAATCAACATGTTGACCTACATTGGTTGCTTCAATACTAAATCAATATGTAGACAGTTATTTAAGATTGTTGAATACACTATTCATGGGTTGATCCATCAGTTTCAGCTATATATAGATACTCCTTGTCTCTAATTTCTTCTTCGATGACCATGTTGGAAAACTAATGATATTGGGTGTGACATCCCATAACTTGGTCCGAAAGAAATAATCCTTAAGGGAGGAGGGAGTCCCCTTACAACCCACTGTCACATCAATTTTTGTTTCTTTTTTTTCTTCATCTTTCCCAACCCACAACACATAGAAATATTATCTTTCTCAACCCACTCAACCCACTCAATTAAAAAAAAATACAAAACAATTAAGGTACAAGTTTTAATACACATGGTACAAGAGAAAATGAGAGAGAGAAAGTAAAAGAGATGATGAAGTGAGTTAGTGAAACCAATTAACCAACTCGTTGAAGCGGGAGTGGTACCGCCGGTAACTCTATTGCTAATTAAGATTTTACTTTTGATTGTTTTGTATTTTTTTAATTGAATGAGTTGAGTGGGTTCAAAAAGATACGATTTCCGTGTGTTGTGGGTTGGAAAAGATGAAGAAAAATAAAAAAGAAAAAATGAAGTGACAGTGGGTTCAGTGGGTTGGGAGGGAATGACTCCCTCCTCCCTAATAGAATTGTGGTGGATAATCCCTAAAATTTTAAAAACATTTTAATTGAAAATGTTATAAAACAACAAGGGGTATCCTGGAGCATCATACACATTAGCAAAGTATAAATAAACTAAGTGGGTGTTTTTGTTATTTAAAGGCCAGTTAACTATTAAACTATTTTTGTTAAATAAATGTATGGACTCTGGAGCAATGGTTTACTTTTGCATAGTTAGCAGGGCCGGCCCTAAGGAGTGCAAGGTGTGCGGTTGCACAGGGCGTCGAAAAAAATAGGGCCCGATTTTTAGCCAAATTATCTAGTTAAGGAATTTATATATATAGTTTTAATCAATTTTAATCATAAAAACGATTTGGTAGAGTTGGCTGAAGCGCCGCATTTACTTTAAGAAAACGCGAGTTCGATTCCACGGCCACGTCAATTTTTTATAACTTTTATAAATTTACAATTCCCCCCACTCATTTATAATCAATTTTTCAAATGCTGAAGATTTAATTAACACCCATTATATCTTCAACATGTAATATGCATTAATTAATTTCTTAAAATAACTAAAATGATTGGTCCATAATCAATCCTACATGCACACAATAGATAGTTAGAACAAAATAACCTAACCCTATATATATATATATATATATATATATATATATATATATATGGCCTATTTTTACTCGTCGCACAGGGCCTTCAAAATCAACGGGCCGACCTTGATAGTTACTCGAAACACCCATGAGCGAACTCCATATTTTAACAAATATTGTTATTTCCATCACAAGTCTGAATAATATTTCTTGTTGATTTAGGATCATATGTTTGGACTTAAACTTTGTTTGATTTCTAAACAGGGAAAAATGACGTAACGGCCTCTCTCTCTCTCTCTCTCTCTCTCTGGAAAATAAAACTCCATTTTAATTCAACCTACATCATCTTCTTTCTTAGTACACCTAGCAACTAAAACTAACATCGTCTCTTAAACCTATGCTCTTAGCATGTTGGTAGTGTTTGACTCTGCTCAGAGCCTTTTTGAAAGGATCTACAACATTATCATCTAATGATACTCGCTTCACCAGAAGGTATCCTTCAACCCAATGTCAAATGTAATGGTACTTTCTGTCGATATGATTGGATCTACCATGATCCATTGATTCTTTTGTCAAAGAAATCGCGCCTTCGCTATCACAAAGGAGTTCCATCGGTTCTTGAATAGTTGGAATGACTCCAGGATCTCTGATAAAGTTCTTTAGCTAAGCCGCTTCCTTTGATGCTTCACTCTCTGCAATGTACTCTAACTTACAAGTGGAATCAGCCACTATGTCTTGCTTGGAACTTTCCCAAGTAACCGCTCCACCATTCAATAAGAATACCCAACCAGACTACGAATAAAAGTTGTCTCGGTCTTTTTGAAAGTTGGTGTCACTATAACCACTCAATTTTAACGTATCACTGCCGCCAAGAACTGGAAACATGTATATTGTTCTTCGCAGATACTTAGGAATATTCTTTACCGCAATCCAGCGGGCTCCGCCAGGATTTACCTGAAATCGACTAACCATGCACAAAGCATGAGACACATCAGGGAGAGTACTTGTCATTGCATACATGATCAATCCTACAGCCGAAGCATATGGGACTCGACTCATGTCAGCTATCTCTTCATTTGTATTGGGACTTTGAGTCTTACTCAATCTTACAGTACAATTAATAGGTAATTCTCCTTTCTTGGAATTCTCCATGCTAAAACGCTTCAGTATTTTATCCAAATATGTACTCTGGCTAAGACCAATAAGGCAATCCTTTCTATCCCAATGAATTCTTATTTCATATAGGTTTCTTCCCCTAGATCCTTCATAGCGAAACATTTTCCAAGCCAAGACTTAACTTCTTGCAATATTGGAATGTTGTTTCCTATAAGGTGTATGTCATTAACATACAAGACTAGGAAGGTCACTATACTCCCACTAGCTTTGACATATACGCATGACACATCTTCCCTTCTAGAGAATCCAAACTCTTTGACTTTCTCATGGAAGCAAAGATTCCAACTGCGAGATGCCTGTTTCAATTCATAAATGGACTTCTCAAGCTTACAGACCCTGTCATGAAACTTGGCATGTACAAAACCCTCTGGCTGAATCATGTAGACGTCCTCAGATAACTTCCCATTAAGGAAAATGGTTTTAACATCCATTTGTCATATTTCATAATCATGAAATGCTGCTATGGCAAGCATTATTCTGATATATTTTATCTTAGCTACTGGTGAAAAGGTCTCATCAAATTCAATCCCTTTGGTTTGAGTAAATCCCTTAGCAACCAACCTAGCTTTGAAAATGTGTACTTTCCCATCCATGTCGGCCTTCTTCTTGAAGATCCATTTACACCCGACTATTTTTCGACTAGGTACATGATCAACCAAGTTCCACACTTGGTTATCATACATGGACTGAATCTCACTGTCCATCGCCTCCTTCCATTTTGCAGCCTCAGGTCCTGCCATTGCTTCCTTGTAGTTAGCAAGTTCGTCCAAATTAACAGTGTACATTCACTGACAAACGTATCACCATCCGTAGTTATATGGAAACCATAGAACTCAGGTGGCATACTAACCTTACTAGATAGACGAAGGGGTAATGAGATATCAACTGGCTCAAATGGAAATTCTTCCTTAAATTGAGTGTTAGTGTTGTCTGAGGTTCCTTCATTGGGTGACTCTTGAATTTCTTCAAGATCAACATCACTCCCACTGTCCTCTTTGAATATGAGCTCTTTCTCGCGAAAGACTCCTCTACGTGCTACAAATACCACGTTCTCACTAGGTCTGTAGAACAAGTATCCAAAGGACTTCTGTGGGTAGCCAATGAAATAACACTTATCTCTAGGTTCAAGTTTGTCGTGAGTGTTGGGTTTTAGTATACTACAACATCCTATGGTGCACAAACAACCCTAAATGATTTGAATCTATGTTTTCTCTAATTATACATGCAATATTGTTTCCAAAGCATTAAGCCTACAACTAGCAAACAATTGACATAAACAACATAAAATACTAGTTAGGAGTTTACCTCTTTATGTAGCTTGTAGAACTTGTTGTATTTGGCCTTTAAGAACTTAGTGCCCCAAATGTTGCACCTCAAATGGTTCACAACACACCTTAGACAAATGATGACTTTTGAGAGAGTTTGCGCACACTAAAATCGGTTATGGCTCTCCAAGACCACTCTAGCAAAACTTGTGCAACCAATTTTAGGCTATAGGGTGTCATATATATAGTGTAGGAATCCAAGTGTATGGACTAGGGTTTACCCAAGTGTATGGATTAGGGTTTACCTAAAACTTGTGCAACCAATTTTAGGCTATAGGGTGTCCTATATGGCCCCAAAACTTTTGAGTGTAAATAAAACACCTTTTATCTAATCGCCATATTGATTACTCATTATTCATTGTATAATGTTTCGAATAATCAACTTAATACTTGAATTAAAACAACAGTTATGCCATGCTCCAAGCATGCACACTATGTTTGCCTATGGTCATTTCTTTGTGAAATAGATCAATTGAAAGCATTTCAATGACACTCATTTCACAATTCCAAATCCTTATCGTAAATGTAAGAATACCAAATTCTTGCTATTTACTATAATCTGTTAGATTTTAAACTTATATGCAATGATCCTCTTGTAATGACTATGCACAAAAGTCACAGAGACTTGGCAACAGACATTACAAAGTATTCCAATGGAGAGCAATTCCATGAAAACGAAGTCTCACATTCAAAGTACATTCCTTTGAACATCCTTCTTGCATTAAGTTTCCTAATCTTACACAGATTTAAAGAGTAACTTCCACTTATGGAAACATTTCCATATTCCCATTTTGACTATAACTTCTGAACAAGAGTTACCTCTTCTCAGAGTATGTCAACATGGTTCTTCCAAAATTCAGAATATACTTCCAATTGTCCATAAGCAACCTTAGATTGTCCTTAACAGTTGTTTAACCACTTTAGTCATATCCGGTTCTATTCCTTTTTCGCTCTTAATGCCCTAGGAATTTGAAAAAAAAGTTAGAACACGAGAATATTATAGCATATGCAATCGATCCTATACTCGAAGCATATGGGATACGATTCATAATGTCTAACATAAAGACATGATACTTGATCAGTATTTTGCTATAACATTTCTATTTGTCATGTTCTCACAATTCGAACTATGAAGTGGGATGCCGCAATCATAATTGAATTTGAGAACGCAATTATCATTTCCAAATATAGAATTTCCTTATGTCAAATTTTTTCAACATAACATTCATATATGTCCTTGACTAAATTTGATTAAAACTCAATCTAAGCTTTTAGAATTGAAATGAAGTATAAATTCCTCTCCCTTAATTATAGCAAAACAACTTTTCAAACTCTGCAACTTTGCAAATTTGAAACTTTTGTTTTCTGTAATTAACATTGCTAACTTGCAACACTTACCATAATAATTATGCTCCCACTAGCATAATAATTATTATCTTACTAGCATAACACTTATGCTCCCACTAGCTTTGACATGTACCCAGAAATCAGTTGGACTTCTAGGAATCAATACTTGTTGACTTTCTTACCAAAGTTCATATTTCTGATACAAAATGCTTCGATAAGACTTTATCTAGGCTTCTCAAACTCATACACCTTTCCTTAGAGAGCTCACATGTGTGTCTTTACAATTTTAGAACTTACAGCAATAAGTCTCAAATGTTTAGACCTTTTTCCATTTCTCACAATTCAAACTATAAAGAGGGATGTCGTAATCATAATCGAATTTAAGAATGCAAATATCACAATTACTAACTATTTAAAATCTTCTTAGTGAAAGCCTTTCCTCACAATCATTTTCATGAATTGGAGAGAAACCTTATGACACTTAAATTTTATGGTGTTTGTGTTCCTATCCATGTGAATTTTTCATAACCATAATCACAAGACAAGGTTAGTGACAAATCCAAACTCATATGGATTAAACTTGTTCAATCTTAATTTCTTGCCACCTGGCAGCACGAGGGCCTACCATTTCTTCCAAATTGTTATGCAGACAATTGAGAACTCATAGAAATCACATGCATAGTCAACTTTAACTGGAATGGGCACAGAAACAAGAATATGTCAACACGATAGGTTACAAACCTCAAGTCGTGTGCCGGTGTTTAACAATAGGTTTACTCTTGATTAGTTCTTGAAACTTGTCAAGAACCTTAAGACTCCCACTGACCTCTTGACATATAAGACTCTCTTGCCAAGAACTATTACTTGACAACAAATATTCAAGAGTTAGTGCGATTTCTTATCAAGACAAACACTTCACATAATTGGTCTTAGTTGGTCTTTGTCTTATCCAAAACATCACAACTTACCAATTTCAAATGTACAAGAGTAAGAAAACATTTTACTCTACATTTGACAAGTGTTATAAACCTTTTTCAAGATTATGTCACTCGAGGCTCGATCTTGGAGTAGGACTCTAAGACTTGATCTTGGAACGAAGTATGATTTATCTTCTTGATTTAACCATTTCAACAATTCACAATTCCTCTTCTTAGCCATACAAATACACTAAGATGTCCTTAGAGGATCAATTGTTATATGGTTTTCATAATCATTAAGATGATCATAAAACACGATACTAAAGTACTCCCCCTTCTTCTCACATTGGAGAAACTTTTATCTTTCTGCCTAATTTGATTCTTCTTATTCGTTATGCTATACATTGAAACTTTTCCAATGATTCAGAATTACACTTAATCTTGTAAGCATAACCATATTTACTAAACTTGTAGTAAATCATAACTAATAGTCTTATCGTTCTTTGTGGTGGACCTGACCAGCGCACAACCAAGTGTACCCGATCCCCTAGTCCTTCACTTGACTCACATTTACATGTGAACAAGGAACCAGTCTAAATTTCCCAAAGACGAAGTTCTCATTCATCACACAATACAAGTTGCATGATTCCAAGTTTCTATCCAACTGAAACTTAGGTGATGAGAATCTTTCCTTATTTGGTAAATCTTGACACTACCACAAACGAAAGAATCAAATCTATTTTCCAATATTGCTATCAATGGAAACATATTAGCAACAATTTTTCACAAATGCCATTGTAAGGAAATTTAAAATAAGATAAAATTCAAAATTTTTATTTATTTATAAAAGTGCGGAAAACTTGTCCTTACAATGCAAATACAAATGAAAACTATGTTGTTATGTATTCCTAAGCAATATGTCATAACTCTTAAGCAGCAGCTCAAATTTCTGATCATCGAACCATGCGATCGAAATCCATCTCTTCACGATCAAAATCAACTTACTCTTCCTTTAAGCTTCCTTTCATTTCTTCGATTCTACAAAACATCAAAATGTAATTACATTACATCATGTATTAAGAATCTCCAAATAGGAACTTAATAGAGTTAGATAGTGGACTTACCTGAAACAGAGTCAAACTTTTTGACTTTACCATACTTGCGATCTTTCAGGTAAATGTGGCAGCTTCACAACCAGCGCCCCTTCTCTTGGCAATAGAAACATATGGACTCTTTGGGAATGGTACATGGAACTATCTCAGACTTAGCCTTTCTCTTTACCATTTGGTCAAATGACTTGACCATGGCCGATCCCTTTCCATTGGGAAGAGAAAGATTTTCTGGACTTCCAGTGTTGCCATTGTCAATGTCCATGGAAGTTTGGGAAGTAGATATTCCAATCAAATTTGCTTTACTAGTGCACCAAATCATTGCTGATTCAGTAGCAACAAGCAAATATGTTAGATCAATAAGGGTCATGTCGTGATCTCCCATATAGTAGTCCTTAAAGAACCCGCTATATGACTTAGGAAGTGATTGAAGAACCCAGTCAATAGCCAACTTCCTCGAGACTTCGACACCCAACTCTCCCAGCCTGTCAATATGTAACTTCATCTCCAATACGTGAGTACATACAGACTTTTCATCTTTGTATTTGCTTGCCAATAGGGTTTGAGTGACCTTAAACTTTTCAAGTCTTTGAACTTGTGGGTTAGGGAGAATATTTGGAGGAGGTGGAGGAAGTGAAGTATGATTTCCAGTCCCATTAATGCACGACAAAGGGATTAATCTTTCACCTTGATCGCCATGTGGGATAACATCTTCATTAGAAAGCTTTTTCCAAAAGGATAAGGAAGACCATAGTTGTCATAACTAGACATCTATGAGGGAGACATTCAAGCTTGTTGATTTAAGTCATTAATATATAACCCAAAACGAAATATTAAGCCTAGAACCAAACATAATATTCTACAATTGCGAAAAGGGATGTCGTAATCCAATTGTTAAATATTTGAAGGTAGGTACATGATGATTTACCAATTTTCATCATGAAAAACGAAATAGATTATTAAGTTTTAATTGGATTTGAAATTCTTAGATCCTTTGAGATTCAATGAACCTTTCAATGGCATGTTTAAATCTCGATTGTGCCCTTCAAGTTTGTGACTGGGATGCCGAGGATCACAAACAAGGTGTGAATAACCATGCAAATATGCTTGGTAATCTTAATGTTACAGATCACCTAATCAATGTTCCGGTTAACCACACACGCTCCATTGATCTATGATCAACATCAGACTACCCTTTGCCACGCACTGTCAGTCCCAGATTAGTGTGTCGGTTAACCACACACGCTCCACTAACGACTTGACAAGGTGCAAAGTGCAATTTCATGGAATAACACCATTTTCACATTTTTCCTAAAGTAACTAAGATTGAGAATTTAATAAAAGTTTAGTTACTTTATATTTATCATTATACTTTTAATGAGGGATAATTAATGTCCTATCCTACCCGTTCGGCTAACGACCCACCACCAGTCAAGGAAGTGGTGGGTGAGAGTGGACACCCATTAAACTGCCATTTTATAGGCAGTAACCTTATACCCCCCTTATAGACCGGCTTCGTGAATGACGCCTACTAACGGTAAGACTGAATTGTCTTATACACACACACACACATATATATATATATATATATATATATATATATATATATATATATATATATATATATATAATTATTAAACTTATAATAATATAATAGTATAAGGGTTGAATTTTAACTTTTAAAACTCTAGGGCTTGGAATTAAAGTATTCAAAAGTGAGACTTTACAAATTTCTGGCCAAAACTCGAAATCCTGCACAGTGGAGCACCAACTCGGCGAGTACATGAACTGGACTCGTCGAGTTGGTCCATTTCTGAGTGGACTCGTCGAGTCACCCAGTGGACTCGGTGAGTTCACCAGTCAGAATGTAGAAAAACGATTTTTCCAGCTTTGAAACTTAAGCAAGCATCAAATATAATAGAAAACAACCTGGCTCTGATACCACTGTTGGGTTTTAGTATACTACAACATCCTATGGTGCACATACAACCCTAAATGCTTTGAATCTATGTTTTCTCTAATTATACATGCAATATTGTTTCCAAAGCATTAAGCCTACAACTAGCAAACAATTGACATAAACAACATAAAATACTAGTTAGGAGTTTACCTCTTTATGTAGCTTGTAGAACTTGTTGTATTTGTCCTTTAAGAACTTAGTGCCCCAAATGTTGCACCTCAAATGGTTCACAACACACCTTAGACAAAGGATGACTTTTGAGAGAGTTTGTGTTGGATTAGGTGTCTAAGTTCATAACTATTTATGGAATGTACTTGACCCGGTTGGCATGGTCTATTTGGGTTGCGTGGCATTGCAACACTTTGATAGACAAAATGAGAGAAAGGACACTTAAGGTTATTAATATATTATAAATTTTAATATATTAATAATATTATTTAATTAGTATTGATCAAGAATTAATTTAGAATTAATTTGGTGATCAAAAGGAGACTAATTAAATATATGGGGTTGATTATGTAAATTATCCATTCTTTTATAGTGGGCTAATGATCCATGGTTTATATGAATTGGGCTAAAACCCATAGAGTGCTCGATGGATAGGCCATGGAGGTTATAAACCCATGGATCATGGAATATCAAAAAGCCATGTCAATTAGGGTTTACATGTTGTAACCCTACTTGTGACACAACTATAAAAGGACCCCGTGGGCTACCAAAATCGACACTATGTGCAGAACAAGAGGGCAAGCCGATTTTGAGTGATAATGTACTTCTCTAAAAGTTATTCCAAGAGTTGTGGTGTTGTGTGAAACATTTGAGGCATCACATTTGAGGTGCTAGGCTCACAAGGTTCTCAAGGAATCCAAGCAACAAGAAAGGTATGTTCTCCTACTAGCTTTTATGTTTCAATGTTCCCCATGCCATGCTAGTTAGGTTAAGAACCTTGGAAAGTCAAATTTGCATGTATCTTAGTAAAACATAGATCCATGGTTTCTAGGGTTGCATGTACACCTTAGGAGTGTTAGAATGCTCAAAACCCTTCAGTGGTATCAGGGCCTTGGCTTGTTTTCCTGATACTTGATGCAAATTGTTGAAGAAACTCAAAAAATCTGCATTTTGCTGAGTGAACTCGCCGAGTCCATGATGGGACTCGACGAGTCCATGCATATATTCATCCTACTCGTCGAGTAGGTTCATGCACTCGACGAGTAGGTTCATGCACTCGACGAGTAGAAGGCCCTGAGTGCAGTTTTTCGAGTTTTGCTGCTGGAAATGGACTAAAGTCATTACCCTAAACTCTTTTGGACTTATAAAACCTGTTTTTGATGTGGTAATGATTATGCTAATCCATTTACAATGGTTATTATCAAAATTTCAAGTTTTATATGTGTTTATATGATTCTTGAAATTGTTGATATGAATGTTCATATGCTTATGAGTTTTGTTAGATCATAGGAATTATTTGCAAATTGTTTGTTAGTTAATTCTTGATCATTATGTGTTTTAATGGAATCCATAATTTGTCCTCAAGTTATGGATTACCAAGAGTCACTTCTTTTAAAGTCCATTTAAGAACACATAAGTTACATAAAATGAAGAGTCTTCCTTTTATGAACCATTAACTCATAAGTTATGAAGTTGAAAAGTTTTGAATAGTTACAAAACTTTCCCTCAAGTTTTAGAACATGTAAAGTCACTTTAGAAAACTTTAGTTCCAACCCCTAGAATTTTAAAAGTTAAAATTCAACCCTTATACTTTAGAGTATTATAAGTTAATAATATATATATATATATATATATATATGTATAAGATCAAGTCGTTTTACCGTTAGTAGGCCTCATTCACGAAGCCGATCTATAAGGGGGGTATAAGGTTGTTGCCTATAAAATGGCAGCTTAATGGGTGTCCACTCTCACCCACCGCTTCCATGACTGGTGGAGGGTCGTTAGCCGAACGGGTAGGGCAATGACTTTAATCCTCATTAAAAGTATGAAGGTTATAAATTAACTAAATGTTTTTATAAGTTTCCAATCTTAGTTACTTTAGGAAAATGTGAATATGGTGCTAACCCATGAAATTACACTTTGCACTTTGCTTAAGTCGTTAGTGGAGCGTGTGTGGTTAACCGACATACTAACCTAGACTTAACAAGGTAGGAAAAGGGTGGCTTAAGGTTTATCATAGATCGGTGGAGCGCGTGTGGTTAACCGGCACATCGGTTAGCTGATAAACATTAAGAGTAACAAGTAATTTGCATGGTTAATTCACACTTTGTTCTGTGATCCTCGACATCCCAGTCATAAAACTTGAAGGGCACATTCGAGATTGAAACATGCCATTGAAAAGTTCAAATGAATCTCAAAAGAATCTAGGAGTTTCAAAACCAATTAAAACCTAATAATTTATTTCGTTTTTCATGGTGGAAATTGGTGAATCGTCATTCACCTACCTTCAAATATTTTATAGCTTGGATTACGGCATCCCTCTTCTAAGTTATAAAATATTGTGTTGGGTCCTAGCCTTAATATTACATTTGGGTGTCTTATTAAGGACTATCTTTATATCTAATCTAAACTTGTCCTTATTTCTTTTCAGATGTCTTCCAACAATGCTGCTTTTGGCTCAAACCCTACCGGCTCCTTCTCTCTCATGAACCTTTGTGGGAGAGTCATCTTCGATGGTTCCAACTTTATGGATTGGATCTGGAACATCAGGATGGTCACTCGTTACAAGGACAAGGAATATGTCCTCGACAAGGAGCTTAAGGAAATTGATGAGTCGTCTGCTACTCCTGAGGAGATCGCTGAATTCCGGACTCATGAGAGAGTGCCACCAAAGTGGCATGTATCATGTTGGCCATGATGACAGCCGAGCTCCAAAAGTCCTATGAGGACTATTACCCTTTTGAGATGCACCAGGACTTGATGGACCGCTACCATCAAAGTGCTCGTCAAGAGAGGTATGAAATTATCTCCTCCATGATAACAACTCGGATGAAGGATGGTGAACCCATCACGGGCCACTTACAGAAAATGCAAAGGTATGTGGACCGTTTGCTGAAATTGAATGTGAACTTCCCCGAGGAGTTGGCAATTGACATCATTTTGCACTCCTTACCTTCGTGTTATGATCAATTCTGAATGACATATCACATGAACAAGGAGGAAGTTACACTCAGCAAACTTCAAGGACTTTTGAAGACTGCCGAAAGTGGTCTTAAAGGTAAATCGGTGGTTACCACTCCTACTCCTACCGTGGCCCCTGTCTTGGCAATCGGGCAAGGTAAAGGGAAGAAGAGGAAGAGCCCTTCGAAGGGTACCAAGGGAAAGTCTCTTGATGGCTCCTCTTCGAGTGGAACCAAAAGAGGTTCTGTCACTCCTTGAGCCAACCCTAAAGAGGCTGAATGCTTCTATTGCCATGAAAAGTCGCACTGGAAGCGAAACTGCCCAAAGTATCTGCAAGATGTTAAGGATGGGAAAGTGAAACCCAACCATGCATGTATTTACACTATATTGTCTAATAACTCACCCCATTCTAATTCTTGGGTTCGTGATACAGGTTTTGTTATTCACATATGTTCTGATTTGCAGGGACTAAGAAGAAGTGAGAATGTGGAGCATGGGAAGATAAACTTAATCATGGGGAATAGGAAAGCTTCACATGTCACCAAGATTGGAGTTTATTCTTTGTTGCTAAGTAGTGGGTTAGTGTTAGATTTGAATAAATGTTGTTACTCGTCTGAAATGGCGAGAAATATTATTTCCTTTCATGGTTTGTACAAACAAGGGTTTACCTTTTCGTTTGATAATGAATGTGGTGGTATTAATGCTTTCTTTAATAATGTTCTTTATTTTAAAGCATTACCTTGTGATGGTGTATATGAAACTGTGTCGGTTGTTGATAACCTAGGAAATAATGTGTTGTGTATTGATTCTTCCACTAACTTGGATAAAGCATCATTATGGCATTGTCGTCTTGGACATGTAAGCAAGAAATGCATAGGCCAACTCCAAAAGGATGGAGTCTTGGAGTCATTTGACCTAAAGTCGGATGATAGTTGTGAATCTTGGTTCCTTGGGAAAAGGACAAAGTTACCCTTTACTGGTACTTGTGCTAGGGGTGAGGGTTTGTTGGATCTCATACATACTGATTTGTGTGGACCCTTCAGAACCGCCACAAGGGATGCTAACCGCTTCTATGCGACTTTTACTGATGATTATAGTAGATATGGATATGTCTACTTAATCAAGCATAATTCAGAAGCCTTTGAAAAGTTCAAAGAGTTTAAATAGGAAGTGGAGAATCATTTGGGCAGGAACATTAAGATGCTTTGATCCGATCGAGGAGGTGAGTATCTTAGTACAGAGTTCCTTGACTATCTTAAGGAATGTGGGATTGTCTCACAATTGACACCTCCCAGAACACCACAGCTTAATGGTGTGGCTGAGAGGCGTAATTGAACCTTGTTGGACATGGTTCGTTCCATGATGAGTCGAGCTTCGCTACCAATCTCATTTTGGGGGTATGCCTTAGAGACTGCCACCCATATCCTCAATCTAGTCCCTACAAAGAAGGTTGCCAAAACACCTCACGAGATGTGGACTGGAAAAGTTCCCAATCTAGATCACATCAAGATTTGGGGTTGCGAGGCTTTCGTGAGGCGCGAGACTCACGATAAGCTCGAACCTCGAAGTGAGAGGTGTATTTTAATCGGCTACCCACAGAAATCCTTTGGTTACCTCTTCTACAGACCCAGTGATAATGTGGTCTTTGTAGCAAGGAGATGAGTCTTTCGCGAGAGAGAGTTCATAAGCCAAGGAAACAATGGGAGTAAAATTGACCTTGAAGAAATTGAAGAGTCAAGTGGTGGAGGAACCTCAAACCCTAGCAATTAACCTAAGGAGGAAACTCCTGTTGATCCGGCTGACGAGTATGTACCTCTGAGGCGTTCCACGAGAGTTAGGAATGCACCTGAGCATTACTATGGTTTCCATATTACTGCGGAAGGTAATACACTTATCAGTGATAGCACACTGGTAAGTCTGGATGAACCTAACAGCTACACGGAAGCCATGGCAGGCCCTGAGGCTGCTAAATGGAAAGAGGCTATGGACAGCGAGATACAGTCCATGTATGACAATCAAGTTTGGAACTTGGTTGACAATGTACCAGGTCGTAAGACAGTCGGGTGCAAATGGATCTTCAAGAGGAATACCGACATGGATGGTAATATACACACTTATAAGGCGCGACTGGTTTCAAAGGGCTTTTCTCAAACTCCGGGAGTTTATTATGATGAGACCTTTTCACCAGTAGCGAAGATTAAGTCTATTAGGGTTATGTTAGCCATTGCTGCATTTCATGATTATGAAATATGGAAAATGGATGTCAAAACTACTTTCCTTAATGGAAGGTTGGCTGAGGATGTTTACATGAGTCAGGCAGAGGGTTTTATCAGTACAGAGTACCCTAATAGAGTGTGTAAGCTTGAGAAATCCATCTATGGATTGAAACAAGCACCTCGCAGATGGAATCTTTGTTTCGATGAGAAAGTCAAAGATTTTGGCTTTTCGAGGAGCAAAGATGAATCTTGTGTATATGTCAAGGCTAGTGGGAGTATAGTTAGATTTTTGGTATTGTATGTGGATGACATACTACTCATAAGAAATAACATCCCAACTCTGCAGGAAGTGAAGTCCTGGCTTGGGAAGTGTTTCGCTATGAAGGACCTTGGAGAAGCTGCCTATATCCTAGGGATAAGGATTTTGAGAGACAGGAGTAAGAGACTAATTGGACTTAGTCAGAGTACCTACTTGGATAAGGTGCTGAATAGGTTCAGCATGCAGAATTCCAAGAAAGGAGAGTTACCGATCCAGAGTAACGCCAGATTGAGTAAGACTCAGAGCCCGAGTACAGAGGATAAGATAGCTGAGATGAGTCGAGTACCGTATGCTTCCGTTGTAGGCTCGATCATGTATGCTATGACTTGTACTCGCCCTAATGTGGCCTTTGCATTGAGCATGGTCAACAGATATCAGGGGAAGCCTGGAAAGGCTCACTGGACTGCGGTAAAGAACATTCTCAGGTACCTGCGGAGGACTAAGGATTGGGTCCTTGATATTAGGGGAACCCTGGAAAGGCTCACTGGACTGCGGTAAAGAACATTCTCAAGTACCTGCGGAGGACTAAGGACTGGGTCCTTACCCTCGGTGGGAGTGATGACTTGAGAGTAGTAGGGTATAGTGATGCTAGCTTCCAGACTGATAGGGATAATTTCCGCTCTCAGTCAGGCTGGGTCTTTACCTTAAACGGAGGAGCAATTACTTGGAAAAGTTCCAAGCAGGAGACAGTGGCTGATTCAACTTGCGAATCAGAGTATATAGCAGCAAGCGAGGTAGCAAATGAGTCTATATGGCTAAAGAACTTCATTGGAGACCTTGGAGTTATACCGGCTATAGAGGAGCCTATGGAGATTTTCTGTGATATTGAAAGTGCAGTTGCCTTAGCCAAGGAACCAAAGGATCACGGAAGATCCAGACACATCGACAGAAAATACCATTTCATAATACATCGAATAGAAGAAGGAATCCTCGTGGTAAAGAGGGTATCATCGGATGAGAACCCAACAGATCCCCTCACGAAGGGACTGGGTAGGGTTAAGCATCTTCAGCATGCGAGGCGCATAGGGCTAAAGGATGATGTTAGTTTTAGAAATTAGATAGATTTGAAATTTGTAAAGTGTAATTGACATTTGATGATAAATAGAAGTTGTTGTTTATTTATAAGTAAAGTGTTGCTATCTTCTGTCAATCTTTTACTATCATTTCATTTTGAATGTTTTGACTTCCAGAATAATTATGTTGTGCTATATCATATTATTCAAATTCTCCACAGGCGGTCATATGTTGGAAGTAGATATGAATCAAGACTGTCATGAAGCTGGCTTGTAGATGTCTAAAGTGTTGGACATAGCAAGAGTTGCTACAACATTCATGAGTGCTCATAAGTTCTGAGTATTGGATTCAACCCACGCTCACTTGTATCACTTCATGGAATTTATCTCGAGTGATCGTGAGACGGTAATATCAAATAAGTCTTCAAACCTAGAGATATGAGTTGTTGAATATGAGTTGGTTATACATTGATTGTACGAAAACGCATTGGTAACTTGATGTTAGAAAACGTGCCTTTGTGTATAATTCAACAAGTAGTAGAACAAGCATATGAGTCGAAGTTTATCTGTTCCTTCTCTGATTAGAAGCGATATCTGGGCCCCTCGATGATTTTGTTGTGACCTATATATCGGGCCCGGTCAGAACTAAATTGATGTGTTCGATTAAGTTCTATGTCAAACAAATCGGAAATCGGGAAACAAACTGCTGGACAAAAAGTAAGACATTGTTCTATGTATTTGTCCGGCCGATATCTAGAACATATGATTATATGATCACTTATCTTAAATGACGTATCATCATCATCTCAGTTCCGCGAGACTTTGAAAGAACTACGATTGCTGATCGGTTCCTGAAGTCATTCTTGCAGTTATAGTTATTAGACTTATCTAAGTGGGAGACTGTTGGATTAGGTGTCTAAGTTCATAACTATTTTTGGAATGTACTTGACCCGGTTGGCATGGTCCATTTGGGTTGCATGTCATTGCAACACTTGGATAGGCAAAATGAGAGAAAGGACAGTTAAGGTTATTAATATATTATAAGTTTTAATATATTAATAATATTATTTAATTAGTATTGATCAAGAATTAATTTAGAATTAATTTGGTGATCAAAAGGAGACTAATTAAATATATGAGGTTGATTGTGTAAATCATCCATCCTTTTATAGTGGGCTAATGATCCATGGGTTATATGAATTGGGCTAAAACCCATAGAGTGCTCCATGGATAGTCCATGGAGGTTATAAACCCATGGATCATGGAATATGAAAAACCATGTCAATTAGGGTTTACATGTTGTAACTGTGACATCCCCAATTTCACGGCCAGAAAAGACCGATTTAATTTATGCTTTTAAAATATTTTCAGAGTAATCATTTGATTAAAAGTGTTGCGGAATTTGTTCCCAGATAAACATGATAACTATGTTATCAAATCATTTCCGAAGAAATGAATTTTATTCACTTAAACCATTGGGATGTCATTGTCAATACAAAAACATAAGCATAAACAAAACTTACATTCATTTACACTAGTGATCTACTTCTCTTTTAATCTCTCAGTGTAAAAGCAACTTCGTATCGATACCTGTTATACAAATAAACTGAGTGGGTCAGGCTTGGGAGCCTGGTGAGCATATAGGGTTTTCAACCCATAATAAATAATAAACTTATTAAGTTCTCAGTCAATAATAAATTTATTAATTTCACCAACCAAAAATAACCCTAATTACCCATTCCCATTATCCTCACTTTACGTCCCTAAAACAACTATCACAAGGGACCTAGCCTAAGGATTATCACTAAGGGTGACAACATTGCTTTGGGGGTTCCTTAGCAAGTTATGTCAAATAAAACAAACATCGGGGTGACAACATTGCTTTCCCTCAGCAAGTTATGTCAAACAAGACATCCTAACATAAAACAACCAACAAGGTGACAACATTGCTTTCCTTCAGCAATTTATGTCAAATAGGCACGAAGTCACATCGTCGCCATGTGCTAGTCCATAGCTCTTATTCATCGACGATATTTCCCACGGGAGTTCCCCCCCCCCCCCCCCGCAATACATGTCAATGGGTTTTCCTTATACTAAGTCCATAGCTCTTATTTATCGACGGTATTTCCCACGGGAATTTTCCCCGCAATACATGTCAATGGGTTTTCCATACAGCTGATGAACATACTTAAGGGGTTTCCCCAGCCTTACATGCCCTAAAGGCACTCATGAGGGGAATAGAGTACAGCGAATGAACACTTAAGTCCATTAACACCTACAGGTTACGAGCCTGCTAGTGTTCCACAGACCATCAAAACAGTCCATGGTTGTCATCCATACTCTGCTGAATGACGGGGGTTTTAGAGTACAACGAATGAACACTCAAGTCCATTAACACCTACAGGTTGCCAGCCTGCTAGTGTTCCGAAGACCGTCTAGAACAGTCCATGGTTGTCATCCCTACTCTGCTGAATGACGGGGGTCAACGTTGGGTAAGGGCTTTTCTCATATTGCACCACTCACGCCAACATTTGGGTAAAAGCTTTTCCCATATTTCACCACTCACTCTCAACTCATGATCTATATCACTGATCATCTCATCTATCCAACTCACCTTTCATCACACACCCACTATTTAACTCATGATCTATATCACTAACTCATGAAGCTCGTCCGATCACTTCATAAAAGAACAAAGACTCCAAAGCTCTTCCAAATAAAAGTATAGGGAAAATACTGATAAAGTACTCCCGTACGCTCCCGTACCCCGACGCGTAATAGTGTCAAAAGGAAGAACTAATGGATGAACACATAGTTCAAAAATACCTAATGAACATATAGTTCAAACATACGTACCGATTACAAGTCTACTAACGTTCCACTGGGCTATCTAAAATAGTCTGTGGCCGTTCTCTATACTCTGCTAGATGACTAGATCATCTTAAACATCGATATCTCTCATCACTTTTATTTCATCACACATCATCTAATTCATCTACCCATGTTTTACCCAACATATTTGTAGATAAAAATATATATACAGTTTAAAACTTGTATAAAACATCAATTCAACAGTCACCTCAAATAAACAATTAATATATTTACACATAGCACGTATTTTAAGGTAAATACTTCATATCTATGTGTAAGGTGAAAGTGACTATACACTCACTTGATTTAATGAAAATCGGGCAGCAATTCGTTTCCTAAAACGATCGTTTCTAATAAAACCAGGAGTTTTATTGAGAAACCGGGTTCTGCGAGGGTCGGGCTTCGAAACTGAAAAGATAAATTTTCCGGGCCTTCGGGCACTCCGGGACGTGTTCCGGGCGTTGGAAATGTTCTCGGGGGCATCGGGGGAGGTCAAAATGCTAAAAATATGAGTTTAGGGGTGAAAAAGGGCAAAATCCCAAAATTACCCGGGAAGTCTCGCAACCCTCTATTTATAGGGGGAAGCTTCTGATCGGACGGCTGAGAAGCCTCCACGTGGCAAAGATCCGAAGCTCGCAGGACATAGGCTCGCACGTGGCTGCGCATGCGAGGCCCTCGCTGGCATGATCTGATTGGACCCAAGTCCGGGTCCGATGAGGGAAACTCGTGGCTTCTGCGAGGGTTCGGACACAAGGAAAAGAGGGCACGCGTCGGATGACTCAGCAACATTCCGGACAGATGGCACATGCGAGGCGAAGACACGTGGCCGAAGTCCACGTGTGCGAAAATTCCCGGTTATGGCATTATTCCTCGATTTTCGCGCCAAAACTTCTAAAATCCATAACTTTCGCATACGAGCTTCGTTTTTTATGTTCTTTATATGCACGCGTAGGTAAAATTACGCTTTACAACTTTCGTTTAGACTTCGTCGGCTAATTTTGACTTTAATTTTTATATTATTATTTTTAACAGACCGGGACAGGAAATCTGTTAAAAATTCATAACTTCTTCATCCGACGTCCGTTTTCGTCAGACTTTTTACCGTTGTGCTACTAATCACGAGACCTTCGATTCTCGTTTAGGTCGTGTTGGCTAAAAATCAGTCGATCTAAAATTCGAGTTTTTAGCTGTCTACTGCTAAGCTGAAACTTCGAAAAATCATAACTTCCTCATACGAAGTCAGATTTGGGCGTTCTTTTTATACTTACTCTCGGTTTAACGAAATCTACGAGTTTCGTTTAGATCACTAAGGCCAAAAAGTAGTTTATCGAAAACTCACTTTTTACGACATTCGGTCCCGTGTCGGTTTTGTCGCGAAACTTCGACAGGTCATAACTTCTTCGTTATAACTCGGATTTCGGCATTCTTTATATATCCCTAATCCTTGTCACGCCCACTACAATTTTCTTAATAGATATTGGCTTTATCTAATATTTGTTTTTGACGCTCATTTTTATTCTTAATTAATTAAACCCTAATAATTAAGCATAAAACACATAATATTCACATAATTCCCTTTCATTTCTTCCAAATGAGTTACAAAGGTTAACCTAGACCATTATGTCAATATTAATGCCTAGCCTAGAAACACGGGCGTTACAGTAACCGTACTTGTGACACAACTATAAAAGGACCCCATGGGCTACCAAAATCGGCACTATGTGTAGAACAAGAGGCCTAGTCGATTTTGAGTGATAGTGTACTTCTCTCAAAGTTATTCCAAGAGTTGTGGTGTTGTGTGAAACATTTGAGGCATCACATTTGAGGTGCTAGGCTCACAAGGTTCTCAAGGAATCCAAGCAACAAGAAAGGTATGTTCTCCTACTAGCTTTTATGTTTCAAAGTTCCCCAAGCCATGCTAGTTAGGTTAAGAACCTTGGAAAATCAAATCTGCATGTATCTTAGTAAAACATAGATCTAAGGTTTCTAGGGTTGCATATACACCTTAGGAGTGTTAGAATGCTCAAAACCCTTCAGTTTGTGCACACTAAAATCGGTTATGGCTCTCCAAGACCACTCTAGCAAAACTTGTGCAACCAATTTTAGGCTATAGGGTGTCATATATATAGTGTAGGAATCCATATACTTGGGCTTATTATCCATGATCGATGATTCAAGTGGGCTAACTCTTTATGGATTCATCCATAAGCTTATTCCATCATGTATCATAAGCCCAAACCATATATATATAACTAATTTACATAATTAGTCCCTATTAATTTAATTAGTCTCTTTTGATCACTATATTAATTCCAAATTAATTCTTGATCAATACTAATTAAATTATATGATTTCATATTAATATATTAGAACTTATAATATATTAATAAATCATAACTAACCTCTTCTCAAAAGTCCATCCTATCAAATTGTCATGGTGATATGCAACCCTTAGGGACCATGCTACTCTCGGGTCAAGTACATACCAATTATAGTTATGGGCTTAGACACCTAATCCAAGAGTGAGTCCCTCGTATTACGAGCACTTCACAACCCCAGACCTTGATATGTGCGAGCGGGGGAGCTTTCCCTGTTGTAACATCCCGACTCCCAGGTATAAATTTAAATTGTTTTATATTCATTTTAACAGGGCAACTCGACGAGTTGGAGGCCTCAACTCGTCGAGTAGAGATTGAGATAGCCGCGTGGATTTTAGAGTCAACTCGACGAGTTGGAGGACCCAACTCGACGAGTAGGAGCTGAGCGTGAAAACCCAAATTTTTAGGATTTGCACCCTATTTAAAGGACCTTAAGTCCTTTACCCCACCTCCCTCATCACCTTATCACCCTCAGAGAAACCCTAGCTGAGCTATCTTCCACTGTGAGAGAGAGAGAGAGAGGCTAAGAATGTGTGTTTTGGTGCATTCTTTGAAGGAACTTGAGGAGTAAAAGGCTTGGAATAAGAAGGAGTCTTTGGATCCGGCATCTATTCCGTGTTTACGACCATTTGGAGGTAAAAAGCCATTACCTTGATCCCTTGTTTGTTACATCTCTCCATTTGAGGGTTTATGGTCATTTTTATCACTTTCTTGAGTCATTAGTGGTTTTGAGATTACCTTGAAGCTAAGACTTCAGATATGGACATTATTAGGCCCTTTAGGCCTAAAGACTCAAGCTTTATCAAGCTTTGGCCAACTTCCATGCCTTGAACCCTTTTTTGAGCTTTCTTTTGGCAAACTTAGCCCTAGATGCCATGCATGGACGTAAAGCTTGCAACTATACGTGGTATTTCAGCCTCAGAAGGCTAGATCTAGAGTTTGGGGCTTTAGTCTCGCATAAAAGCGTCTGAATGAGTGATTGGGTTGAAGGAACTTGACGAGTTGGTTAGCCAACTCGAAGAGTTGGTTAGGGTTTCCCCCATTATCCTGGATGGTATGCAAACTCAACGAGTTGATGAGACAACTCAGGGAGTTGAGTTGGATTTTTCCCGATTTTTCTGAGAACAGGAGAAACTCGACGAGTCGCATAGATGTACTCGACGAGTTGGGTCAACATGGACTGTTGACTTGAGCGTTGACTTCCGTTGACTTTTAGGGTTTGGTCAAGTTGTGGACTTTGGAGACCATGGAGGGGTAAATGGTCTTTTACCCTTTTCGAGAATTAGTAAAGGGGGGGGGGGGGGGTTAGCTTAACATCTTTAGAGTTGTTGTTATAAATTTTTAATTAGAGATGAATATGATATATGTAGGCGAAGTCTAGACCGACCGTTGAGTACATGACATACTTGCATTACCGACGAGTTGAGTCTTCTCACTATACTTACCTGAGTGGTAATACTATGTGACCGGAGGGTCTTGCCTGAGTTATTGACCGGAGGGTCTTATGTGCTTACACTGAGTTATGTGATATATTATGCGTTCTGTCTTTGTGATTTATGCTGTATATTATTTTGTGCCTTATTGAGTTAGGACCAGAGGGTCCAAACCGAGCTGTGAGACCGGAGGGTCCTCAGTGAGATATAGGACTAGAGGGTACAACCCGAGCTTTGAGACCGGAGGGTCCTCACTTAAACACATGACCGGAGGGCGGTTATTGAGATATAGCCCTGAATGGCTAATTATTTGTGTGTGGTATTTTGGGGAACTCACTAAGCTTTGTGCTTACAATGTTGTGTGAAATGTGTTTCAGGTACATCTGAGGATCGCGGGAAGGCGCCGACATGATTGTACACACCAGCTAGTTGATTGTGTTTTTGGAGGATTCTGGGATAATGTTAAATAATTTATCGTTTTGTGTTTGGAACAATTTTCAAAGTTGGGTTTTGAGAAGTGTTAACTATGTTTTGTGTGAATTTAAAAATGAACAATTTATTTGAAAATTTAGAGTTTTACAAGTTGGTATCAGAGCCTTGGTTTGAGGGATTCGGATGTACCCTCGGGTATGTCTGGACTCAAACTGAGGACTTGAGAAAATTTTCTAAAAAGAAATGATTTTCTAAACGAGCAAAAGATTTTAAGAGGAAACGAGATGAAGCAGTGTGTACAATCAGCCAGAGCCCGAACGGTGATTTCCCAAAATACCCTTACTTTTTTATATTATAAGATGAGATACTTATGAGATATTAGAGGTGCATGCTAGATGATAGGCTAGGTATTTCAGGAATTTAGAGCTAGAGTTGCCTGATTGACGATGCCTTAGCCTAGGGGGATGCTATTGATTGACATTATCTACTATTTGCTCTGTGTGTGCTGAGTAGGGGTACATGGCAGGAATCTTTGAGAGAGAGTTTTGAGTAATCTAGGAGAGATACCTAGATGTGCATTAAGGAATCTACTGAGAGAGTAGTTTGATATCCGTGAGGGATAGAGTACTTGTGAATTAGGATCCTAGGAGGAGGACTTGGGGCGATTATGGGTTGGTGTGGAAGGTAGTATTGGGACCGTACTACTGAAAGCACCGGATTTGTATGCGACCCAAGTAAGAACCTTAGGATGCTAAGGAGCATGTAGGGGTGGGTAATTGAGTGTGCGCTTTAGCCAGTCCATGATGATTTATGTGTTTGTGTTTCAGAGAGACTATGGTGATTACCCGCAACAACCCCGGGGGTGGTGGTACTAGTGACGAGGAGATATACAGGATCATTGTTAAGGAGGTGGCCGCAGTTATCAGGGAGGCCATTCCAGAGATGTTCGGGTCTATTAAGACCACGCTGATTGAGACTTTTGATGAGTGATATGCTGCTGTCACAGAGGCTGTTGCTGCTGCGGCCACCGCAACCCTGGAAAATGTGAGGCCACAGTGGGGTGACTCGTTGTTTTTTCGAGAGTTCAACAACAAGAGGCCACCAGAGTTTGACAGGACCCAAGACCCGATTTCTGCTATGAGATGGATCTCCAACATTGAGGGATGTTTCTATACGTGTTCATGCCCAGAGCACTTGAGAGTTCGGTTTGCACTGAACCAGCTTCGCTTGGGAGCGAAGGAATGGTGGAAGTTCGTGACGACTGCTTTTACCCCTGCAAACCATGCTGCAGTTGTTGGATTTGGTGTCTAAGCCCATAACTATTACTGGGATGTACTTGACCCGATTGTAGCATGGTCCTTTTGGGTTGGCTTCACCAGTGCAATTTGATAGGATGGACTTTTGAGAATAAGGTTATTTATGGTTTATTAATATATTACAAGTATAATATATTAATATGAAATTATTTAATTAGTATTGATCAAGAATTAATTTGGAATTAATTTTGTGGTCAAAAGAGAATAATTAAATATATAAGGATTGATTATGTAAATCAATGATTCTTGTAGTGTGGGCCAATGATCCATGATTATTTAGATGGGCTAATCCAATGAGATAATCCATGGATAGTCCATGGAGGTTAAATCCATGGAGTATGAGAATGTGGAAAGTCATGGGTCATTAGGGTTTACAAAGTGTAACCCTAGCATGTGCAACACTATAAATAGAACCCTCATAAACCAAAATTGGTTACACCTTCTTTTTGAGCTAAGTAACTTGTTCTCTTAAGCCACTGCATATTGGTGTTTGTGAACCATTAGAGGCATCGCACTTGAGGTGCTCAAGCTTTCAAATGTCAAGAACTACTAGTCCTTCTAAAAGGTATGTCATCTAACTAGATGTATTATTCATTTGGCAATTTGTATGCTATTTAGGACAATGCTTTGGAAAATTGAAAATATGCATGTATAATTAGAGAAAACATAGATCCAAAGCATTTAGGGTTGCATGTGCACCATATGAGTGTTATAGTGCTCAAAAGCCAACAGTGGTATCAGAGCCTAGGGTTGTTTTATGTTATATTGTTGCATTGTGTTATTTTCAAAGCTGGAAAATCTACCAATTTCGTTTCTGCATGCCCACCACGCCGTGGCAATAATTACCACGATGTGGCGATGCATCTGTGTGTAGAATTTCGAGTTTTTTTGGCAATAATTGGATTAGGATCATTACCCCAAACTGTTTTTTGAACCATGAAATCTTTTTTTTGATATGGTATTGATCATGCTTGTCCAATTAAAAGATAATTGTCATAATTTCAAGATTTGTATTAGTTTATATGATTAGGCTGATTTCTTGAAGATTGTTGATATGAATTATCTTGTTCTTATTAGTTTAATTAGATCATGTATGAATTATTTGATTATTG
Organism: Lactuca virosa; assembly: GCF_052849685.1. NCBI lineage: Eukaryota > Viridiplantae > Streptophyta > Magnoliopsida > Asterales > Asteraceae > Lactuca > Lactuca virosa. The sequence continues at coordinate 191,854,130 of NC_136431.1, forward strand.
TGTTAATTAAAATAATGATCTAAATGCCTTTAATGGACTCCATAACTTGTCCTCAAGTTATGGAAAATGAAAAGTCTCTTCTTTAAAAAGTCATTAAACTCATAAGTTATGGAAATGAATAGTTTTGAAGAGTTTCAAAACTTTCCCTCAAGTTTTGGAATTTGTAAAGTCACACTTATGAATACTTTAATTCCAAACCCTAGAGTTTTAAAAGTTAAAATTCAGCCCTTATACTTTATAATATTATATGTTTAATAATATATATATGTATAAGACAAGTCGGTCTTACCGTTAGTAGGCCTCATTCACGAAGCCAGTCTATAAGGGGGGTATAAGGTTACTGCCTATAAAATGGTAGTTTAATGGGTGTCCACTCTCACCCACCGCTTCCTTGACTGGTGGAGGGTCGTTAGCCGAACGGGTAGGATAGGACATTAATTTTCCCTCGTTAAAAGTATAATATAAAAAAAATTATAAAGTAACTAAACTTTTATTAAAGTCCCAATGTTAGTTACTTTAGGAAAATGTGAAAATGGTGCTAATCCATGAAATTACACTTTGCAACTTGTTAAGTCGTTAGTGGAGCGTGTGTGGTTAACCGGCACACTAATCTGGGACCGACAATGTGTGGCAAAGGGTAGCTTGATGTTAAGCATAGATCAATGGAGCGTGTGTGGTTAACCGGCACATTGATTAGGTGATTTGTAACATTGAGTGTACCAAGCTAATTTGCATGGTTATTCACACCTTGTTTGTGATCCTCGGCATCACAGTAACAAACTTGAAGGGCACAATCGAGGTTTAAAGATGCCATTTAAAAGTTCAATGAATCTCAAAGGATTTAGGAATTTCAATCCAATTAAAACTTAATAATCTATTTCGTTTTTCATGGTGGAAATTGGTAAATCGTCATTTACCTACCTTCAAATATTTTACAATTGGATTACGGCATCCCTTCTCGTAATTGTAGAATATTGTGTTGGGTTCTAGCCTTAATATTTCATTTGAGTGTAATATTAAGGATTATCATCTAACCTAAACTTTGTTCTTCTTCTTTTTCAGATGTCTGTCCCAAACAATGCTTCCAACCCAATCCCTTCAGGCTCTTTCTCCCTCATGAACCTATGTGGGAGGGTCATTTTCGATGGCTCGAACTTCAATTACTGGATTCGAAACATCCGAATGGCTATTCGCTATGAGGACAAAGAATATGTCCTAGATAAAGAGCTCAAAGAGATTGATGTCACCAATGCTACTCCCGAACAAATCGTTGAACACACTACTCATGAGAGGGATGCGACAAAAGTGTCATGTCTAATGATTGCTACCATGACTGCTGAGCTGCAAAAGTCCTATGAGGACTACTATCCTTTTCAAATGTATCAAGATTTGTAAGGTCCTAGAAACATGATCTTAATGTAATGCCCGTGTTTCTAGGCTAGGCATTAATATTGACATGATATTCTAGGTTAACCTTTGTGACTCATTTTGGAGAAATGAAAAGGAATTATGTGAATATTATGTGTTTTATGCTTAATTATTAGGGTTTAATTAATTAAGACAAAAAAAGAGCGTCGAAAATAAATATTAGATAAAGCCGATATTTATTAAGAAAGTTGTAGTGGTCGTGACAAGGATTACGGATATATAAAGAATGCCGAAATCCGAGTTATAACGAAGAAGTTATGACCTGTCGAAGTTTCGCGACAAAACCGACACAGTGCCGAATGTCGTAAAAAGTGGGTTTTTGATAAACTACTTTTTAGCCTTAGTGATCTAAATGAAACTCATAGTGTTCGTTAAACCGAGAGTAGGTATAAAAAGAACGCCCAAATCTGACTTCGTATGAGGAAGTTATGATTTTTCGAAGTTTCAGCTTAGCAGTAAACAACTAACAACTCGAATTTTAGATCGAGTGATTTTTAGCCGACACGACCTAAACGAGAATCGAAGGTCTCGTTAATAGTAGCACAACGGTAAAAAGACAGACGAAAACGGACGTCGGATGAAGAAGTTATGAATTTTTAACGGATTTCCTGTCCCGGTCTGTTAAAAATAATAATATAAAAATTAAAATCAAAATTAGCCGACGAAGTCTAAACAAAAGTTGTAGAGCGTAATTTTACCTACGCTTGCATATAAAGAACGTCAAAAACGGAGCTCGTATGCGAAAGTTATGGATTTTAGAAGTTTTTGCACAAAAACCGAGAAAATTCGCATAGGTGGACTTCGGCCACGTCACCCTCGCTTAGAACATGCCACGTGTCAGAAATTTTGCTGAGTCATCCAAGCTGCTGAGTCATTCGAGCTGCTGAGTCATCCGAAGTGGTCCAATGGGTGTCCGACGCGTGCCCTTTATCACGTGTCCGAGCCTCGCAGTGAGCCACAAACCCTCCCTACTTCGGACTAGACCTCGGTCCAATCAGGAGGCGACACCGAGGCCCTCGCATGTGCAGCCCACGTGCGAAGCCATCTGCCCTCTTCGGATCTGTTGACGCGTGGCTTCCTCTCAGCCCTTGGATCAGAAGCCTCGCACCTATAAATAGGAGGGTGCGAGACCTCCTGGGTATACTTTGAAAAATTGTCAATTTTAGCCCCCTTTTCAATATTTCTTTCATTTCAATTTCCCCTAAGGCCCCGGTATCAATTATAACCCCCGGAATACGCCACGAAGTACCCGAGAAGCTCGGAAAATTTATCTTTTCGGTTTCGAAGCCCGACCTTTGTAGAGCCCGGTTTCTCAATAAAACTCCCGGTTTTATTAGAAACGATCGTTTTAGGAAACGAATTGCTGCCCGATTTTCATCAAATCATGTGAGTGTATAGTCACTTTCATCTTACACATAGATATGAAGTATTTTATATAAAATACGTGATATGTGTATATATGTTGTTTGTTTATTTGAGATGGATGTTGAATGAATGTTTTATACATGTTTAAAATGATTTAAAATGTATATATATTTTATCTTCAAATATGTTGGGTAAAACATGGGTAGATAAAGAATGAGGGATAAAAGTACAGTATAGATGCACGTTGGTAGCTATGAATTTAGTACAGTATAGATGTACGTTGGTAGCTATGAATTTAGTACAGTATAGATGTACGTTGGTAGCTATGTATTTAGTACGTTGGCAGCTATGGACTTAGTGCATGTGGTATAAACCTTGGCGACGATGTGACTTCGTGCCTATTTGACATAAATTGCTAAGGGAAAGCAATGTTGTCACCCCGGTGTTTGTTTTATTTGACATAAATTGCTGAGGGAAAGCAATGTTGTCATCCCGATGTTTGTTTTATTTGAAATAAATTGCTGAGGGAAAGCAATGTTGTCACCCCGGTGTTCGTTTTATTTAACATAAATTGTAGAGGAAAGCAATGTTGTCACCCTATTGGTTGCCTTATTTGACATAAATTGCTGAGGAAAGCAATGTTGTCACCTTATTGGTTGTTTTATGTTAGGTTGTCTTGTTTGACATAAATTGCCGAGGAAAGCAAAGTTGTCACCCCGATGGTTGCCTTATTTGACATAAATTGCTGAGGAACCTCCGAAGCAATGTTGTCACCCCTAATGAAAATCCTTAGGCTAGGTCCCTTGTGATAGTTGTTTTATGGACGTAAGGTGAGGATAACGAGAATGGGTAATTAGGGTTGTTTTTGGTTGATGAAATTAATAAATTATTTATTGATTGATAAACTTATAGAGTTTATTATTTATTGTGGGTTGAAAATCCTATATGCTCACCAGGCCTCCAAGCCTGACCCACTCAGCTTTTTATATTACAGGTAGTGGACCCCGAGCATAGTCGGATGATGATGATGAGTGATTTTTGGATTATAGGCTAGTAGTTATGAATAACTGTTGTAAGGCTTATAATGTCTTGTTTATGCTTTTGATCTGTATCGGAACATGACATCCCGAGGTTTTGATATAAAAGGAGATTATATATTTCTTAAGGAAAGGTTTTGACAAACTTTTATCATGTTTTGGTTTGGGGACCAATTCCGCAACATATTTTAAAAAGATTTCTCTGATTTTATTTTAAAAAGCATAAATTAAAGGTCTGCAGCATTGGAACTTGACAGTCTGGGAAGTGGGATATTCATCATCTGGCCCTACATCAGATCAAGGTTGCTGCACTGGAACTTGTCTGACTTGATTTGTTGGCGGCCACATGACAGTCTGAAAGGGCTTGTTGGTCTTGGGATCCAGCACTTTAGGGAAGCTTTTGATGAAAGACTCAGCAGTCTTCATGCCAGGGAATCCCTTCTTTACTTGATCCTCCAAGAATATCTTGAAATGTGAAGCCTTTGGATCACCTGATGGATTTGAAAAAGGAGCACTGGATAATTCTGAGAGATCAACTCTTGTCCATGAATGGAAATCATGGAAATATTTGTAGTACTCCACATTTTTGCTTTTGCGCTTTACGATCCACATGTTGAGCCTGTCATGGAAGCCCCATGACATAATTCCCGTTCTGTCACCATACTTGTGACTAAATTTCTTCTGTTCAAGATCAGTGACGGTGATAGTGGGTTTATTTCCAGGAGCATTTTGATCAGAAGATTTCTTGAAGAGAAGTTGCTTTTTCTTGTCAGAAGCTGCTAACTTGGCACGTTTGAGTGCAACAACGCTTGGTGCTTGAGCTGGTTCCTTATCGAATCGATCGACAATCGTAGTTCTTCTTTGAGCAGGTGGGTAAACAGGGGGGTCTTCAACTTCTTGAGCAGAAGGCTGGCCAGCATTGAGATGTTGAACTGAAGACTTGAATTTGTCGCCAAATTCTTCTGCCAGCTTCTTCTTAAGGTCAAAGTAGCTTGCTGTCAAGGATCCCAGATGAGTTTGAAGATCCGAAATTTGTTGAGTTTTAAAAGTTTTATCCGCCTCAAGATCTGCAACCTGAATTTTGAGTTGGGCCTTTTCAGCTTCAAGATCAGCCACCCGGATATCAAGCTCAATATTTTTCTGATTGAGCACGCTGATTTCCTTTTGAAGTCCAGGTATGGTGGGATCATCCTCTTTTGAGTGGCCTTCCTCAATAAATATTCCCTTAGCTCGGGAGGAAGGCACTGAGCTTTGTTCATGGGCCAAATATAGAGCATGTTTCTCAGAGGCAATGTCGTGATAAGGCCTAAGAGGAGAGGATCCTGAAGAAACAGACGAACCACCAGCTTCATAAAATGTGCTTGGACCTTCATTGGATGGAATAGGTGAAGTAGCAACGGACGTAGTAATTGGTGGAGTTGATAGGCCATGAGATAGTTCAGGCACGAATACACCTAGTCTAGGATCAAGTCTTCTCCTCTTCAATGAAGGCGAGGAGGTCTGAGTTGTCAGAGGTTCTCTTACTACTGCCTCAATGGTAGGAGTGACATTCTCAGAGGGAGGAATCTTCGAAGATGTCTCCATAGGAGTTGAGGTTTCAGCCAGTTGAGTTGGAGAGGGAGGTGTAGCTTCAAGAACGTCTTTTGACTCCCTTATCTCCGTTACTGTATGAGCAACATCATGGATAGTGTCAAAGAAAGAGTCAAGATCCTCATTTGACAAAAGGTTTACATGTACTCCAAGATTCAAAGGAATATCATCCTTGTCAAAGCCCGAAAGATCCAAATCCTCAAAGGAATTATTTTCACCATTCTCTATCGCATCCTATGAAGTTCCCTTGTTAAAATCACTCTCGACATTCACAGAGTGTAAATCATGTTCTTCAGCTACCATACCAGCAGGAGTAGCATCATCATCTTCGTGATCAGAAACTGGAATGACGTCGTCTTCAGAAAAAATATCATCTTCAGAGGTCACACGATCAGATGAAACATGAGACTCAGATGCCTCACTTGAATCGGCAAACAAGCCAAACTTTATTAAGGGGAACTTTCCTTGAAAAGTTATTTTTCCCTTTCTGTTTTGCTTTATTAATCCGATGGTGTGTGGCCCTAAGGACTTCATGTCGAGGATTTCTCCATCTTTGGCCATTTCAGGAAATTGTTCATCAATGAAGACTTGAATGAACCTAGGGTACAACAAGAACCTGTCCCTAGTCTTCCCTTTGATGTTTGCAATTAATTCTTCGAGAATGAACTTGGAGAAGTTGTAGTCCAATCCCGCAGCCAGAGAGATGATGGCACCGGTGTTTCTTAGGGAGATCTCATCTGCGCCAGACTTTCTTCCAGAAATGCAGCTCACGAAGACATGAGCTAGAAATCTCCAAAACGGTGGCAGTAGCTTCTTCATGGTTGGAGGGAAAACACCTTCATATCCCATTTTGACAAGATATTCTTCAATTTGGGAAATCTCGAGCTCAGGAGAGAAGGTTGATTGATCGTTAATTTTGAGAGTGCTTCTGATGAACTACTCGTTGATGGTAATTTTGCAGTTTTTGACCGTTGCTTCAACAGAAACAGCTCTGTCACTTCCTTTCTTCACCGATGTAGACTTCCAGAAATCCTTAATCAATCCTTGATAAATATCTGGATTGACAGTCAAAGCCGTAGACAAGCAACACTCTCGCAATCCATGCATCATGGACTTGAATTCTCCGTGAGCAGCCGGAGGATCAGTCAAGATGATGACTAGGTTGTGACTGTCAACAAACTTGAGCTCTGCCATTTCAATCTGCACACAAACAAACCAAATGAGAAAACAAAATATATAAACATTTAAAATTTATGAATCACTCAAATTTGCAGTTTTAATTTGGCTTTTAAGTGAGACACACGAAGAAATATCAAATTTATTGACCAAAAGGGAATTCACGGCCGTAAACTGCCGTGGCCGTAAACTGCCTTGGCCGTAAACGCCAACAGTTAGTTTTTCTTCGATTAAACCTTGAAAAGGTGTCAATTTGATGCGAGATTATCATATAACTGGTCGGTTTTAGCATACCTTTGAAGCTATCGGATCAATTTCACCAAAACTCACGAAAAAATTTGAGAGAGAGAGAGAGAAACTGGAGAGTTTGCGGCCAGGATGAAGAAAATGAGGAATAGAGGGTTTTCGACTGTCTCCTTTTCTTTATATACCCGGACCAAAAATTTCATGGGCTGCAATCCACAATGATAAAGTCCAATACCCAAAAACCTTTATAAAAATAAAACATTTTGAGGACAAAAATAAAAAATAAAATAAAATAAAAATAAAAAAATAATAAAAAATAAAATAAAACTAATTTCCAAAACTAAACTTTAAAAAAAAATTTGTGAATAAATTTTTTAAACTAAGCTAATTTCAGAAATTAAAAATTAATAGGAATTTTAAACTACTTTCACTTTAACAAACGCTGATAAGATTTTGTGATATTGGGATCAAAGTTATTAGACAGTCTTACTCCGCTTGTCGGTACTTCTATCTTCATGTCTATGTCTGGTCGATCGCCGATATTGTGGTCCACTTAAACACGAAAGGTTGTAACAAATTTAGGATAAACTATAAGTGACAAGACATTAGATTCTATGAACTTAGATAAATTTCCTAAAAGACCATTCAGCTGACGACGACCAAGAATATTGTTGTCCACCTAAATTGAGCAGCGAGATCTACAGACAACCTATAAGTGTTCAATTTTTGTTGTACTAGAACGTGTTTCCCACTTCCTGATATGCCCCAATAATCAAGTTCTTCCAGAATACTCCTTACATCAGATGAGCAGACAATTATTAAGGAAGAAGTTAGATTTAGAATGCATATGTTATACACTCAGGTCGGATCTCTTCCAATCACACAGAGAGTGAAACATATGACTAACTAGAGTTTAGATGGATTGAGAAGAAGAATGTTGCATATGCTGTGTACCAGGTCGGATTGTTAATCACACGAAGGAGACAGCATATGGCTAACAGGTAGAAAGAATAACATAGAAGAAGGTGCAGAGAGACAGAATTGTATATGTTACAGTCCAGGTCGGATCTTTCGATCACACAGAGGAGGTAACATATGACTGACAGTAAGAAAGAAAGAAAATAACTTTCTACAGACCTAATTTATCGGAATTCCCCAGTCGCCCCGTCAATACCGGAATTAAGGACAAAATCCGCACATCGAGGAAAAGTTAATCCACAGTTCTAGATACAGATCATTTAATGTATCCGCAGATTCCCATGTATATCTCTCTGCTCAACCTACCCAAGCGTCGTATTGTCAGGCTAAATGGAACTATCTAGGTTAAGATTTGTCAAGTCTTTAAACTCCTTAAGTTCATCTGATCCTAGTCAAGTCCATTTAAAAAACCCTTCGTGCCTACCCGCGCATCAAACACAGAGCACAGACAATTCGACTTTGGCACCTTACACATATTTAGGCTGCTCGTTATCACTTGATTATATCACTTCCCAACACATCATCCGCAAGCACATTCCATTAACAACATATTTTTGGATTTTCTGATTTTCTAATGTTTTTGGATTTTTGGAATATTTTTCTGAAAAAAAAATAAAAGAGAAATAACACTATTTTTTGGATTTTTAAGTTTTAAATTTTTTTGTTTAATTTTTGATTATTTTCTCCCCCTAAATTTGTGCATGGGTGAGAATGAAATTAAAATGCGCAAATTTAAACTGACCTTAAGAAAAAAATTAGTCCTCAAAACGAAGCATTTTCAAAAAGCTCACAAGCACATCGAATTGAGCTTTGTTGAACGGCTTTGTGAACAAATCCGCCACATTATTAGCAGTGGGAACCTGTTCCAGCCGAATGAGCGAACGCTCATAACAATCTCTGATGAAATGAATTTTGATGTAAATGTGCTTGGTTTTCAAATGCTGGACTGGATTTTTAGCAATCTGAATTGCGGCCTCATTATCAAAGAATATAGGGGTTTCTAAGTAATTGAAACCGTAATCCAACAGCTGATGTTGGATCCATATAACTTGAGAGCAACAAGCAGAGGCAGCAACATATTCTGCTTCTGCTGTTGAGGTTGAGACGGTGTGCTGTTTCTTGTACTGCCAAGATACCAGCCGGTCACCAAGGAATTGACACCCCCCGGACGTAGATTTCCTGTCAAGCTCACAGCCTCCATAATTACTGGCAACAAATGCATATAAATCAAATTCAGAATTTTTCGGATACCAAAGACCCAATTTTGGGGTGGCTTTGAGGTACCAAAAGATTCTTTTGACAGCAATAAGATGTGAAAGTTTAGGATTAGCCTGATAACGTGCGCATTGACAAACTGCAAACATGATGTCTGGTCGGCTTGCAGTTAGACACATCAACGAACCGATCATTGATCTGTAATGAGTTTGATCTACGGATTCGCCATCAGTATCTGGAGTCAGCAGGGGTCTCTCAGCCATTGGCGTCAAAGCAGGTTTTGCGTCTTGAAACCCGAACTTCTCAAGTATATCGACCACATACTTTGCTTAATGAATCAGGATTCCGGTTGATCTTTGTTGGACCTGAAGTCCCAAAAACATGGTCATTTCGCCTAACGAGCTCATCTCGAACCTTTTTTTCATCACTCCTTCGAACTCTTTGCAAAGCTATGTACTTGTAGACCCGAAGATAATGTCGTCAACGTAGATCTGGACTAGAATCTGATCATTACCCACATGCTTGATGAACAAAGTTTGATCGATAGTGCCGCGAGAATATCCATGTTCAAGCAAGTGCTTTGTGAGAGTTGCATACCACGCTCGAGGAGCTTGATGTAACCCATACAACGCCTTGTCCAACTTGTAGACATGATTGGGAAGCTTCGAGTTAACAAACCCAAGGGGTTGATCAACGTAGATTTCTTCCTTCACTTTGCCATACAAGAAGGCTGTCTTGACATCCATCTGATAAACAGTGAAGTTCATGTAAGAAGCGTATGCAAGGAAGATACGAATAGCCTCCAAGCGAGCCACCAGAGCATAAACCTCAGTGTAGTCAAGATCCTCGATCTGTCTAAACCCACGAACCACCAATCTTGCTTTATTACGCACTATGACTCCAGAATCGTCTTGCTTATTGCGGTATACCCAGCGAGTGTCAAGAGACTTTTTGCCTTTAGGAAGTTCAACCAGCTTCCAAACCCCAAGTTTTTCAAATTGGTTTAGCTCTTCATGCATAGCATCTACCCAGCTGGGCTCATTCAAAGCCATTTCAATGTTCTTTGGCTCTATTTGAGAGATAAAGCAAGAATAGAGACATGTATTGACATCTCCACTCTGGCTTCTTGTTTGAACACCGTCACCCAGCTGGCCAATGACATTCTTGATCGGATGATCACGTTGAATACGTGAAGGTATCTCCTGGCTGATGTCATTGAGTAAAACAGGAAGATTATGAACGTTAACGACTCCATCATCTGCCGAAGGATCCACATCAGAAGAACCAGTCTCATTAGTAGGATCTGCCACAAACTCATTTGCAATTTGCTCAGGAAAGAGAAGTTCCATAATTTTTTGAGTAACAGCGGAAGCATCTCGTGACATGAACTCTCTTTCATCAGGAGTAAGAGGAGTGACATTAGCATCTGGAGTTTGTTGTTGACTTGGAGACTCTGGACTAGGAATTGGAACAGATGACTCCACCAAAGGAATCACAGAAGAAACTATCGGCGGTCTGTAAACAACGTCTTCGTCTTCATCTTCAGGTACAAACTTCGAACCAGAAGTAGTGCCAGATGAACTATCTGAACACATATTGAACGATTTGAACAAAGATGTGTAATCAAACAGCCAATCAGGACCCACTCTAGCATCTGTTTCATTCTCCTCCAGCCAGCGCACATCGAAGGATTCTACAATTTGCTTTGTTCTTTTGTTGTAGAACCTGTACGCAGTGCGAGCAGCATACCCTACGGAATAGCAGTCATCAGCTTTGGCATTAAACTTCGGGTTGGACTCCAGGTGAAGAAGGGTACAAGGGCAGCCAAATACATGGAAATGGCTGACATATGGCTTGTGACCGTATATAATTTCGTATGGAGTCTTCATCTGAGCTTCGTTGATCAAAACACGATTCTGAACATAGCAAGAAGTGTTGATTGCCTCAGCCCAAAAGAAAACTGGTAACTTTGAGTCACACAACATCGTCCTTGCAGCGTTCGATTTCTCCGTTCAGCTACACCGTTTTGTTGAGGTGTGCAAACAGAACTGTATTGACGCACAATTCCCTTTTCTGCGCAAAAATGATCAAGAACTGCATTCTTGAATTCTGTTCCATTATCAGTTCTAAGCGCGTTCACCCAGTTATTTGTTTGGTTCTCAATCATTACGATGAATTTCTTGATCAGATCAGATACCCTAGATTTGTTGTTTAAGAAGAAAACCCACGTGAAACGCTAGAAGTCATCAATCACAACTAGACAGTATGAGTTTCTATTGATGCTTAGGACATTGAACGGACCAAATAAATCCATGTGCAACAATTGGAGCACCTGGCTGATTGAGTTGATTTGCTTTGGCAGGTGTGGTTTCCTGTGATGCTTTCCTTGGGCACATGACACACACTTTTCAAATGTTATGAAGTCTCTGACAGGCAGGCCATACACCATTTCGTTTTTAGCAAGACGATTCAGATTCTTAGCGTTAGCATGGCCGAGTCGTCGGTGCCACAACATAGCGTTTTGTTCTGAGACTTTTGAAAATAGGCAAGTGACTTGCTCAGGTATGTTTCTATTCATGTCTATAATGTAAGCATTTCCATCCCGCTTTGATTTGACAAGAATCCACTCATCCGGGATGACAATGTCTGGCTTTAAGATCAGACACTCTTTATTAGTAAAATGCGTTGAATAACCCTTGTCGCAAATCTGAGAGATGCTTAACAAGCTGTGCTTTAACTCGGGAGCATAGTTGACGTTCTCGAAACTCAGCACTCCGTTTGTTAAAGTTCCTCTCTGCGTGATTTTTCCGCCTTCACCACCCGCAAAGGAAACAAATCCCCCGTTAAACGTCTGAATGTCGTTCCATTGGGAGATGTCTCCTGTCATATGTCGGGAGCAGCCGCTGTCGACATACCATGGTCTGACGACATTCCTCCGCAACTGTCCCTGCAGAATGAGCGGGATCATTTAGATTTGGGGACCCAGGTCATTTCTTTCCTGGGTGGACCCTTTACGATCACAAATTTATCTTTTAATCCTTTTGATTTTGTGTCATCATGTAAAACATTTTCCGAGGATGATGATGATTGGTTGGAAGATAATTTGGGCACCCACTGGAATTTAGGTTTCTTAACATTCACGGGTGATTTTGAAACACTTTTCTTTTCAGTTTGCTTTGAGCATTTGGATTTTCTACCAGAAGTGGTTGAAGATCCAGATTTACTCTTTGACGAAACCGACCTTGGCTTAGCCGAGTTCGATTTGGCAAACTGTTTGTGACTTTGTTATTGAAAACCTGTTTGTTTTTTGAAAAACTGCCCTTTTCTGGTTTTGATTAGCCTTCCAATCATCATCTCGAGGACGAGATCTCGAGGACTTTCTAGTTAAAGACCTTCCTCGAGACTCATTCTTTCCTCTTCAAGACGAAAAATGAACAAATGCCCTATTAGGACAATTCCTAGCGATGTGACCGACAATACCATAGTTAAAACAAATCTGCTTATTATTATTGTAACTGGTACTGCCTTTGTCTGATTTGCTCTCTTTATTTACACTCTTACTTTTACCACAAGAACATGTGCAAGTATCAGATTGTGTGATAGGTGGGGGTGAATCCGGTTGTGTGATTGGTGAAGTGGATGTGCTTGAAACAGGAACATCAAGTTCAGGAACATCAGAATTATCAAACAAATCATCAAATATATCAAAGAAATTTAAATCAACATGATCCGATGTAGAAGTATCACAAGATGTATCATGGACAGTAACATCAGAAACAAAAGAGTCATTTTTTGAAACAAAAACATCATGTTCAGAAACATGTTTATTTTCAGAAACAGATCATGCAGCTTCTTGCTTTGAGTGACTTAAAAATTGATCTGCTTGGGAACTAGAAACGTTAGTAGTTTCGACATTAATACTACCTCCCGACACAAATCCATATTTAAGAAATGGCTCTCTATCTATTTCCTCTTTTGACAAAGGGACATTAGTATAGGTATGATTAAAAGGGGGAGGAACTTTGTCATAACCTAAGCCCTTGGACTGATTCTGTTTAAATTTCAAATTGGTTTCTATCATTGATGCAACTACTTCACTTGACACATCAAATTTTCCAAAAGTAAAATCTGCATTTTCAAATTTGTTCTTTAATGTGTCAAGCTCAGCAGTTGCCTTAGCGAGTTGTTCAGTTACATATCTATAATGTGTACTTTTAATACTATACTCTTCCTGAAGCTTTCTAAAATCCTTGGTTTTTGTTTCTAATTGAGCCTTCAGAGGTTTCTGTCCTTTTCTAAGTTGATACCCTTCATATCTCAAGTCCTCGTTCTCTCTCCGTAATAATTCAATATGCTCAAGAAGATTGTTAACTTTATCGATGCAAGTTTGAGAACAACAAGACTGACTTACCTCATTCTTTTCAGGTTCTGAAGTGGAGGATACCATGAAAGCAAACTGCAACTCCATCATTTCTTCTTCAGGATCACCTTCAGCTTCTTCCACAGGAGTATCATTGATTTGAGCCAAGTAGCATTTTCAGGTCCTGAAATATTCAGTGCCTGAATCTGGTCCTCCTAGTCAAAGGACTGAGCAACCACTGATAAGTTAGCAGTCTCACTGTTGACGGCAGCATTTCCGCGACCATTCCCCACTGGAACCATTGTTCGATCACTGTTTACTCTTCTATCTGGTTCGGGACACTCACGAGCAAAATGACCCGGCTCGTGGCAGTTATAGCAGCGCAACTTTCCCTTGTTAAACCCTACTTTCTTATCCGCATTCATTCCCCAGTTATTCTTTCCTATTTTCTTAGCAAATTGCTTAGCCCTGAACACAGCCATAGCAATTTGCCAAGTGATGTCCATTTCCTCCACATCATCTGGATGAATTTGATCAAGGTCAGCAAATGAGAGTTGAGGTGGGAGTTCTCCAGCTACAAAAGCATTGTAGCAATTTACGAGTCCAGTAGCAAGAGCTAAGTTCTCATCAGTTTCTTTGGAATGGGGAGCTGGAGCCATAGCTGGTGCACTTGAGGAGGAAACAGCTTGAGGAACACCGAAAGATTGACTTTGTTGATGAGAAACAGATGCTGGAGCAACATATGGTGTAATTGATGGAGTGATAAATGTTTGATTCTGAGGCTGTTGAACAGCAAAAGTTTGACTTGATGAAGAGATATAGGATGAAAAAGCATTATTTGAGGAAATTCTAAGATTCGCAGTTGAGTAAGAATTCACATGGTTCATCTCTCGTTGCGTGTCATCAAGATCACATGCATTGATGATTGCCATTGTTTCAGCAAGACTAAGACGATTAAGATCTTTTATCTTTTTGATAACAGCCACATTCATGTCCCACGACTTTGGAAGTGAGTTCAGCAATTTCTTGTTTATCTCAGACTTAGTCAAGTAAATCCCAGCTGTACTCATCTCACTAGTAAGTGCAGTAAATCGCTGCAACTGAGCTTCCAGTGTCTCTCCAATGACATAATTGAACATGTTGAACTTTTGCCTTAACATATCCTGACGGCTTTCCTTCATATCTTCATTTCCCTCGTAAACCTCTATCAAAGCTTCCCACAGTGCTTTGGCTGAAGTGTATTCTCTGAAGCCTTGCGCAATATCAGGAGATAGAGCCATAGTCAAAGTAGCCAGTGCTCTTTCTTGTTCTTCAATCTTTTCGAAATCCTTATCGGTGTAATCAGCGTATGGTTTGTCAATTACTTGTCCAGCTGGAAGATTCGTAGTTATTCTGATTGGTCCTTTTAGGATGCTTCTCCAAACCTTGAAATCTTTGACTTTGATGTATTTTTCGATTCTGTATTTCCATTCTGGGAACCCTTTTGCAGATAACAGACGGGGAATGCGAGTGGTTGTTCCCATGATGGAATCCAGTTCATGATGAAGTACTTGACCTTGAGAATCCATTTTTTTAAAAGATTTTTTTTAATTGAAAATGACTTGGAAAAATTAACTAAAATGCCAAAAAGATAGTTTGAGGTCAAACAATTACGACCGTAAACACGAGTTTACGGTCAACGTTCACAGCTTGGAGTTTACGGTTGGAGGTTCCTGGTTGAGTTTACGGTTGAAGAGGGATTTACGGTTGAATTGAGTTTACGGTCTAAGAGGGATTTACGGTTGGATTGAGTTTACGGTCTAAGAGGGATTTACGGTTGGATTGAGTTTACGGTCTAAAAGGGATTTACGGTCAATGAAGATTGACTGTTTACAGTCAATGAAGATTGACTGTATACGGTCGTAAACTGTTGACCGTAAACACCCAGAATTTGATGAAAACTTGAATTGCAAGAAGATCTAATCCCCTTATGTCACAAAACCACCAAATGTAGTCTTGAAAAACGATGAAACTGAACTCCTTTGACCGAAAACGTGATTGAAAGATGTTTTGACACTAGACTTGCTCTGATACCAATTGTAAGGTCCTAGAAATAGGATCTTAACTAGTGATCAAGCAATCTAACAATCAAACAAGATGAGAATTGAGTAGAAGAAGAATGAATCAAAGCTTGCACACGTTTGTATTAAGAAAACGTCTGGTACAACTCTGACTGGCCGTAAACACTATGAATCAACAACCACTAACAGACACAGACTGGTCCTATATATAGGAAAGACGACTTGACCGTAAACTAGACAAGGCCGTAAACAGGTTTACGGCCGTAAACCTGTTTACGGTCGTAAACATACATTTGGCTGTAAACATACCAAAACACTTCTATTACAATACTAAATGACCTATACATCTAAAGCCTAGCCCAAACCATAACATGGACCCTTCAAGATTTGATGGAAAGATACCATCAAAGTGCTCGGCATGAGAGGTATGAGATCATTGCCTCCATGATCACAACCAAAATGAAGGATGGTGAACCCATCCCGGCCCACTTGCAGAAGATACAGAGATTTGTGGACCGCTTGCTTAAATTGAATGTCAATTTTGATGAAGAGTTGGCCATAGATATTCAACACTCTTTACCTTCTTGTTATGATCAGTTTCGTATGACCTATCATATGAACAAGGAGGAGGTTACTCTTAGCAAGATTCAAGGCCTTCTTAGGACTCCAGAAAGAAACCTGAAAGGAAAGTCGGTTGTGTCTACTCGTACTACTACTTTTTCCCCTGTTCTGGCAATCGGACATGGGAAGGGAAAGAAGAGGAAGGGTACCTACAAGAGTCGCAATGGAAAGTGTCTTGATGGATCCTCTTCAAGTGGAACCAAAGTTGGTTCTGCTAAGCCCTCTTCCAATCTGAAGGAAGCAGAGTGCTTCCACTGTCATGAAAAAGGGCACTGGAAACGAAGCTGCCCCAAGTACTTGCAGGACATAAAGGATGGCAAGATCAAGCCCTCCTTTGCATGTATTTACACTATTCAATCTAATAACTCATCACATGCTAATTCTTGGGTCCTTGATATAGGTTGTGGTATTCACATTTGTTCTGATTTGCAGGGACTAAAATGAAGTAGGGATGTGGAGCACGGGAAGATAAACTTAATCATGGGAAATAGGAAAGTGTCGCCTGTGACCAGGATTGGAGTTTAGTCTTTATTGCTTAGTAATGGTTTAAATTTAGATTTGAATAATTGTTGTTACTCGGCCGATATGGCGAGAAATGTTATTTCCTTTTACAGTTTGTATAAACAAGGTTTTACCTTTTCTTTTAATAATGAAAATGGTGGTATTTATGCGTATTGTAATGGTGTTTTTTATTTTGAAGCATTACCTTGCAATGGTATATATGAAACTGTGATGGTTGTAGATAATTTTGGAAATAATGTGTTGAATATTGATTCGTCCGATGATTTGGACAAGGCATGCTTGTGGCATTGTCGTTTTGGACATGTCAAAACGAAGCGCATAGCCCAACTCCAAAAGGACGGAGTCTTGGAGTCGTTCGACTTGAAGTCGGATGACACTTGCGAATCTTGTTTACTTGGAAAGATGACCAAGTCACCGTTCACCGGTACTTGTAAAAGGGGTGAAGGTCTGTTGGATCTCATACACACTGATGTGTGTGCACCATTCAGAACCGCCACAAGGGATGCTAACCGCTTCTATGTGACATTTATTGATGATTATAGTAGATATGGGTATATTTACTTAATCAAGCATAAGTCAGAAACTTTTGATAAGTTCAAGGAATTTAAGCAAGAAGTGGAGAATCAATTGGGCAGGAAGATAAAGATGTTGCGATCCGATCGAGGATGAGAGTATCTTAGTATTGAGTTCCTAGACTATCTTAAGGAATGTGGAATTGTTTCACAATTGACGCCACAAGGACACCACAGCTTAATGGTGTGGCTGATAGGCGCAATCGAACCTTGCTAGACATGGTTCGTTCCATAATGAGTCGAGCTTCGTTACCTATCTCATTCCGGGGGTATGCCTTAGAGACTGCCGACCATATCCTTAATCTTGTCCCTACGAAAAAGGTTTCCAAAACACCTCACGAGATGTGGACAGGGAAGTTTTCCACATTAGACCACATCAAAGTTTGGGGTTGCGAGGCTTTTGTGAGAAAAGAAACTCACGACAAGCTCGAACCTCGGAGTGAGCGATGTGTTTTCATCGGCTACCCACATAAATCCTTTGGATATCTCTTCTACAGACCGAGTGACAATGTTGTCTTTGTTGCTAGGAGAGGAGTCTTTCATGAGATAGAAGTCATATGCTAAGGAAATAGTGGGAGGCAAATTGACCTTGAAGAGCTTCAAGAGTCAAGCAGTGAAGGAACCTCAAACACTAGCAATCAACCTGAGGAGGGAACTCCGGTTGATCCAATTGACTAGTCCTTACCTCTGAGGCGTTCCAGTAGAGTTAGAAATATACCTGAGTTTTATGGTTTCCATATTACTACAAAAGGTGATACATTTATCGGTGATAGCACACTGGTAAATTTGGATGAACCTAATAAGTACAAGGAAGCCATGGAAGGCCCCGAGTCTGCAAAGTGGAAAGAGGCTATGGACAACAAGATTCAGTCCATGTATGATAATCAAGTTTGGAACTTGGTTGACAATGTGCCAGGTCGTAAGACAGTCGGGTGCAAATGGATCTTCAAGAAGAAGACCGACATGGATGGGAAAGTACACACATATAAGGCGCGAATGATTGTGAAGGGATTTACTCAAACTTCGGGAGTTGACTATGATGATACCTTCTCACCAGTAGCGAAGATTAAATCTATAAGGGTTATGCTAGCCATAGATGTATTTCATGACTATGAAATATGGAAAATGGATGTCAAAACCGCTTTCCTTAATGGAAAGTTGGCTGAAGATGTTTACATGAGTCAGCCAGAGGGTTTTTTCAATGCAAAGTACCCTAATAGGGTGTGTAAGCTTGAGAAATCCATTTATTTTTTAAAACAAGCATCTCGCAGATGGTATCTTTGTTTTGATGAGAAAGTCAAAGAGTTTGGATTTTCGAGAAACGAGGATGAGTCCTGTGTATATGTAAAAGCTAGTGGGAGTGTAGTGAGCTTTCTGGTATTGTATGTAGATGGCATACTGCTCATAGGAAACGACATCCCAACCTTGCAGGAGGTTAAGTCCTGGCTTGGGAAGTGTTTCGCTATGAAGGACCTCGGAGAAGCTGCTTATATCCTAGGGATAAGGATATTGAGAGACAGGAGTAAAAAGCTAATAGGAATTAGTCAAAGTACCTACTTGGACAAGGTGTTGAAACGTTTCAGCATCGAGAACTCCAAGAAAGGTGACCTACTTATCCAAAGCAATACCAAACTGAGTAAGACTCAGAGTCCGAGTACAGAGGCTGAGATAGCAGAAATGAGTCGAATACCATATGCTTCCGCGGTTGGCTCGATCATGTATGCTATGACTTGTACCCGCCCTGATGTGGCCTTTGCTCTGAGCATGGTCAGCAGATACCAAGGGAATCCTGGTAAAGATCATTGGACTGCAGTTAAGAACATTCTTAAGTACATGCGCAGGACTAAGGACTGGGTCCTTACCCTCGGTGGGAGTGATGACTTTAGAGTGACAGGGTATAGCAATACCAACTTTCAGACCGACATAGATAATTTCCGCTCTCAGTCGGGTTGGTTGTATATCCTGAATGGAGGAGCCGTAACATAGAAAAGTTCCAAGCAGGAGACTGTAGCTGATTCAACGTGAAAATCAGAGTACATAGCAGCAAGCGAAGCATCGAAGGAGGCGATATGGTTGAAAAACTTCATCGGAGACCTTGGAGTCATTCCATCCATAAAGGAGCCTATGGAGATTTTTTGCGATAATGAAGGGGCGGTTGGCTTAGCCAAGGAACCGAGAAATCATGGTAGATCTATACATATCGACAGGAATTACCACTTCATAAGACATCAAGTAGAAGAAGGGCACCTCGTGGTAAAAGGGATATCGTCAGAGTACAACCTAGCAGATCCCCTTACAAAGGGACTGACTAGGGTTAAGCACTTGCAGCATGCAAGGGGCATTGGGCTAACGGACGATATTAGTTTTACTGGTTAGATAAATAGAAACTTGTAATTGCTAAATTGTAATTGACATTTGATGATTGTATAAAAGGAGTTTTATTTATAAGTAAAGTTACTGTCTTGTGTCAATTATTTACTATTGTTTCACTTTGCATGTTTTGACTTCTAAAATAATAAAATTATTCAAACCATCCATAGTCGATCATACGTTGGAAGTAAGTATGAAAGAAGACTGTCATGAGTTGGCTTGTAGATTGTCTAAGGAGTTAGACATAGCAAAAGTTTGCTACACCATTCATGAGTGCTCCTGAAATAAGATTTGAGTATTGGATTCAACCCGCGCTCACCTGAATTGGTTCATGGAATTTATCACGAGTAATTATGAGATGATAATATCATATAATCTTCAAACCAATATATATGAGTTGTTGACTACGAGTTGGTTGTGCATTGATGGCATGAAAATGCATCAGTAACTTGATGTTATAAAACGTGTCGTTGTGCATGATTTGATGAGTAGTTAGTACAAGCATATAATGTCGAAGTTTATTTGTTCCTTTTATCCTAAGAGGATTAAAAGCGATATATTGGGCCCCTCGATGATTCTGTTTTGACTATGTGTCGGGCCCGGTCAGAACTAAATAGATGTGTGCAGTTATGTCCTATGTCAGACGAATCGGAAATCGGGAAACAAATTGAAGGACAATAAGTATGACTATGTTCCATGTGTTTGTCCGCATAGATATCTTGAGAACAGAGGAGTATATGACCCCTTAACTGAAGGACGCGTCACTGACTAGGTCAGAGTTCGACGTCGGCTTTTGAAAGCTTACGATTGCTAAGTCAGATCCTGAAGTCGCATTAGCAGTAATAGTTATTAGACTTATCCAAGTGGGAGACTGTTGAAATTGGTGTCTAAGCCCATAACTATTACTGGGATGTACTTGACCCGATTGTAGCATGGTCCTTTTGGGTTGCCTTCACCAGTGCAATTTGATACGATGGACTTTTGAGAATAAGGTTATTTATGGTTTATTAATATATTACAAGTATAATATATTAATATGAAATTATTTAATTACTATTGATCAAGATATAATTTGGAATTAATTTTGTGGTCAAAAGAGACTAATTAAATATATGGGGATTGATTATGTAAATCAATGATTCTTGTAGCGTGGGACGATGATCCATGATTATTTAGATGGGATAATCCAATGAGATAATCCATGGATAGTCCATGGAGGTTAAATCCATGGAGCATGAGAATGTGGAAAGTCATGGGTCATTAGGGTTTACAAAGTGTAACCCTAGCATGTGCAACACTATAAATAGAACCCTCATGAACCAAAATCGGTTACACCTTCTTTTTGAGTTAAGTAACTTATTCTCTTAAGCCACCTTTTGCATATTGGTGTTTGTGAACCATTAGAGGCATCACACTTAGGTGCTCAAGATTTCAAAGGTCAAGAACTACTAGTCCTTCTAAAAGGTATGTCATCTAACTAGATGTATTATTCATTTGGCAAGTTGTATGCTAGTTAGGAAAATGCTTTGGAAAATTGAAAATATGCATGTATAATTAGAGAAAACATATATCCAAAACATTTAGGGTTGCATGTGCACCATAGGAGTGTTATAGTGCTCAAAACCCAACAGCAATGACTTGGGAGAGGTTTACCCAGTTATTCAGAGACGGGTATGTTCCCCAGATGGAGAGGGAACAATTGGCCCAGGAGTTTCTCTCAAGCAGAAGACAGAAACAGTGACAGAGATTACGAGGATGTTTCATGAGAGGGCGTTGTTCTGCCCTCAACATGTGTCTACTGAGCAGGCACATGTGAGCCGGTATTTGAGCATCTTGAGGAGAGATATTCGAGAGTTCGTGGCGAACTCGTCATATCAGACATTGGCTGAGTTACAGACCAATGCTAGGAGGAGAGAGATTGACCTGGAGATTCAGACCAGAGAGGAGGGAGAGTCTCAGGGGAGAGAAACGAGACCAATGCAGTCGCAACCAGTGACGAAGCGGGCTAAGCCCGCTGATATGAGAGCAGGAGGCCAGAAGGGCCACACTTGTGGCAAGTGCGGCAAGAGTCATGAGGGATCTTGCCGAACAGGGATTTGCTACAAATGTGGCAAGGAGGGGCATATGGCGAAGGACTACCCCAAGGGATTTTCGGTTTACTTTCATTGCAGCTAGACTGGCCACCGGAAGGCCGAGTGTCCTCAGCTCACTCAGGGACCAGCCCAGGCTTCTGCTCCTGCTGCTTTGCGCGTTACTGATTGCCGTTCGGGGAAGGCCGAGGCTCCGATAGCTCGTGGAAGAGCTTTCCAGCTGACTGCGGAGGAGGGCCACGCAGCACCTAACGTTCTTGCTGGTACGTATCTCCTTATTCATGTTATTTTGAGATTTCTTATGCTTATATTGTGTTCATATAGGTACTTTTCTTGTGAATTCTATGCATGCCTTGGTGTTATTTGACTCGGGTGTGAGTCGATCTTTCATGTCTTTATCCTTTAGTCGTCACATTAGTGTTAGACGCGAGGCATTGAGTCGACCACTAAGGGTTTCTACAGCCGATGAGCATGCAGTTTTTGCCACTGATGTATTCCGGGGATGTGCTTTAGAGATTTTCGGTGTTGAGTTCCTGATAGATCTGGTGCCGATAGCGATGGGTGAAGTCTGTGTCATAGTGGACATGGATTGGTTGAGCCGGTTTGGAGTCGTGATTGACTGTGAGCGTCAAATGGTGACCATACGAGACCCTAGTGGGGGAATACTTACTATTTATGGCGAGGGAACTACATCGGGATCAGCTTTCTGCTCTGCCGCTAGGGCAAGGCAGATTCTACAGTAGGGATGCGTGGGATTTTTAGCATATGTGATGGATACGCGGGTTGCCGCTGAGAGGCCGATTTCTACTTTCGATGTTCCAGTAGTATGTGAGTTCCCGGATGTTTTCCCCGAGGAACTGTCGGGTGTGCCTCCTGAGAGACAGGTGGAGTTCCGGATCGATCTGATTCTGGGAGCGACGCCTATTGCCAAGGCACCTTATCGCCTTGCGCCGCCCGGGATGCAGGAGTTATCCTTGCAGCTCCAGGAGCTGCTGGGGAAGGGATTCATTAGACCGAGTAGCTCGCCGTGGGGAGCGCCGATCCTTTTTGTCAAGAAAAAGGATGGTTCACACCGGATATGCATCGACTACCGGGAGTTGAACAAGCTGACGGTCAAGAACCGTTATCCACTACCAAGGATTGACGATTTTTTATCAGTTGCAGGGGGGCATCTTGGTTTTCCAAGATTGATTTGAAATCTGGATATTATAAGATGAGGGTCTGTGAGGAGGATATTCGGAAGACGGCCTTTCAGACTCGTTATAGGCATTACGAGTTTGTGGTGATGCCTTTCGGGCTCACCAATGCACCGACAGCGTTCGTAGACCTCATGAACTGGGTGTGTAGGCCCATGTTGGTTCGGTCGGTGATCGTGTTCATCGATGACATTTTGGTGTACTCGAGGTCTAGGGAACAACACGAGGAGCATCTTCGTGAGATTCTTGGAGTGTTCAGGATGGAGAGGCTTTATGCCAAATTCTCCTAGTGTGATTTCTGGTTACGAGAGGTTCAGTTTTTGGGGCACCTCGTTAATCAGAATGGGATTTTGGTCGACCCGGCCAAGATTGAGGCAGTTATGCGATGGGAGGTGCCGAGATCCCCATCCAAGATCAGAAGTTTTATGGGCCTGGCAGGCTACTATCGGAGGTTTATCAGATATTTCTCCAAGATTGATGTTCCTCTCACCAAGTTGACCAGGAAGGGTGTTATCTTTACTTGGGGATTCGAGACTCTTCGCCAGAGATTGTGCGAAGCTCCATTATTAGCCCTTCTGGAGGGAGTAGAGGACTTTGTAGTCTATTTTGATGCATCCATTTCGGGGTTGGGTGTCGTGTTGATGCATAGGGGCCACGTGATAGCATATGTATCGAGGCAGTTGAAGCCTCACGAGACGAGATATCCCACCCATGATTTGGAGCTGGGGGCGGTGGTATTCGCCCTCAAGATTTGGCGCCATTATCTCTATGGTGTCCGATGTACCATATACACGGACCATAAGAGCCCGAGATACCTTATGGATCAGCCCAACCTGAATATGAGACAGAGGAGGTGGTTGGATGTAGTGAAAGACTATGACTGTGAGATTTTGTATCGTTCTGGCAAGGATAATGTGGTGGCCGATGCTTTGGGTCGTAGATCCGCGAGTGCTCCAATCCGAGACGTGTGTATGAGGATGACAGTGATGACTCCAGTTTTAGATACCATCCGAGAGGCCCAAGCGGTGGCTATGAGACCAGAAAACCGCAAGAGAGAACGGGTGATTGGGCAGACTTCTGAGTTTGAGACGGATGGACGTGGGCTTATGACCTACCATGGACGGATTGTTGGATTCGGTGTCTAAGCCCATAACTATAACTGGTATGTACTTGACCCGATTGTAGCATGGTCCCTTTTTGGGTTGCCTTCACCAATGCAATTTGATAGGAAGGATTTATGAGAATAAGGTTAGTTGTGATTTATTAATATATTATTAGTATAATATATTAATATTATTTAATTAGTATTGATCAAGAATTAATTTGGAATTAATTCTATGATCAAAAGAGACCAATTAAATATATGGGGATTGATTATGTAAACCAATCATTCTTGTAATGTGGACTAATGATCCATGACTAAATGGTTGGGCAAAACCAATGAGATAATCCATGGAGGTTAACCCATGGAGCATAAGAATGTGAAAAGTCATGGAGCATTAGGGTTTACAAAGTGTAACCCTAGTGTTTGCCACATTATAAATAGTGCCCCCATAAGCCAAAATCGGCTACACGCTCTTTGGAGTCAAGTAACTTATTCTCAAAAAGCCTCCTCTTGCATTTTGGTGTTTGTGAACCAATAGAGGCATCACACTTGAGGTGCTCAAGCTTTCAAAGGTTAAGAACTCTACCCCACTCAAGAGGTAAGCACCCAAACTAAGTTTTATATTATACAGCTTCTATTGTATGCTAGCTAGGGAGAATGCTTTGGAAAAAGAAAATGCATGTATAATTAGAGAAAACATAGATCCAAAGCATTTAGGGTTGCATTTGCACCATAGGAGTGTTATAGTGCTCAAAACACAACAGTGGTATCAGAGCCTAGGATTGTTTTCTATTATATTTGATGCTTACTAATTTTTCAAAGCTGAAAAAGTCGAAATTTTGGCCTTTGACTGATGAACTCGCCGAGTACTTGAACAGATTCGATGAGTCCACTCAGTAAACAGGGCAACTCGGCGAGTCAGTTCATACACTCGACGAGTTGAAGGCCCTGTTTGCAGAATTTCGAGGTTCTTGGCCTGGTTTGGATTTGGAACACTACCACAAACTTTTTTGGATCATTGGAAATGTTTTTTATGATATGGTAGTGCTTGTACTCATCCAAGCACAAGATAATTGTCAAAGTTTTAAAATAATTGTTGATTTTATATGATAAACAAAATTGCTTTCAAATTGTTGACTTGAAAAATTATCTTGCCTATAAGTTTAGTTAGATCATGAATTATATTATAATTTAGTTGTTAGAAAAATGATCTAAATGATGTTTAATGACCTCCATAACTTGTCCTCAAGTTATGGAAAATGAAAGGTCTCATACATTAAAATCAATTAAACTCATAAGTTATGAATGTGAAGAGTTTTGACAAGTTTCAAAACCTGCCCTCAAGTTTTGGAATTTGTAGAGTCTCACTAATGAAACTTTAATTCCAAACCCTAGAGTTTTAAAAGTTAAAATTCAAACCTTATACTTTATAATATTATAAGTTTAATAATATATATATATATATATATAAAAGACAAAGTCGGTCTTACCGTTAGTAGGCCTCATTCACGAAGCCAATCTATAAGGGGGGTATAAGGTTACTGCCTATAAAATGGTAGTTTAATGGGTGTCACTCTCACCCACCGCTTCCTTGACTGGTGCAGGTTCGTTAGCCGAACGGGTAGGATAGGACATTAATCTCCTTAATTAAAAAGTATAATGATAAATAGAAAGTAACTAAACTTTTATTAAATTCTCAATCTTAGTTACTTTAGGAAAAATGTGAAATGGTGCTAATCCATGAAATTACACTGTGCACCTTGTTAAGTCGTTAGTGGAGCGTGTGTGGTTAACCGACACACTAATCTGGGACTGACAATGTGTGGCAAAAGGTAACTTGGTGTTAATCATAGATCAATGGAGCGCGTGTGGTTAACCGGAACATTATTTAGGTGATTTTTCAACATTGGGTGTACCAAGTTAATATGCATGGTTATTCACTCCTGGTTTGTGATCCTCGGCATCCCAGTCACAAACTTGATGGGAACATTCGAGATTTAAACATGCCATTGAAAAGTTCAATGAATCTCAAAGATCTAGGAATTTCAAATCCAATTAAAACTTAATAATCTATTTCGTTTTTCATGGTGGAAATTGGTAAATCGTCATTTACCTACCTTCAAATATTTTACAATTGGATTAGGACATCCTTTTTCGCAATTGTAGAATATTGTGTTGGATCCTAGCCTTAATATTTCATATTGGGTGTAATATTAATGATTATCATCTAATCTAAACTTTGTTCTTCTTTTACAGATGTCTATCCCAAACAATGCTTCCAACCCAATCCCTTCAGGCTCTTTCTCCCTCATGAACCTATGTGGGAGGGTCATTTTCGATGGCTTGAATTTCAAAGATTGGATTCGAAACATCAGGATGGCTATTCGTTATGAAGACAAAGAATATGCCCTTGATAAATAGCTCAAGGAGATTGATGTCACCACTACTACTCCTAAACAAATCGTTGAACATACTACTCATGAAAGGGATGTGACAAAGGTGTCGTGTCTTATGATTGAAACCATGACTGCTGAGCTGCATAAGTCCTATGAGGACTACTATCCTTATGAAATGTATCATAATTTGATGGAAAGATACCATCAAAGTGCTCGACAGGAGAGGTATGAGATCATTGCCTCCATGATCACAACCAAAGTGAAGGATGATGAACCCATCATGGCCCACTTGCAGAAGATGCAGTGATTCGTGGACCGCTTGCTTAAACTGAATGTCAATTTTGATGACGAGTTGGCCATAGATATTATTCTACACTCTTTACCTTCTTGTTATGATCAGTTTCATATGACTTATCATATCAACAAGGAGGAGGTCACTCTTAGCAAGCTTCAAGGCCTTCTTAGGACTGCATAAAGCAACCTGAAAGGCAAAACAGTTGTGTCTACTCCTACTACTACTTATGCCCCTATTCTGGCAATCAGACATGGGAAGGGAAAGAAGAGGAAGGCTCCCTACAAGAGCCGCAAGGGAAAGTCTCTTGATGGATCCTCTTCTAGTGGGACCAAATCTGGTTCTGTTAATCCCTCTTCCAATCCGAAGGAAGCAGAGTGCTTCCACTGCCATGTTAAAGGGCACTAGAAATGAAGCTACCCCAAGTACTTGCAGGTGATAAAGGATGGGAAGATCAAACCCTCCTTTGCAGGTATTTACACTATTCAATATAATAACTCATCACATGCTAATTATTGGGTCCTTGATACAGGTTATGGTATTCACATTTGTTCTGATTTGCAAGGACTAAAATGAAGTAGGGATGTGGAGCACGGGAAGATAAACTTAATCATGGGAAATAGAAAAGTGTCGCATGTGACCAAGATTGGAGTTTATTCTTTATTGCTTAGTAATGGTTTTAATTTAGATCTGAATAAGTATTGTTACTCAGCCGATATGACGAGAAATGTTATTTCCTTTCAACGTTTGTATAAACAAGGTTTTACCTTTTCTTTTAATAATGAAAATGGTGATATTTATGCTTATAATGATGGTGTATTTTATTTTGAAGCATTACCTTACAATGGTATATATGAAACTGTGATGGTTGTAGATAAGTTAGGAAATAATGTGTTGAATATTGATTCTTCCAATGAATTGGATAAAGCCTGCTTGTGGCATTGTCGTCTTGGACTTGTCAACAAGAAGCGCATAGCCCAACTCCAAAAGGATGGAGTTTTGGAATCATTCGACTTAAAGTCGGATGATACTTGCGAATCTTGTTTACTTGGAAAGATGACCAAGTCACCCTTCACTAGTACTTGTAAAAGGGGTGAAGGTCTGTTGGATCTCATACACACTGATTTGTATGGACCATTCAGAATCGCCACAAGGGATGCTAACCGCTTCTATGTGACTTTTACTGATGATTATAGTAGATATGGGTATATTTACTTAATCAAGCATAAGTCAAAAACTTTTGAAAAGTTCAAAGAGTTTAAGCAAGAAGTGGAGAATCAATTGGGTAGGAAGATAAAGATGTTGTGATCCGATCAAGGAGGAGAGTATCTTAGTATCGAGTTCCTTGACTATCTTAAGGAATGTGGAATTGTTTCACAATTGACGCCACCTAGGACACCACAGCTTAATGGTATGGCTGAGAAGCGCAATAGAACCTTGCTAGACATGGTT
The DNA here is from genome assembly GCF_052849685.1 of Lactuca virosa. Classification (NCBI taxonomy): domain Eukaryota; kingdom Viridiplantae; phylum Streptophyta; class Magnoliopsida; order Asterales; family Asteraceae; genus Lactuca; species Lactuca virosa. The sequence goes on from NC_136431.1 coordinate 191,882,201, forward strand.
CGTTCCATGATGAGTCGAGCTTCATTACCTACCTCATTCTGGGGGTATGCTTTAGAGACTGTCGCTCATATCCTTAATCTAGTCCCTACCAAAAAGGTGTCCAAAACACCTCACAAGATGTGGACAGGGAAAGTTCCCACTTTAGACCACATCAAAGTTTGGGGTTGCGAGGCTTTTGTGAGAAAAGAAACTCACGACAAGCTCGACCCGCGGAGTGAACGATGTATTTTCATTGGCTACCCGCAGAATTCCTTTGGATATCTCTTCTACAGACCGAGTAACCATGTTGTTCTCGTTGCGAGGAGAGGAGTATTTCGCAAGAGAGAACTCATAGGCCAAGGAAACAGTGGGAGGCAAATTGATCTTGAAGAGCTTCAAGAGTCAAGCGGTGAAGGAACCTCAAACACTAGCAATTAACCTGAGGAGGAAAGTCTGGTTGATCCTATTGACGAGTCCTTACCTCTGAGGCGTTCCAGTAGAGTTAGAAACTCACCTGAGTTTTATGATTTCCATATTACTACTGAAGGTGATACATTTATCAGTGATAGCATACTGGTAGATTTGGATGAACTTAACAACTACAAGGAAGCCATGGCAGGCCCCGAGTCTAAGAAATAGAAAGAGGCTATGGACAGCGAGATTCAGTCCATGTATGACAATCAAGTTTGGAACTTGGTTGATAATGTACCGGTTCGTAAGACAGTCGGGTTAAATATGGATCTTCAAGAAGAAGACCGACATGGATGGGAAAGTACACACATACAAAGCGCGACTGGTTGCGAAGGGCTTTACTCAAACTCTGGGAATAGACTGTGATGAGATATTCTCACCAGTAGCGAAGATTATATCTATAAGGATTATGTTGGCCAAAGTTGCATTTCATGATTATGAAATATGGAAAATGGATGTCAAAACCGCTTTCCTTAATGGAAAGTTGGCTGAAGATGTTCACATGATTCATCCAGAGGGTTTTGTCAATGCGAAGTACCCTAATAGAGTGTGTAAGCTTGAGAAATACATTTATGGATTAAAACAAGCATCTCGCAGATGAATCTTTTTTTGATGAGAAAGTCAAAGAGTTTGGATTTTTGACAAGCGTGGATGAGTCTTATGTATATGTCAAAGCTAGTGGGAGTATAGTGAGCTTTCTGGTATTGTATGTAGATGACATGCTGCTCACAGGAAATAACATCCCAACCTTGCAGGAGGTTAAGTACTGGCTTGGGAAATGTTTTGCTATGAAGGATCTCAGAGAAGCTGCCTATATCCTAGGGATAAGGATATTGATAGACAGGAGTAAAAGGCTAATAGGACTTAGTCAAAGTACCTACTTGGACAAGGTGTTGAAGCATTTCAGCATGTAGAACTCCAAGAAAGGTAACCTACCTATCCTAAGCAATACCAAACTGAGTAAGACTAAGAGTCCGAGTATATAGGCTAAAATATAAAAAATGAGTCATATACCATATGCTTCCGCAGTTTGTTCGATCATGTATGCTATGACTTGTACTCGCCCTGATGTGGCCTTTGCTTTGAGCATGGTCAGCAGATATCAAGGGAATCCTGGTAAAGCTCATTGGACTGCGGTTAAGAACATTCTCAAGTACCTGCGGAGGACTAAGGACTGGGTCCTTACCCTCGGTGGGAGTGATGACTTTAGAGTTACAGGGTATAGCGACGCCGGCTTTCAAACCGACAAAGATAATTTCTGCTCTCAGTCGGGCTGGGTGTTTACCCTGAATAGAGGAGCAGTGACATGGAAAAGTTCCAAGCAGGAGACTGTAGCTGACTCAACGTGTGAATCAGAGTACATAGCAGCAAGCGAAGCATCGAAGGAGGCAATATGGTTGAAAAACTTCATTGGAGACCTTGGAGTCATTCCATCCATAAAAGAGCCTATGGAGATTTTCTGCGATAATGAAGGGGCGGTTGCCTTAACCAAGGAACCGAGAGATCATGGTAGATCCAAACATATCGACAGAAAGTACCACTTTATAAGACATCAAGTAGAAGAAGGGCACCTCGTGGTAAAGGGGATATCGTCGGAGGACAACCCAGCAGATCCTCTTACAAAGGGACTGACTTAGGTTAAGCACTTGTAGCATGCAAGGGGCATTCAGCTAACAGACGATATTAGTTTTAGTGGTTAGATAAATAGAAACTTGTAATAGCTAAATTGTAATTGAAATTTGATGATTAAATAAAAGGAGTTTTATTTATAAGTAAAGTTACTATCTTGTGCCAATTATTTACTATTGTTTCACTTTGCATGTTTTGACTTCCAGAATAATAAAATTATGATTATTATTATTATTCAAACTATCCACAGTCGATCATACGCATGAAGTAAGTATGGAAGAAGGCTGTCATGAGTTGGCTTGTAGATTGTCTAAGGAGTTAGACATAGCAAGAGTACGCTACACCATTCATGAGTGCTCCTGAAATAAGATTTGAGTATTGGATTCAACCCGCGCTCACTTGAATTACTTCATGGAATTTATCACGAGTAATTGTGCGACGATAATATCATATAATCTTCAAACCAAGATATATGAGTTGTTGACTACGAGTTAATTGTGCATTAATGGCACGAAAACGCATCAGTAACTTGATGTTATAAAACGTGTCGTTGTGCATGATTTAATAAGTAGTTACTACAAGCATATAATGTCAAAGTTTATCTATTCCTTTAATCCTAAGAGGATTAAAAGCGATACCTTGGGCCCCTCGGTGATTCTGTTTTGACTTATGTGTCGGGCCCGGTCAGAACTAAATTGATGTGTTCAGTTATGTTCTATGTTAAACAAATCAGAAATCGGGAAACAAACTGCTGGACAATAAGTATGACATTGTTCCATGTATTTGTTTAGCTGATATCTTGAGAACAGAGGAGTATATGATCACTTATCTAAAGGATGCGTCACTGACTGAGTCAGAGTTGACAACGACTTTTGAAAGCTTACGATTTCTAAGTCGGATTCTAAAGTTACATTGGTAGCTATAGTTATTAGACCTATCCAAGTGGGAGACTGTTGGATTTGGTGTCTAAGCCCATAAATATAATTGGTATGTACTTGACCCGATTGTAGCATGGTCCCTTTTTGGGTTTCCTTCACCAGTGCAATTTGGTAGGAATGATTTTTGAGAATAAGGTTAGTTGTGATTTATTAATATATTATTAGTATAATATATTAATATTATTTAATTAGTATTGATCAAGAATTAATTTGGAATTAATTTTGTGATCAAAATAGACTAATTAAATATATGGGGATTGATTATGTAAATCAATCATTCTTGTAATGTGGACTAATGATCCATGACTAAATGGTTGGGCTAAACCAATAAGATAATCCATGGATAGTCCATGGAGGTTAACCAATGGAGCATAAGAATGTGAAAAGTCATGGAGCATTCGGGTTTACAAAGTGTAACCCTAGTGTTTGCCACATTATAAATAGTGCCCCCAATAGGCAAAATCGGCTACACACTCTTTGGAGTCAAGTAACTTATTCTCAAAAAGCCTCCTCTTGCATTTTGGTGTTTGTGAACCAATAGAGGCATCACACTTGAGTTGCTCAAGCTTTCAAAGGTCAAGAACTCTACCCCACTCAAGAGGTAAGCATCCAAACTAAGTTTTATATTATACAGCTTCTATTGTATGCTAGCTAGGGAGAATGCTTTGGAAAAAGAAAATGCATGTATAATTAGAGAAAACATAGATCCAAAGCAGTTAGGGTTGCATGTGCACCATAGGAGTGTTATAGTGCTCAAAACCCAACACGGATATGGGTGCCATACACGGGTGGAGCTCGGCAGACTTTGATGGAGGAGGCCCATAAGTCGAGGTTTTCCATTCACCCTGGGGCCACTAAGATGTACTTGGATTTGAAACTCGAATACTGGTGGCCCTGTATGAAGAGAGCTGTGGCATGGATAGTTGAGAGGTGTTTGACCTACCTCAAGGTCAAGCCAGAGCACCCGCGTCCTCATGGAAAGTTGCAGCCTTTGGAGATTCCTCTATGGAAATGGGAGCAGATTTCCATGCATTTTATCACCAAATTACCGAGGACTGCAAGGGGTGTCGATGCGATCTGGGTGATTGTAGATTGGTTGACGAAGAGTGCTCACTTCTTGGCTATAAGTGAGAGCTCTTCTGCGGAGAAGTTGGCTGAGGTCTATGTTTGTGAGGTGGTGGCACAACATAGGGTGCCAACATTGATAGTATCAGATCGTGATGTGCATTTTACTTCCAGGTTCTGGAAGAAATTTCAAGAGGAATTGGGTACCCGACTACATTTCAGCACCGCATACCACCCCCAGACAGACGGGCAGATTGAGCGGACGATTCAGACGCTCGAGGACATGCTGCGCGCATGTGTTATGGACTTCGGTGGGAGTCGGGACTCCTACCTGCCTTGGCTGAGTTTTCATACAACAACAGCCATCACTCCAGTATTGGGATGTCTCCCATTGAGCTCTTATACGGGAGAAGGTTCCGGACTCCCATCTGTTGGGGGGAGGTCGGGCAGAGAGTGATGGGGAGCACTGAGATAGTGCTCAAACTCTTTAGAAGAGTTACGCGGATCAAAGACTGCTGACGGCCCAAACTCTTTAGAAGAGTAACGTACATCAGAGACGTTCCGAACTAGAGTTCCAGATCGACGATTTTGTCCTCCTGAAGTTATCCCCATGGAAAGGGGTGATCCGATTCAGGAAGATGGGCAAGTTAGGCCCTAGATACATTGGTTCATTCAGAGTGATTGCTTGAGTATGCAAGGTAGCTTATCGGTTAGAGCTATGCGGAGTGAGCCAGATCCATAACACCTTCCATGTATCCCAGCTGAGGAAGTGTGTAGCCGATGAGACGGCAGTGGTCCCTTTAGAGGACATTCAGGTTGATGGTCGCCTGAACTACATTGAGAAGCCGGTGGCGATTTTGGATAAGAAGGTGAAGGTCTTGAGGAATAAAGATATGCCCTTGGTTAAGGTTCAGTGGCAGCGTCGGAGGGGATCCGAGTGAACTTGGGAGTCGGAGTCTGAGATGCGTGAGCAGTACCCAGAGCAGTTTCCGAAGAATGACTTCGAGGGCGAAGTCTGATTCTAGTGGGGGAGAATTGTAACATCCCGACTCCCAGGTATAAATTTAAATTGTTTTATATTCATTTTGACAGGGAAACTCGACGAGTTGGAGGCCTCAACTCGTCGAGTAGAGATTGAGATAGCCGCATGGATTTTAGAGTCAACTCGACGAGTTGGAGGACCCAACTCGACGAGTAGGAGTTGAGCGTGAAAACCCTAATTTTTAGGATTTGCACCCTATTTAAAGGACCTTAAGTCCTTTACCCCACCTCCCTCATCACCTTATCACCCTGCGAGAAACCCTATCCGAGCTATATTCCACTGTGAGAGAGAGAGAGAGAGAGAGGCTAAGAGTGTGTGTTTTGGTGCATTCTTTGAAGGAACTTGAGGAATATAAGGCTTGGAACAAGAAGGAGTCTTTGGATCCGGCATCTATTCAGTGTTTACGACCATTTGAAGGTAAAAAGCCATTACCTTGATCACTTGTTTGTTAGATCTCTCCATTTGAGGGTTTATGGCCATTTTTCTCACTTTCTTGAGTCATTAGTGGTTTTGAGATTACCTTGAAGCTAAGACTTCAGATCTAGACATTATTAGGCCCTTTAGGCCTAAAGACTCAAGCTTTATCAAGCTTTGGCTAACTTCCATGCCTTGAACCCTTTGTTGAGCTTTGTTTTGGCAAACTTAGCCCTAGATTCCATGCATGGACGTAAAGCTTGCAGCTTTACGTGGTATTTCGGCCTCAGAAGGCTAGATCTGGAGTTTGGGGCTTTAGTCTCGCTTAAAAGCTTTTGAATGAGTGATTAGGGTTGGTTAGCCAACTCGACGAGTTGGTTAGGGTTTTCCCCATTATCCTGGATGGTGTGAAAACTCGACGTGTTGATGAGACAACTCGGCGAGTTGAGTTGGATTTTTCCCGATTTTTCTGAGAACAGGAGAAACTCGACGAGTCACATAGATGCACTTGACGAGTTGGGTCAACATGGACTGTTGACTTGAGCGTTGACTTCCGTTGACTTTTAGGGTTTGGTCAAGTTGTGGACTTTGGAGACCATGGAGGGGTAAATGGTCTTTTACCCTTTTCGAGAATTAGTAAGGGGGGGGGGGTTAGCTTAACATCTTTAGATTTGTTGTTATAAATTGTTAATTAGAGATGAATATGATATATGTAGGCGGAGTCTAGACCGACCGTTGAGCACGTGACATACTTGCATTACTGATGAGGTGAGTCTTCTCACTATACTTACCTGAGTGGTAATATTGTGTGACCGGAGGGTCTTGCCTGAGTTATTGACCGGAGGGTCTTATGTGCTTACACTGAGTTATGTGATATATTATGCATTCTGTCTTTGTGATTTATGATGTATATTATTCTATGCCTTATCGAGTTAGGACCAGAGGGCCGTTATTGAGATATAGCCATGAGAGGCTAATTATTTGTGTGTGGTATTTTGGGGAACTCACTAAGATTTGTGCTTACAGTGTTGTGTGAAATGTGTTTCAGGTACATCTCAGGATCGCGGGAAGGCACCGGCATGATTATACACACCAGCTAGTTGATTGTGTTTTTGGAGGATTCTGGGATAATGTTAAACAGTTATTGTTTTGTGTTTGGAACAATTTTCAAAGTTGGGTTTTGAGAAGTGTTAACTATGTTTTGTGTGAATTTAAAAATGAAAAATTTATTTGAAAATTTAGAGTGTTACACCTGTCCACATCTCATGAGGTGTTTTGGCAACCTTCTTTATTAGAACAAGATTTATGATATGGATGGTTGTCTCTAAGGCATAAACCTATAAATGAATAGGAAGATAAGCTCGAATCATCATGGAACAAACCATATCTAGTAATGTTCGATTACGCCTCTCAGCCACACCATTCAATTGTGGTGTTCTGGGAGGAGTCAATTGTGAAGCAATTTCACATTCCTTAAGATAGTCGTGGAACTTGATACTAAGATACTCACCACCTCTGCCAGATCTAAGCATCTTTATCTTCCTGTCTAATTGATTCTCGACCTCGTGCTTAAATTATTTGAAATTTTCAAAGGTTTTGATTTATGTTTGATTAAGTAGATATAACCATATCTGCTATAATCATCTATAAATGTCACATAGTATTGATTAGCATCCCTTGTAACAGATCTGAACGGCCCACATACATCCGTATGGATGAGGTCCAACAATCCTTCACCTCTTTTACATGTTCCAGTGAAAGGTGATTTTTCATTTTTCCCAATAGACCAAATTCACATTCATCATCTCTTCTTAGATCAAATGATTCAAACAGTCCATCCATTTAGAGTTGGGTGATACGTTTCTTATTTATGTGCCCAAGACGACAATGCCACAAGCATGCCTTTTCCACACCATTAGAAGAATCAATATGAAACACACTATTTCCTAGGTTATCAACACAAGTGACAGTTTCATAGACACCATTACAAGGTAAAGTTTGAAGTAAAAACACCATTTTCATAAGAAGAAATAAATCCAATATCATTAGCAAATGAATATCTAAAACCTTTTCTGAACAATGCATGAAATGAAATAATGTTTCGAGTCATATCTGACGAATAACAACAATTCAACAAATCAACCCTAACACCACTACAAAGTATAAGTTCATAAGTACCTATTTTGGTAAAAGGTTAAGTTCGCCTATTCCCCATGATCAGGTTCAACCTTCCATGCTCTACTTCCTCACTTTCTCTTAGCCCCTGCAAATCAAAACAAATATGGAAACCACATCCTGTGTCAAGGACCAAAAAATGAGAAAGTTGTGTGTTATTGACTTGAATAGTGTAAATACCTGAAGAGGACGGCTTGATATTTCCATTTTTCAACTCCTGCAAGTATTTGGGGCAACTTCTTCTCCAATGCTCTTTTTCACCACAATGGAAACAAGTAGCCTCTTTGGGATTACTGATTGCATGGGACATCAAACTTGGGCTTCGTCATGGAACCACTACTAGAACCTCCAGTATGGGCCTTCCCTTTCCAATTGTATTGGGAAGAAGCCTTTCCCTTTTTCCCTTTTCCAATACCAATGGCCAGGACAGGGGCACTTGTTGGAGAAGGAACATGAGTTTTCTTCATCCCTGACTTAGCAGTTTTCAACAAGTTGTGGAGCTAGGTCAATGTCGTTTCTATGTTGTTCAAATGATAAGTTAAAGTAAACTGATCATAAATAGGAGTCAAAGAGTTGAGGACCATGTCAATGGACAACACCTTTTCAAACAACACATTGAGCCTTTCCAACTTCTCCACATATCTCTGCATTCTTTGTACATGAGCACAAACAAAGTCTCCTTCCTTTAACTTGCATGCCATGAGAGACTTGACCACTTCATAGCGTTCTTGTCTCGCTTTCTTATGAAACTTTTCAGCAAGATCAATGCACATTTCATAAGGCAAATAGTCCACATAGAACTTTGCCAACTCTGGTGCCATAGTGGCCACCATGATGCAAGTGACCTTAGTGGCATCATCAGAGTGTTTGTCGTGGAAAGCAATTTCCTCGGGAGTAGCGGTGGATTCATCGATTTCAACAAGAGTTTTTTTGAGAACCTATTTCTTTTTCTTGTACTGGAGAGTCATCTTCAGATTTCACATCCATTCCTTGTAGTTCGGACAAGTTAGTTTCTCTTTTGACAAAATCGAGAGTAGAGTGAAGTTTGAGTGGGGATTGGTGGTTTGAGTAGTAGTGAGATCACTGGTTCCAGACATCGATATAAGGAGATATAGTTTTTAGTTAGTGATATAGAACCTGAATATTTTAACCTAAAATAAATATTAATGTCTAGGATCCAAAATACAATTCATAATAAAGAAAAATGGACGCCGTAATCTAATTACGAATTTATCATGGTAGGTAATACAAATTTACCAGTTTCAATATAATATGAAATCCTAGATCAATTGAGATTCATTGAATCTTATCAATGACATGTTTAATTTCAAATTATTCTCTTCAATTTGTGACTGGGATACCGAGGATCACAAACAAGATGTGAATAACCATGTAAACCTGTTAGACAACCTCATGATAATTTATCATATCAAATTGATGTGCTAGTAAACCACACATGCTTCACCAATAATGATAATTTTCAATTTGTCCATTACTCAAATTTATAGTCCCAAATTAGTGTGCTGGTGAACCACACATACTCCACTAACGACTTATAAAGAGTGATGTGTGCTTTCATGGATTAGCATACATTTCAGATTTTTCCTAAAGTAACTAGAGTGAGTTTTTTAAAGTGGGTTCTAGTACTATATAGCATCATACTTTTAATGAGGTTATGTCCTTTCAAATCCGTTTGACTAACAACCCTCCACCATACAAGGGAGCAACGAGCAAGAATGGACACCCCTTCAACGATCATTTTATAGGTCGTTTACTTAACCCCCTCCCCCCTTAGAGTATGACTTCGTGAATGAGGCGTACTACCGATTTGACTGGCTTTTTCTTATGCATATAGTATTAAACAATTAATATTTCATAGTACAAGGTGTATTTTAAACTTTTCAAAATACTAGGTCTAAAATTAATTTTTGAAATTAAATAAACAAATAATTAATTAATTTTAACCAATTAATGATTTACCAATTATCTTTAAACTAACCAATTAATTAAATTAATTTAAATCATTAGGGATTAAACAATTATATTCAATTAAACAATTAATAAAATAATTCAAATTTAATCATAATCCTCAACCCTCTAATTTTCGTAAAAATGGATAAGGGTTACCAGGTTTTAATTATTCAAATTTTAAAGCCTTTAAAATAATAATTTAAAGAAACCAGAACCCCTAAGGCAAATCCTAGAACTTTTGAAAATAGGGTAGGGAGGCTAGGGTTTCATGGAACCCTAGAAATGTCGAAATTTCCAAGTTATAGAGTTTATTTTTGATAAACCCTAATTTAATCAATTAATTTAATGCACGAATCAACAGAAAACAATGGCCCTGAAACCACTGTTGGATTTTCTAGGTTATAAAAACTACATGTAAGCGGAAAAACACTTAATCCTTAAGTTCACATGCAACCTAGAATGGATCTATGTTTTATCTGTTCATAGCAACATACAAATAAATATCAAGAACCCTAAGGAAGCCCTATTATCATCAAAATACACATAGGAATATTATTACATACCTTTTGATTATTGTAGAAAATAATCACACCAAAATCTTCTTGAAGTTCCTTAGAAAGGAAGCACCAAAGCTTAGTGCCTCTAATAGCTTGTACCCAAAACCCTAACAACTAGAAGACTTGAGGAGGGAGGAGGAGAGGGAGTAGAATTTTGGCTCTAGCCTTCCAGGAGAAATGGTGGACGAAAATAGGTACCATGTCCTATTTATAACTAACTAGGCGAATACTCGCGCGTTGTGCAGAAATACCTATATAGTTAAAATCTTTACAAATATATGTTTTCTTAAATATAACATTAACATGTTGTTAAATTTGATATAATAATTCGTATGCTAAGTTGATATAATATATTGATTATTTTGCATTATATGATAATATATACATCTATTAAAACTGCATAATCTCAATCGTTTGAATGACTCTACCCGCGAGTTATTCATGAATAATATTAAATATAATATATGGTTTAATGTTATTTATAGTTGTTGTTATTGTTAATTAATTTGTTAAATATATTATCTTAATGTTTTAATTTCTATCTTTGCAATTATTTAAAACATCAAACATTGTTTTTTGTTTTTAAAGATAACAATATAATCATTTATATAAAGTTATTTTTAAATATTGTAATTGTAAATTATTTTAAGTTGCTTATTTAAAAACTTTTAATTATTATAAAAATATATTTAGGAAATATTTTTGTTAAATTAAGATTACAATTTCGTTTTTGCATTTAGCACTACAATTTATCACTTTCAACTATTCACAAAATATTCTTTGGGTTTTCTAAACGGAACTGAAATTTATATTTAAGTTGACCCTATAATGTTATATTTAAATTAACATTTTAAGTATTTTATCCAAACTGTTCAAAAATTATAGTTTTAAACTGATAATGGTTTACTTACAACAACATATTAAATTTATTAAATTAAGTATTATATGTTAAAAGTTAAAGACATAAATTTATAAGTAGAAGTAAATATATTATTTTAATATTGAAAATTTAGTTTATTTATGATTACACTTTAGGTTTGGTATTTATTTAACCTTATTAACCAGCTTATAATCATTATTAGAAAGACACTACAATTAATCACTTTTAACTATTTACAAAATATTCTTTGAGTTGTTTAAGTTGAACTAAAACTTATATTTAAGTTAACCCTGTAATGTTATATTTAAATTAACAATTTAAGTATTTATCCAAACTTTTCAAAAGATGTAGCTTTAAAATGATAATGGGACACATACAACAACATATTAAAACTAATAAATTAAGTACAATATATTAAAAGTTAAAGACAACTTTATAAGTAGAAGTAAAGTTATTATTTTAATATTGAAATTTATTTTATATATGATTACACTTTAGGTTTGATATTTATTTAACCTTATTAACCAACTTATAATCATTATTAGAAAGAAATTGAAAATAATGGGAGTTTCAAATGAATGTGGTGAAAGGAAAAATGCTTTCTTTATATATATATATATATATATATATATATATATATATATATATATATATATATATATATATATATATATATATATATATATATATATATATATAAGGAACCCTTGAAACCCGAATTTGAACAATATAATAATATATTTCCAATTGGAAATTATCTAAGCCCTTATTTATCTAATACGATTATTCTAAAAACCCTAAAGGGCTTAGCCAAAACCGGCCACCCTAAGGATGTTCTAGAAACCCTCTCTTTTTAAACTAGTGAACAATTACATCTTGGCCCCTGCACTTCTAATTAATTCTAATTAACCCGAAATTAATCCCAATCAATTTATGATTAATTGTTAATTAATTATTACTATCTCAAGTTAATATATTAATCATATAATATTTTAATAAATCCTTTATTTTAATTTCTAATTAATTTATTAATCATATAATAAATCAACAAATCAACCTCTCTCTCCAAAAGTCATTCTATTTAGTTACAAGTGCCACACCTCCTGCTCGTCCTTCGGCGGAAACACCGAGCAGTGTGACCGTATAAAGAGCGCCAATCTTACTTACCTGAGAATATATGCATTTTGAAAGTAAACATAATGTTGGTGAGTGCACGAGTTTTTATTTTTGAATCTTTTTAAGAATCCTTTTCTTTGAGAAAACCTTTCTTAATTATTGACCTAACTTTCTATCTTTTTAAGATATCCAACGATCCTAACGTCTTTTAATTAGGATAAATTTTATTAATCATAATTTACTATCTTTTTAGGATATCTAACGATCCTAACATATGTTAATTAGGATATCTTTTATTAATCCTAATTTACTATCTTTTTAGGATATCTAACTATCCTAATGTATTTTAATTAGGATATCTTTTATTAATCCTAATTTACTATCTTTTTAGGATATCTAACGATCCTAACGTATTTTAATTAGGATATCTTTTTTTAATCCTAATTTACTATATTTTTAGGATATCTAACGATCCTACTGTATTTTAATTAGTATATCTTTTATTAATCCTGATTTACTATCTTTTTAAGTTATCTAACGATCCTAATGTATTTTAATTACCATTCCAGGCATCCCTAATAATAATTTAAACTCTAAGGCAATTTTTAATGTATTATCGTGAGCCCCTATAATCGACGCTATGACCGTAAATGTACCCCAAATCACGACGATTCATCAGGCGCCGAATAGTAACTAGTATGGAATGTATCATGTCGGTATTATAGCTAGCAATCGCAGGTGGGGTTGTCATAGCCCCGTATCGATCTATACATAACTTCCTAGCTCCCGCAAGACTAACGATTATATGTATTGGGGATATGCCGAATTTTAATCAAGGATTTTGGATGATTAACCAACTCACTAATGCATTAACCCTAGGCTTTTATCTTTTATCTTTTAATCTTTTATCTTACCATAGTTACCCCTATGCATATATATATATATATATATATATATATATATATATATATATACACACACACACACACATCACACTATCTTTGTATATACCTCTCTCCCAGGTATATATCATCAAATCGTTTTTGTATATATATATATATATATATATATATATATATATATATATATATATATAGTTTTTATATATAGGTATTTGATAATTGTATTTATGATCTCATAAGTATCTGATATATATAAATCGTCATATATATACCCTATATATGGTTATTTTAACATGATATTTAGGAAGAGTAACAACTAAGTACTGTGCATATCCTAAATCTTGTCTAACATAACTCCTAGGTACTAAGGTTTCCTAGGGATTTGGTCATTATAACATCTAGGTAACACCTACTCCTAAATTATTGGGCATTATAACATTTGAACATAATATCATAGCTTAAAACTATGCATAATATCTGTAGTTATACTATCCTAAGGCATCTAGCTTATTATAAACGGATTTGACATTTATAAAATAAATATTTTATTAAAACCATTTGATAATCATGTATTCCCCCTAAAAACATTTAAAACAGTAAAATAGGGGTTGTGAACTCACTCTAGTAACGTATCGAGAAGCACCCGAACCGCTGCAATCAGAGTCTCTCGTCATCAAGAGGGCATCAAAGTATCGAGAGAGAGAGAGAGAGTGTGTGTGTGTGTGTTTGAAGATTGGTTTGAGATGAAAAACTAGGAAGCAAAGAGCTCTATTTATAGTGGTGGTGCGTGTCGGGCACTTTCCTGTGCGGCGTGCACTCGCTTCGTGGCCCATCCAAATCTTGCCACATGTTACCCTTCTGGTGGTCCATGTTTCCAAATCTCCGAAGAATCTGGGGGTCAGACGTGCGCGAAGGGCATTACGCGCACATTGACGCACACCTTACTTCCTTTTTAAAAATCCATATTTTCTTCCTATGAATTTTGTTTCTTACCCTCTTTATATATAAGTGTAGCTCTTTCCTAGAACTACAACTTTCCTTTAGGTTGCGTCGTCAAATTTTAACTTTCATTTTTAACCCACATTTTTATATTTTATAAAAACCGTATCTCCTTCATATGACTTCCATTTTTGCCGTTCTTCCTTTCAAAGTTCTTGTCTCTTGCTATACTACAAATTTCCTTTTCGTAGTGTTAGCCGACACTCAACGAGTCTCTTTTTGCCATTTTGGCGTTAATAGCGTTATTAACGTGGTTGGTTTCTATTCGTTATAAAACCATAACTCTTCCAATCATAGTTAGAATTTCTCGAAGTTTATATTTTTGGGATCACTAGGTCGTGTATTTTCCAAATATACTAACCATTTTAACTTTTTGATTACTTTATTTTCGACTCGACTTTCCATATTATATTTCAATATGGGAAGTTTTTATCCTTATTAGTCGATCCTAACTCCTAATAACAATTAATGATGAAAAACTCTTAATTGTTACATTCTCCCCCTGGTTTAGGAATTTTGTCATGGAAATTCGAGTCTTATCTAAACTTTAAACGGGGAAACTAGTTTCTTATAAAGGAATTCGATTAATTAAAATTCCTTTTTAGTTTTCTACTTCTAATTCTTTAACTTCATCATTAGCATCTAACATTTACCTTTTTGAAATCCTACCTGATCCTATTTTTGAAATCCTACCTGATCCTATTTTAAATCTACAGTTAAAATTAACTCTTTAAAACATTAAACTTCGAGGATTCCTATTATCCTCGGAAAAATATTACATTTTTTTGTGGGGTTTCCTTTCCCTCTCATTCCTATTTCTTTTATTTCCTGTATTCCTTCACTAGAATTGCTCTGCACTATGTCATGCCTTTCCACACTCCTTGCATTTGAAATCTTCACAACTACCGAGTTGGTGCAATCAACACTGTTGGATTAGGTGTCTAAGCCCATAACTATAATGGGTATAAACTTAAATTGATAGCAGTACATTCCTTTTGGGTTGCCCTCAAACCTAGCAATTAGACATGATGATTTTTTGGAGAGAGAGGTTGAATTATTATTTGATTAATAAATAGAAATAAATAAGTTATTAATATATTATGATAATAATATATTAATTAGAAATAGTAATATTTAATTAGTCAGAAATTAATTGGAACTACTTTTGGGATTAATGAAATTAATTAAAAGTTCAGGGTCTAAAGTGAAATTGTTCAATAGTTGAACAAAAGGCTCTAGAACCTTCCACCAGGAGGGTGGACGATTTCAAGGGAATAAATATGGAGCTGGATAATTACCAATTTGAAATATTATTGTTATATTCAGACTAGGGTTATACAGGGTTTCCTTGTACCACTATATAAATGACCCTAGCCCTTCATATTTCCACCACTCATGCTCTTAGAGAGATATACGAAATTTTGCTTCCCCCTCTCCTCTCTCCATAATCTTCCTCTTGCTAGCTTGGGTGTGATTCCACTAGAGGCACGACATTTGTGGTGCTTGCTTCCAAGAGATCTTTCAAAGGGAATTTCTAGTTGTTTGCTATAGAAACTAAAAGGTATGTTACCCTAAACCTTTTCTTTAGTAATTTCGAAAATATACTAGGGTTCTTAGGGTTTCTTTTGATGTTCAAATTTTAGGTTCAATAGTGAAAACATCGATCTTGTTTTAGGTTGCATGCATACTTAAGAGTTTTAAGTTTGTTTTCTTATGCCTAAAACCCATCACACACTTACTGCACAGGGGAAATCTTCCCAAGTATCCTTTTGGGGAACAACCGTTGGAGGTTTCCTTTCCTCCTTTCTCTTGTATAAGGGTCGGCTTGGTCCTTCCTTGTTGATTTTTCCCCATTTTCTTCCAAATTCCCTGACCTTAATCATGCAATCTAGGAATTTGGTTTCCCTAAAGTGAAACGCTAGCTGCTAGTCCTTGGAGATATGTACTGATTTTCTTGCTCTTTAAGCCAATCAGTTCGAAGCATACCGTGGCTAGGTCCTCACGGTGTATGGTGTAGTAGGCTAGACTGGACTTCCAAGTGATAACTAACTGAATTCGTGTTCTAATTAGGCCATATCTCTCGTAGAACAAAATTCTTTTATCATTTGCCTTTTCAACTCTTCCTAAGAGATTGCATAGGATGCATCTACTCCTAAGGCTTTCACTTGGATACTCCACCAGATGAGGGCCTTTCCCATAAGTATGCAAGTTACAAACTTTACCCTAACCTCCTTATTACACCTAATCTCTATCCCTTTGATCCAGTGGATCAAACCATTTACTCATTCATCTCCATAGAAGGATCTTGGCTTACTACGAAGAAAATCTTGGTAGGTTTTGTTGGATTAGGTGTCTAAGCCCATAACTATAATTGGTATGTACTTGACCCGATAGTAGCATGGTCCATTTCGGGTTGCCTTCACCAGAACAATCTGATAGGATGGATAATTGAGAAAGGGGTTATTGTGATTTATTAATATATGATAAGAATAATATATTAATTGAGAAATCATATTATTTAATTGGTATTGATCAAGAATTAATTTGGAATTAATTTAGTGATCAAAAGAGACTAATTAAATTAACGTGGACTGATTATGTATGGTTTGGGCTAATGATTCATGATTAATTTGTAATGGGCTAAGCTTATGTGAAAGTCCATAAGTTATCAGTCCAAGTAAGTTATGGATCATAAGCCTAAGTGTAAGAATTAGGGTTACATATAACTCTTGGAATTCTACACTATATATGTAACCCACTAAAGCCAAAAATCGGACCAAGGGTGGATCATTCTAAGAGATGGACGATTTTGTGTGCTCCATAACCTTTCCACACTCCTTGCATTTGAAATCTTCACAACTACCGAGTTGGTGCAATCAACACTGTTGGATTAGGTGTCTAAGCCCATAACTATAATGGGTATAAACTTGAATTGATAGCAGTACATTCCTTTTGGGTTGCCCTCAAACCTAGCAATTAGACATGATGATTTTTTGGAGAGAGAGGTTGAATTATTATTTGATTAATAAATAGAAATAAATAAGTTATTAATATATTATGATAATAATATATTAATTAGAAATAGTAATATTTAATTAGTCAGAAATTAATTGGAACTACTTTTGGGATTAATGAAATTAATTAAAAGTTCAGGGTCTAAAGTGAAATTGTTCAATAGTTGAACAAAAGGCTCTAGAACCTTCCACCAGGAGGGTGGACGATTTCAAGGGAATAAATATGGAGCTGGATAATTACCAATTTGAAATATTATTGTTATATTCAGACTAGGGTTATACAGGGTTTCCTTGTACCACTATATAAATGACCCTAGCCCTTCATATTTCCACCACTCATGCTCTTAGAGAGATATACGAAATTTTGCTTCCCCCTCTCCTCTCTCCATAATCTTCCTCTTGCTAGCTTGGGTGTGATTCCACTAGAGGCACGACATTTGTGGTGCTTGCTTCCAAGAGATCTTTCAAAGGGAATTTCTAGTTGTTTGCTATAGAAACTAAAAGGTATGTTACCCTAAACCTTTTCTTTAGTAATTTCGAAAATATACTAGGGTTCTTAGGGTTTCTTTTGATGTTCAAATTTTAGGTTCAATAGTGAAAACATCGATCTTGTTTTAGGTTGCATGCATACTTAAGAGTTTTAAGTTTGTTTTCTTATGCCTAAAACCCATCACACACTTACTGCACAGGGGAAATCTTCCCAAGTATCCTTTTGGGGAACAACCGTTGGAGGTTTCCTTTCCTCCTTTCTCTTGTATAAGGGTCGGCTTGGTCCTTCCTTGTTGATTTTTCCCCATTTTCTTCCAAATTCCCTGACCTTAATCATGCAATCTAGGAATTTGGTTTCCCTAAAGTGAAACGCTAGCTGCTAGTCCTTGGAGATATGTACTGATTTTCTTGCTCTTTAAGCCAATCAGTTCGAAGCATACCGTGGCTAGGTCCTCACGGTGTATGGTGTAGTAGGCTAGACTGGACTTCCAAGTGATAACTAACTGAATTCGTGTTCTAATTAGGCCATATCTCTCGTACAACAAAATTCTTTTATCATTTGCCTTTTCAACTCTTCCTAAGAGATTGCATAGGATGCATCTACTCCTAAGGCTTTCACTTGGATACTCCACCAGATGAGGGCCTTTCCCATAAGTATGCAAGTTACAAACTTTACCCTAACCTCCTTATTACACCTAATCTCTATCCCTTTGATCCAGTGGATCAAACCATTTACTCATTCATCTCCATAGAAGGATCTTGGCTTACTACGAAGAAAATCTTGGTAGGTTTTGTTGGATTAGGTGTCTAAGCCCATAACTATAATTGGTATGTACTTGACCCGATAGTAGCATGGTCCATTTCGGGTTGCCTTCACCAGAACAATCTGATAGGATGGATAATTGAGAAAGAGGTTATTGTGATTTATTAATATATGATAAGAATAATATATTAATTGAGAAATCATATTATTTAATTGGTATTGATCAAGAATTAATTTGGAATTAATTTAGTGATCAAAAGAGACTAATTAAATTAACGTGGACTGATTATGTATGGTTTGGGCTAATGATTCATGATTAATTTGTAATGGGCTAAGCTTATGTGAAAGTCCATAAGTTATCAGTCCAAGTAAGTTATGGATCATAAGCCTAAGTGTAAGAATTAGGGTTACATATAACTCTTGGAATTCTACACTATATATGTAACCCACTAAAGCCAAAAATCGGACCAAGGGTGGATCATTCTAAGAGATGGACGATTTTGTGTGCTCCATAACCTCTCTCATTATTATCCATTTGTTCATGGTGTTTGTGACTTGTTTGAGGCATCAAACTTGAGGTGCTAAGCTCTTGAAAGGCCAACAACTACAAGCTACAAATAAGAGGTATTCTTCAAACTAGTTTTATGATTCATGTACTGTGTTTGTATGCTAGATAGGTTCATGCTTTGGATAATTTTGTTGCATGTATAACTTGAGAAAACTTAGATCCAAAGCTATTAGGGTTGTATGTGCACCATAGGAGTGTTATAGTACCTAAAACCCAACAGGTTTGGCTACCTTCCTTGTTGCTTCCTTTTCCATGGTTAACTCTGAGATTCTCCAATGCATCAAAGACTTGATTTTGAATCATGGTTTGGATGCGGTTGGGTTTAACATGGTTAACATAGCAGGTTTGTTTTCCAGAAACAACGGACGAGAGGATTATTGGGCTTTACCTAAGGGGTCAATTATATTCCCTATTTTTAGGGTACTTATACTTGCTCTCTTAGCAACCTATCTACTTATCGCTTTTATTATTATTTTCTATTTGGGATTTTTGGATTTACTATTGGTAACATAGTTTTTGTTGCTTTCCTTGCAACTTACTGATTATAGCATGTTCTCGTTGCTTCCATATCAGCTTACTATTGCTTTCCTATCAACTTACTAATCATAGCATGTTTTCGTTGCTTTCCTAGAAACTTACTTTTGCTTTCCTAGCAACTTACTGTTGCTTTCCTAGGAACTTACTGATCATAGCATGTTGTCGTTGCTTTCCTAGCAACTTACTGTTGCTTTCCTAACAACTTACTAATCATAGCATGTTGTCGTTGCTTTCCTAGCAACTTACTATTGCTTTCCTAGCAACGAAGTTCCTTCTTCCTTGTCATAAACTTTGACTCCTAAAGGCTTTTATTATTTTAGGGAATTCAGAGGTTCAAATTGTCAAAAAAGAAAAATCGTGCTTGTGAGCGTAGGGCACATGATCCGCACGTCACGCACAGACAGCAGATAAGCATAAAATTCGATTTTTGGCTTCATTCGAACAATCCTTTTGTCTTTATCTGCTTTGTCGCTATCGGGGCCCACACACACGACACACACATGGCGTGCCTGCTTCCTTTTGTCGATTTCTTCATTTCATTCGATCTTTCTACTACAAGGTAACTACTATGCTTAATCCTAAAATTTTTGAGTCTTTAGGGTTTTTACAGGATTTTATCAATTTGCGAATTTTGTTTGTATTTTGTGAAATTGATGAGTAATATAGCATCCTATACTACCGATTTTAGTTCTTATATACTCAATTTTTGTCACACCCCCAAACCAGAACGGCGGAAACGTCTGAGGGCGGATGACTTCATGTACAGTATCATAACAATTGAATATGAATGAAACATAGCAACCAAACATCATACATTACAATATACCAATATTTCATTGTTTTACAAATTATACTTGTTTAACAATTACACAAAAATAACATAAAGTGGGATTGCTCAAAAGGTAGTAAAATAATCCAGATCCAAGGCTCGAGTACCTGTTCACAGAGTCCCTGAGAATACAAGTCGTTTTGAAAAGCGTCAATATAGAATGTTGGTGAGTTCATAAGCATGTTTTTAGAAAAACTTTGTAATATCGTTGCTTATAATAAGTTTTAAAACTCTAGAAAATCCAATATTTTCTATAAAAAGTAGTTTGTGAGTCTCGTTCTCAAATCATGTATAGTTGTGTGTAGTGTTGAGATCATGTAAGAAAATGTTTTCCCAGAAAATCCTGTAGTTTCTGTTATACAAAAGTTGTGGTCTTAAAACCCTAAGACCTGCGTGGTGAAATTGTGTTTAAAGTATTCGACCCGTAGTTGGTTACAAATCAAAGGTGTGTCCCGCGTAAATTTTTAAATAATATAGTTATATTCTAGGTGAGTCGTTATAACCATACTAATATAACGGAGTGCCTGTCTTGACGTTCTTCAGGCGTCGGTTTCAAAGAAGACATTTGTCACCCGAGATTGGGCTGTCTAACTGTAGCGAACAGCTCAGGTGTGTGGTGTCAACTCCGTATAGATCTATACACAAATTCCTGCTCTCCCTCCAGGAGACTCTGGTTATAACTACTACAGGACTTTCGGTGTACGTTAAAATAGGTACGGTGAAGTTGCGTCTCACTAGAATCCTAACAGAAATTTACGCTAATAGTTAATCCCATTATTTAATATTATAAATAACGTTAATTGTATATATGCCAAGATGTTTCGTTTTTATCACGTATGCCGAGGATAACCCATTTTTAAATCATATTGTCAGCGATGGTCCAATATTACTGAAAATGACAAAAATGACCCAACTTTATAAAATATAAATTTAGGCCCATAGTTATCCAAAATTCCATAAGCGGCCCAAAAGGTCAATAATGGCCCATAATTACCATAAATGGTCGAAAATGGCCCAATATTGTCATAATTGTTGAAAACGACCCATTTCTATTAAAATACTCATTTAAGGCCCATTTTTATAAAAGTGTTCAAAATTGGCCCATGTTTGCGAAATAGTTCGTTTTCGGCCCATTTTAAATAAAAATGTCATATTTCACCCGAACTTGTTATATGTTTCATTTTCGGCCCGTTAAAATGTCGTATTTGGCCCAAACTTTTTATATGTTTCATTTTCGGCCCATTTTAATTTGAAAACATCATAAATGGTTTATTTTTACTAAAAGTTCAATTTTAGTCCAAAAATACTGAAAATGACATAAAAGGCCTATTTATATCAAAAATGACCATTTTTGCCCATTAATGCCGAAAATGTGATTAAAGGCCCATTTTTCACTCTATCGTCAAATATGGTCCCTTTTTATATTTTCTTTAGTTTGATAGTGAGTTTTTAAACATACTTAACCTTGTTAACCAAACATGAGAAGTTACATAAGGCAACTTATTCCAACAACTTCAAGACTTGTATGAATCTCGAGTTTTATGGAGCTTGTGGTATAATAGCACAACATTTAAAACACACAAAACATGTAAAACATACCATACAAGCAATTATACAAAGATTTAACAAGACCTTGACTTGTATCCTCCCCCAAAAGAAAGGAAAACTCGAAAATAGGGGGTAAGAAGCTCACCTTGGGCTTGATCGGTTTTGAAGAGGAATGTAGAGGTGATTCTCGGCCTTAGCTTGCTATTGTTGGATTAATGTCTAATTCCATAACTATAATTGGTAAGATTTGACCCGACCCGGCATGGTGCATTTGGGTTGCATGGCATCATGCATTTGGATAGACTATAATGAGAGAAATAACACTTAAGGTTGGTTAATATATTATAAGTTCTAATATATTAATAAGGTTATTTAATTAGTATTGATCAAGAATTAATTTGGAATTAATTAAGTGATCAAAAGGAGACTAATTAAATATATGGGTTGATTGTGTAAATCATTCATTCTTATATATGTGGGCTTGTGATCCAAGATTTCTTATGTTGGACTAAGTCCATGGGGTGACCCATAGATACTCCATGGAGGTTAAAATCCATGGAGCATAAGGAATGGGTAAAGTTATGAGTTACATGGTGTAACCCTAATAGCCACCATATAAAAGAATCCCATGGCTCAAGAAATCGTGCACTAATGTGTGAGTGTGAGGGCTAGACGATTTCAAGGAGTGTTCAAGTTTCTCTCAAGTTATTCCAAGTGTATTTGGTGTTGTGTGAACCATTTGAGGTGTCACACTTGGGGCACTAGGCACTCAAGCTTCATGAAGACATTCTACATCAAAGAGGTATGTATTCTATCTTGTTATATTTATTATTTTGTATGCTAGATTAGGATAATACCTTGGATGTTCATAATTGTATGTATAACAGAGAAAACATAGATCCAAGGTATTTAGGGTTGCATGTACACTTAGGAGTGTTAGAATGCTCATAACACAACAGTGGTATCAGAGCCTAGGCTTGTTTTCTTGTTATACTTGCAAAAGTAGCTGAAAAATCGAGTTGGATGCATATATTCGATTGTTTTGGCTGAAATTGGACTAGGAACATTACCCTAAGATGTTTTTGGACTTATAAACTTGTTTTTGATGTGGTAATGTTCATGCTAATCCAATTTCTAAGATAATTGTCATAATTTCAAGATTTGTATTAGTTTGTATGTTCATGCTAATTTCTTGAAGATTGATGATTTGAATTATCTTGTTCTTATGAGGTTCTTAGATTAATAGAAAAGTTGTGTGAAATAGTTGTTTTCAATCCATTTTAATCTAAGAGTTGATTCCAAAGTGTGTTTTTGTAACTTGTCCTCAAGTTATATGAAAAGTCACATTTAAGAATCATAAAACTCATAAAAGTTGGCAAAGGTTACAAAATGAAGAGTCTAGTTCTAATTAAATGGTTTTATGACTCCATAACTTGTCCTCAAGTTATGGAGGTTCAAGAGTCTCTTCATTAAATTAAAAAAAAGTGTAACCTTAATTAGTTCCATAAGTTACAATAAAAAAAGTTATTTTTTTATTAATTAGTTTAAAGTCTTCCATAACTTATCCTCAAGTTATGGAACTTGAAGAGTTTTTTTTTTTTTTTTTTTTTTTAATTAAAACTACTTTAAACTCATAAGTTATGGAATTAATTAGTTTTGAATAGTTTCAAAACTTGCCCTCAAGTTTTGGAATTTGAAAAGTTTTCACTTATGAATACTTTAATTCCAAGTTAGCCCTTAGAATTTTAAAAGTTAAAATTCAACCCTTATACTTTATAATATTATAAGTTAATAATATTTATATATATGTATAAGAGTAAAGTCAGTCTTACCGTTAGTAGACCTCATTCACGAAGCCGGTCTATAAGGGGGGTATAAGGTTACTACCTATAAAATGGCAGTTTAATGGGTGTCCACTCTCACTCACCGCTTCCTTGACTGGTGGAGGGTCGTTAGCCGAACGGGTAGGACAAGGACTATAATTCTCCCTTCATTAAAAGTATTAATGATAAATACTAAGTAACTAAACACTTATAAATTCTCAATCTTAGGTACTTAGGAAAATGTGAATAAGGTGCTAATCCATGAAATTTCACTTTGCACTTTGTTTAAACCGTTAGTGGAGCGTGTGTGGTTAATCGGCACACTAACCTGGATTTAACAAAGTAGGCAAAGGGTAACTTAATATTTATCATAGTATCGGTGGAGCTCGTGTGGTTAACCGGCACATCGATTGAGGGGTAAATATTAAGGGTACCAAGTATATTTGCATGGTTACTTCACACCTTGTTTTGTGATCCTCGGCATCCCAGTCACAAAACCTCAAGGGCACACTCGAGATTGAAACATGCCATTGAAAAGTTCAATGAATCTCAAAAGATCTAGGAGTTTCAAATCCAATTAAAAACCTAATTACATTATTTCATTTTTCATGGTGGAAATTGGTAAATCGTCATTTACCTACTTTCAACTATTTTATAACTCGGATTACGGCATCCCTCTTCCAGTTATAAATAGGTTGTTGGATCCTAGCCTTAATATTTCATATTAGGTGTTATATTAAGGACTTTAGATCAACTATCTTGAATATCTCCCAAAAGATGTCTAGTTCAGACATCTATGATCTTCCCAAATCTCTTGGAACTTTACTTCCTCCACCTCCTCCAATTATTCTCCCTAACCCACAAGTTCAAGGTCACTCAAGCCCTAATGGCAAGCAACGTCTATGTGTGCTCACATCTTAGAGATGAAGTCACATATTGACAAGCTGGGAGAGTTAGGTGTCAAAGTCTTGAGAAAGTTGGATGTTCAATCACTTTCTAAGTCACATAGTGAGTTCCTTTGGGACTACTATGAAACAGACTATGACATGAACCTTAATGATCATATCTATTTGTTTGGTGCTGCTGAATCAGCAATGATTTGGAACGATAGTAAAGCAAATTTTATTAGAAGATCAACTTCCCAAAAACTTTATGGACAGTGACAATGGTGACACTGGAAATCCAGAAAAAGCATTCTCTTCCCAATGGAAATGGATTGGCCATAGTCAACCCGGTTGACCAAATGGTAAAGAGAAAGGCTAAGTTTGAGATAGTCCCATTACCAAAGGGTCCATATGTTTATTTTTCCAAAGGAAGGGGCGTTGATTGCAAAGCTGCCAAATTTACCTAAGGATGTTAAAGTCAATAAGTTTGACTCTACATCAGGTAGAGCCCATTATCTAACTCTGTTAAGTTCTATTCTGAGATCCTCATTACATGATGTGACTGGGTCACATGTTGATGTTTTAAGAATCAAAGAATAGAGAGAAATCTTAAAGGAAGTATATGCTGATTCTGATCGCGAAGGTGGATTTCGATCGCATCAGAATTTTGAGCAGTTGCTTAAGAAGTTATGATATATTGCTAAGGAATAGATAACAACAATTCTCCATGTGGATTGTAAGGATAAGTTTTTCCGCAAAGTTTTAAAATAAAAGAAAATTGTTTAATTTTATTTATTTGAAGTATCCTTACAATGGCATTTGTGGAAAATTGTTGCTTATATGATTCCACTGACAGCAATATTGGAAAATGGATTTGATTCTTTCATTTATGGTAGTGTCTAAATTTACCAAATCAGGAAAGTTCCTCATCGCCCAAGTTTCAATTGGACTGAAACTTGGAATCATGCAAGTTGAATAGTATGATGAATGAGAACTTTCAAGCATTGGAAAATCAAGACTAATTACTTGTTCACATGGATGTGTGAGTTAAGTGAAGGACTAAAGGGATCGAGTACACATTCTTGTGCACTGGTCATGTCCACCACAAAGCTCGTTAAGACTATTTGATTTACTAAAGTTTAGTAAATATGGTTATACTTACAAGTTTAAGTATAATTCTGAAACATTGGAAAAGTCTCAATGTATGGCAGAACGAATGAGAAGAATCAAATTAGGCAGAAAGATAAAAGTTTTCTCAAATCTGAAAAGATGGGAGAGTACTTTAGTATCATGTTTTGTGATCATCTTAATGATTTAAGAACCACATCACAATTGGTCTTCTAAGGACATTTTAGTGCATTCTTATGACTAAGAAGAGGAGTCATGAATTGTTGAAATGGTTAAATCAAGAAGATGAGTCATATTTCATTCCAAAACAATTCTTAGAGTCATACTCCAAGACTATAAGTTGAGTGACATATCTTAAATAAAGGTTTAAAAACACTTGTCAAATGTAAGAGTAAAAGTGTCCTACTCTTGTACATTTGAAATTGGTAAGTTGTGATGTTTTGGATAAAACAAAGACCAACTAAGGCCAATTGTGTGAAGTGTTTGTCTTGATAAAGAATCCGCACTATCTCTTGAATATTTGGCAAGATAGTCTTATATGTCAAGAGGATAGTGGGAGTCTTAAAGATCCTAAAAAGAATTTCAAGAACTAATCAAGAATAAAACCTGAGGTTCTTCACTAGCACACGACTTGAGGTTTATAACCTATCATGTTGACATATTCTGTGCCCATTCCAGTTAAAGTTGGCTTTGCATAGGAGTTCTGAAAGTTCTCAATTGGTTGCATAACAACTTGGAAGCAATGGCAGGCCCTGTACTGCCAGGTGGCAAGAAGTTAAGATTGCATAAGTTCAGTCCATATGAGTTTGGATTTGTCATTATCCTTGTCTTGTGACTATGGTTTTGACGATTCACATGGATAAGAACACATACACCATAAAATCTAAGGGTCATAAGGTTTCTCTCCGATTCATGAAAATGATGGTGAGGAAACACTTCCACCAAGTAGATTTGAAGCAGATGGCAAAAGGTCTAAACAATTGAGACTATGATTACGACATCCCTTTTCATAGTTCTGAAATTGTTTAGACACACATGCATGCTATCTAAGGAAAGGTGTATGATTTTGATAAAGTTTTATCAAAGCATCTCGTATCAGAAATCTGAACTTTGGTAAGAAAGTCAATAAAGTATTGATTTCTAGAAGTCCAGCTGATTTCTGAGTACATGTCAAAGCTAGTGGAAGCATAAGTGTTATGCTAATAATCATCATGTTAGTGGGAGCATGATAATTATGATAAGTATTGCAAGTTAGCAATGTTAATTATAGAAAACAAATGTTTAAATTCGTGAAGTTGCAGGGGTTGAAAAAGTTGTTTTGCTATAATTAAGGGAGAGGATATAATTCATTTCAGTTCTAAAGGCTTAGATTGAGACCTTAATATCTTTAGTCAAGAATATAGATACGAATTTCATGTTGGATTGGTTCAACTTAAGGAAATTCTATATATTGCGTTCTCAAAATTCGATTATGATTACGGCATCCCTCTTCATAATCAAATTTCGAAAACATGGCAAATAAAAATATTGTAGCAAAAGACTGGTCTAGAATCATGTCTTTATGTGAGACATCATGAATCGTGTCCCATTTGCTTTGGGTACAGGATCGATTGCATGTGCTATAATATTTGTCCTTTCTAAAATTTTCCAAATGCCTGGGGCATTAAGAAGGGAAAAGGTCTAGAATTGGATATGACTAAAAGGATAATGCAATTGTCGAGGACAATCTAAGGTTTACCAAAGATTGGTTGCTCAAGGACAGTTGGAAGTATACTGTTAATATTGGAAGGACCATATTGACATATTCTGAAAAAAGAGGCATCTCTTGTTCAAAAGTGATAGTCAAAATGAGAATATGGAGTTGTCTCCATAGGTGGAAGTTATCTGTGTAAGATTAGAAAACTTAATGCAAGAAGCATGTTCAGAGCAATGTACTTTGAATATGAGACTTAGTTTCCATGGAGTGGATCTCCATTGGAATACCTTATAATGATTGTTGACAAGTCTTTGTGACTTTGTACATATTCATTACAAGAGGTCAGTGCATATAAGTTTAAAATCTAAACAAATTTCGATAAATGATAGGAATTTGGAATTCTTACATTTTTTGATAAGGATTTGGGAGTGTGAAAAGAGAATCATTGAAAGTATGTTCAATCGATATAGTTCACAAAGTAAGGATCATAGACAAACATAGAGTGCATACTTGGTGTATGGCAAAGCTATTGTTTAAGAAAAAACATAGTGTACATGCTTGGAGCATGGGACAACTAGTGTTTTTAATTCAAGTATAAAGTTGATAAAACCGAAACAATGAATAATGAGTAATCAGTATGGTGATAAATAAAAGTGTTTATTTATATTCATAGGGTTTGATACCATATTTGATTCATTTATTCTTGTGTTTCTCTTTGCATGTTTTGACTTCCAGAATAACTAAGTCGCTCTTCCTGAATGATTAAGTTATTCAAACCATCCACAGTCGGTCATATGTTGGAAGTAGATATGAATCAAGATTGTCATGGGTTGGCTTGTAGAGGTCCAAGTTGGTGGACAAAGTTGTGCTACAACACTCATGAGTGCTCATAAGTTCTGAGTACTGGATTCAACCCGCGCTCATTTGAATCACTTCATGGATTTTATCACGAGTGATCATGAGACGATAATATCTTATATTCTTCAAACCTAGAGATATGAGTTGTTACTATGAGTTGGTTGTACATTGATTGCACGAAAACGCATTCGGTAACTCGATGTTATAAAACGTGCCTTTGTGTATGATTCAACAAGTAGTAGAACAAGCCATATGAGTCGAAGTTTATCCATTCCTTTTACCTTCGGGATAAAAGCGATATATGTGGGCCCCTCGATGATTTAAAGATGATACATGTGAGTGCTTGGCCAAGCCAGGACTGATTTGATTTGTTCAATTAGTCAGTCATCATGAATCGGAAATCGGGAAACAACAAATGGACAGAGAGAATGATTGATAATCCATGTCTCAGTCCATATGATATCTAGAATGGAGGAATATATGATCCCTTATCTAATGGACAAGTCATTGACAAAGGTCAGAGTTTATCGACAAGGTCAGAGTTCGACAGAAGCTTTTGAGAGCTACGATTGCTGATCGGTTCCTGAAGTCATACGCAATAATAGTTTTAGACTTATCCAAGTGGGAGACTGTTGGATTAATGTCTAAGTCCATAACTATAATTGGTAAGACTTGACCCGACCCGGCATGGTCCATTTGGGTTGCATGGCATCATGCATTTGGATAGACTATAATGAGAGAAATAACACTTAAGGTTGGTTAATATATTATAAGTTCTAATATATTAATAAGGTTATTTAATTAGTATTGATCAAGAATTAATTTGGAATTAATTAAGTGATCAAAAGGAGACTAATTAAATATATGGGTTGATTGTGTAAATCATTCATTCTTATATATGTGGGCTTGTGATCCAAGATTTCTTATGTTGGACTAAGTCCATGGGGTGACCCATGGATACTCCATGGAGGTTAAAATCCATGGAGCATAAGGAATGGGTAAAGTTATGAGTTACATGGTGTAACCCTAATAGCCACCATATAAAAGAATCCTATGGCTCAAGAAATCGTGCACTAATGTGTGAGTGTGAGGGCTAGACGATTTCAAGGAGTGTTCAAGTTTCTCTCAAGTTATTCCAAGTGTATTTGGTGTTGTGTGAACCATTTGAGGTGTCACACTTGGGGCACTAGGCACTCAAGCTTCATGAAGACATTCTACATCAAAGAGGTATGTATTCTATCTTGTTATATTTATTATTTTGTATGCTAGATTAGGATAATACCTTGGATGTTCATAATTGTATGTATAATAGAGAAAACATAGATCCAAGGTATTTAGGGTTGCATGTACACTTAGGAGTGTTAGAATGCTCATAACCCAACAGCGATCTTGAAGAGATTTTTTTAACCCAAGATGGTTTCTAGAAGCATATCACGAAAAGAGAGTGGGTTTTGAGGAGTAATCTTAGTATAAAATGTAAATGGAACACCTTAAGTTTGTTAGAAGCTTACTAAGTTAGGATCTTTGGTGAGGAACTCTTGAGCACACACTAACACTCACTTGATTTTTAGGGAAGAAGAGAGAGTTTTCTTGGGTTTTTGAGAGAGAAAATATGATAGAATGAAATTTAGAAAAATGAGAGTGAAGTGAGAATGAGGGTGGTGGGTGCTTTGGCCGAGATAAGGAGAGGGGAGAGGAGATAGAGTGATTTTTGAATGGAGGTTAAAAATTTGGTGCATGGAAGTATGCAATACAACTGCTTGGTTGTATGAGATACAATAATGAGGTGTCACAAGCATACATCTTCATTTTATCTCTTTTTTTATTAGAAACCGAGAATAGGAGAGGGGAGATGGAAACAAAGTTTTGGGCTTGGGTTCTAAGTGTAACCGAGAACCCCTAGGCGCAATAGGGTTTTCGGTTTTTAAAAATCCCAAAATAAATGGTTCTCGGCCCAAAATGATCTATGAAGGGTATTGGCCCAATTAAGTTTTTAAAATAATTTCTCATGGTCCAATAATGTGACATCCCCATTTTCACGGCCAGAAAAGACCGATTTTGTTTATGCTTTGTTTAAAAATCAGAGTAACATTTTAAATAAAAGTGTTGTTGAATTTGTTCCCAAAATAAAATATGATAAAGATTTATCAAAGCATTTCCGTAGAAATGTATTTCATTAAAAACCTCGGGATGTCATGTTCGATACAGATCAAAAGCATAAACAGTACAATATAAGCCTTACTACATTTATTCATATCTACAGGCCTATATCTGTAATCTCTCATCCCAAACATCATATCTATGCTCGTGCACCACTACCTATAATACAAGAAACTGAGTGGGCCAGGCTTGGGAGCCTGGTGAGCACATAGGGTTTTCAACACACAATAAATAAGTTTATTTATTTCATCAACCAACAATAACCCGATTACCCGTTCCCGTTATCCTCACTTTACGTCCCTAAACACCTATCATAAGGGACCTAGCCTAAGGATCATCATCTGGATGGACACTACTGCTAAGGGGGTTCCTCAGCAATAAATGTCCTAAAGGCAACCATGAGGGGGATGGAGTACACCGGTGAACACATCGTTCACAAACACGTACAGGTTGTGAGCCTGCTAGCGTTCCACTGGACTTTCTAGAAGAGTCTGTGGTTATCATCCATACTCCGCTAGATGACAGAATCAACAACAACAACATCGAGACCTCTCATCATTTTATCACACATCGTCTATTACATCTACCCATGTTTTACCCCAACATTTTGTAGATATAAAATACATATACAGTTTAAATCATTTAAAACATGTATAAAAATCTTTCATCAGCATAGACAGCAAGGATTCAGACAATATGCACACATGGCACGTAATTTATATTAAATACTTCATATCTATGTGTAAGCTGAAAGTGACTATGCACTCACCTGAAAAGATGGTGACTCTGCACTCGGACAGCGCTTCGTTACTCTTAAAACAATTTTCCTCGACAAAACAACGAGTTTTTATTAAAAACTAGGCTTCGCTGGAGCAGCGTTTCTGAGCCGAAAGCTTCTCTTCTCGGAGCTGTCGGGCGCTCCGGGGCTTCCTTCTCGTGCTAGAGAGGTTCCCTAGACTTGGGAGGGGTTTAGGGAGGCTATAGAGAACTTAGAGAGAAAAAGAAAGGCTTATGGTGTGAAGAAAATATGAAGAGTTCACCCTTTATTTATAGGGATTTTATAGTAAAGTAGCCCCTAAGTTTCATCCGTATCTTCCACGTACGAGCTCCGTTTTCTACGTTCTTTATATCCACGCATTGGTATTTACGAGTACTACAACTTTCATTTAGACCCTGTCGGCTAATTCTCCTTCTATCTCATATTTACAAAAACTGTATCGTATTTATCGCGCACGAAGAGTAGCAACTAAGCTTCGTCCATATCTTTCGCATACGAGCTCCGTTTCCGACGTTATTTATATTCACGTGTTGGTATTTACGAGTAATACAACTTTCATTTAGACCTCGTTGGCTAATTCTCATTCTATCTCGGATTTACAAAACTGTATCGAATTCGTCGCGCTCGAAAGTAGAGACTAAGCTTCGTCCATAACTTTCGCATACGAGCTCCGTTTTTGACGTTATTTATATCCATGCGTTGGTAAAAATAAAATCTACAACTTTCCTTTTTACTCCGTCAGCTAATTCTCGATCGATCTTAAATTTAACAGGAGGAGGTGATTACACTGTTAAATGTCCGCGTAAAATTCATAATTTTTACATACGGACTCCGTTTTCGTCTGTCTTTTTGTCGTTGAGTTCCTATTAATGGGATCTTCAACTCTGATTTAGGTCGCGTAAGCCAAAAACCGCTCGAACTAACATTCGAGTTTCGGGCCGTGCACTGCTATGCCAAATCTTAGAAAAATCATAACTTCCTCATACGAAGTAAGATTTGGGTGTTCTTTATATCCCCGAAATCCTTGTTTCGACCACAACCACTTTATGTAAAGATATCAGGTTTATCTCACACTTTAATTTTGACGCTTATTTTTATTCTTTATTAATTATACCTTTATAATTAAGTATAAAGCAGATAAATTCACATAATTCACATAATACTCAAATAATTCATATTTATTACTTCAAAAAGAGTTACAATAGTTGACCTAGACTATTACATCATCTATTAATGCTTAGCCCCGAAACCCGGGCGTTACAATTCTCTCCTCCTTAGGATGATTCCGTCCCGGAATCATGCATCTGCAAACAGATGTGGATAGCGACTCATCATGTCACTCTCTGTTTCCCAAGTGAGATTCGACCCATTCGAATGTTTTCATCGGACTAGCACTAAGTCGACCATCTTGCATCGTAACTTCTTAGTCTTACGGTCAACGATTGCATCGGGCTCTTCGATTAGCCTCTTATTTTCATCCATCCTTAACTCTGAGATGGAATTATGTCGGGAATTTCTCCCGTGAACTTCCTCAAATAACACACATGGAAGGTGTTATGAAAACCATCTAGTTCTTCGGGTAATTCGAGCTTGTAAGCTTGGTTCCCAACCCTCTGAAGAACTTTGAACGGTCCAATAAACCTTGGACTCAGCTTCCCTCGTTTTCCGAATCTTATAAGTCCCTTCCACAGTGAGACTTTAAGCAAAATGGAATCTCCAACTTCAAAAGTCATCGGTCGTCTTTTCTTGTCAGCATAGCTCTTCTGACGATCCTGAGCTGCTAACATCCTTTCCCTGATCACCTTTAACTTTTCAGCAGTCTCATGGACTATCTCGGGGCCCATAAACTACTTCTCTCTGGTCTCAAGCCAACAATACGGCGTACGACACTTCTGTCCATACAAAGCTTGATAGGGTGCCATCTTGATGCTCGAGTGGAAACTGTTGTTGTAGGAAAACGCTACCAAAGGTAAGTGATCATCCCAATTACCTTGGAATTCTAGGGTACATGCTCTTAGCATATCTTCGAGTGTTTGTATCGTTCTTTCGCTCTGACCATCAGTCTGCGGATGGTAAGCTGTACTCAAACACAACTTCGTACCCAATTCCTCTTGTAGACTTCTCCAAAATCATGACGTGAAACGACTATCACGATCCGATACAATCGTTAGAGGAACACCGTGAAGTCTTACTATCTCCTTCACGTAAGCATTTGCGAGCTTATCCATAGACCACCTTTCGTTGGCTGCTATGAAGTGTGCACTCTTAGTGAAATAATCCACGACCACCCAAATCATGTCGTGACCGTTCTTCGTCCTGGGCAGTTTAGTCACAAAATCCATGGTGATGTCTTCCCATTTACCCATGGGTACAGGTAAGGGTTCTAAACTCCCATACGGTTTCTGATGTTGTGCCTTAACTTTTGCACAAGTTACACACTCGGCCACATACTTTGCAACATCGAGCTTCATCGTCGGCCACCAGTAGTAGGGTCTTAGGTCCCTATACATTTTAGTGTTACCGGGATGAATCGAGTACATGGTCTTGTGAGCTTCTTCCATCAGAAGATCTCGTATCCCTCCCGTCTTAGGTACCCAAATTCTATCTTGGAATACCTTCATTCCTTGACTGTTTGTACCGAACACCAACGTTTTACCCCAACGTTCTTCTTTTCGGTCATTCTTCTCTGTAGCTTCTTCTTGAGCTTTCTTTATACTTTCCACAATGGTCGAGACAACTTCTATTCCCAACGCTCTTGGCCTTTTTCTCTCAAGGTTGACTTTTCGACTGAGTGCATCAGCGACAACATTTGCTTTACCGGGGTGGTAAAGTATCTCACAGTCGTAGTCCTTGAGTAACTCTAGCCAGCGTCGTTGCCTCATGTTCAACTCCTTCTGATTAAAGAGATACGGGAGACTCTTATGATCAGTGAAAAGTTTACACTTCGTTCCATAGAGGTAATGCCTCCATATCTTTAGAGCAAAACCTACCGCTGCCAACTCCAAATCGTGAGTGGGGTAGTTCTTTTCGTGCTCCTTCAATTGTCGAGATGCGTATGCTATCACCTTTTCTCTTTGGGTCAGAACACAACCCAACCCAACTCCAGATACGTCACTATAGACTGCGAAGTCTTCAACTCCATCGGGTAGAAAAAGAATCGGTGCTTCACATAACTTCTTCTTTAGCTTCTCGAATGCTTCTTCGTGCTTCTCGCTCCATGTATAAGTAGCTCCTTTGTGGGTCAAAGCTGTCAATGGAGCATCTATCGAAGAAAAGCCTTGGATAAACCTTCGGTAATATCGAGCTAATCCAAGAAAGCTTCGAATATTTGTGGGACTCTTTGGACGTTCCCACTTCATCACAACTTCGAGTTTTGATGGGTCAACCATTATTCCCTCCTGGTTAACCACATGACCTAAGAATTGTACTTCTCGGATCTAAAAATCACACTTGGAGAACTTTGCATACAACTGCTCCTTCTTCAAGACTTCCAACACTTCTCGTAGATGCTTGCCATTCTCCTCTTGGCTTTTCGAGTAGATCGGATTGTCATCGATGAACACTATCACGGATTTATCGAGGAATGGTTTTCAAACCCTGTTCATCAAATCCATGAATGCTGCTGGAGCATTGGTTAGTCCAAACGACATAACCAAGAACTCGTAATATCCATATCTTGTTCTGAATGCAGTCTTCTCGATATCCTGCTCTCTCACCTTCAGCTGATGATATCCTGACCTAAGATCGATCTTTGAGAAATAGCTCGAACCTTGCAGCTGGTCGAATAGGTCATAAATCGTCGGCAATGGGTATTTTTTCTTCACCGTTGCCTTGTTCAGCTCTCTATAATCTATGCACATCCTCATGCTTCCGTCTTTCTTCTTCAAGAATAACACCGGAGCTCCCCAGAGTGATGAACTAGGTCGAATGAAACCGTTGTCCAAGAACTCCTGAAGTTGCGTCATGAGCTCCTTCATCTCCGTCGGTGCTAATCGGTATGGTGCTTTCGCTATCGGTGTTGTTCCTGGTAACAAGTCTATTATGAACTCTACTTGTATATTAGGCGGTAATCCAGGAAGATCTTCAAGAAAGACTTCCGGATAATCACACACAACCGGTATATTCTGCACCTCCTTCTTTTCCTTCTTAGCATCGATCACAAATGCCAAATATGATGCGCATCCTTTGGACAAACATTTCCTGGCTTTCATCAGGGAGATGATTCCAGAATTTACTCTACATTTGTCCCCGTACACCATAAATGACTCTTTTCCAGGTGGGTTCACCCTTACTATATTCTTTCGGCATTGTATCTCGGCGTCGTTGGCGCTACGCCAATCTATTCCCAAAACGATATCAAAACCGTTCAACTCTATGGGCAACAGCTCTTCGTGGAATTCGTTTCCATTTAGGTCGATGACGATGTTCCTAATACGATCACTAACAGGTACGAATTTGCCACTGGCAACTTCTACAATCAGGGCATTATCATGTTTTTCTACAGGCAATGCTAGTTTCCCACCAAACTTATGTGACACAAAGGAGTAGTTTGCTCCGGAATCAAACAGTATATTGGCAGGCAAACCATTTACAAGGAAGGTACCTGAAGTGACATCGGCTGCCTCCTTTACAGCTTCGAGCGTCATATGGAAGGCTCTTGCCTTCGGCTTCGGTGGAATGTTGGGTCTTCCTGCCTCCTTTTTCTTCGGGCAGTCCCTTGAAATGTGCCCTTCCTCGTTGCACTCATAACAAACCTTCTTAGTGAACGTGCACTCGTTGGCATAGTGCCCGGGCTTTCCACACTTGAAACAGGTGACCCCTCCGTCACATTTTCCTTGGTGCTTCTTCTTGCATTTGTCGCACCATTTTGCTTCGGCTCCTCTTCCTCTCGAACCAGACTTCGAGAATTTACTCTTCTTTCTGGACCTCGAGGATCCATCAAATTTCCTTTTCTCACCAACCTCAGCCCTCTCCAGACCCCTTTCCTTCTGTTGGGTCTCTACATTCTTAGCTGCTCGAATCGCTGATTTCAGAGTGGTTTCCATCTTGACCGTCGGGCCAAAGTCGTCTGGCAGTCCATTTGCGAACCTCTCAATTTTGGAGAGTTCGGTTGGCACCAGGTATGGAAATAACTTCATCTTCTCAGTGAATACAGTAGCATAGTCGTCAATGCTCATCCTCCCCTTCTTCAAGTTTTGGAACTCATTGTTTAAATCAATCAGATCTATCTCTGAAAAGTACTGCATCTTCAGTTGTTCCAAGAACTCTTCCCATGACATCTTCAGGGCTTCTCCTCGTGGCATCGTATCTGCCAATAACTTCCACTAGCTCAAGACTCCGGTTTTCAGTTGCCTAACTGCAAAGACAGTCTTCTGTTTCTCGCTACAGTTGCAGCTCTCGAACACCATCTCCATTTCGGAGATCCAGTCCATAATCTCAACAGGCTTTGGGCTTCCTGAAAGACTTGGGGGCTTGGCACCCAAGAAATTCTTAGACATCTGCCCATCCTTGTCGTTTCCCCTCTCCGGGTTATTCCTTCATTCTCCTTGAGTCCCAACTTGACTCACATGGCGGCTATAGTTCCCTTCCTCTGATTGCTCGGGAATCAGCTCGGGTTGCTCAATGGGCATGGTAGGTTCGTCCCTATTTGTGTGCAACATCTGCATCATTTCCTCCCTTTGTTCTGCTAACATAGCCCGAATCATGGCTTGTACTCGAGCCATGGTGATTGGCTCGGGTGCAACTTCTACTACAACATGTATTTGCTGAATCACTGGGGGTTGATTCCTATTCCCATTCGCATTCCCAGCTCCATTGCGGGTTCTTGCCATTTTGATCTATACACCGAATAAGGTGAATTTAGATCTTTATTTAGGATAGACGTTTAAATCATCCTTATCTTTCCGAAACGTTTACATGCTAGTTCTAATATCGTAGTCGTACGTTTAGAATCCTTAACACATAAGTTTCCAGATCCGGTCGGCAACAGACCATAGATTCGAACAAATAACATCATATAAGGCATCAATCATTTTGCACATAAAGCATATTAGGCATACTTTCCTAAATAAGCTAATGCTCACATCTCACAATCATCACTTAACATTGTAAGTTTAAGTCTAGAAATCCTACAAATTCCTAGTTCGCTTAAACTAATGCTCTGATACCAACTGTGACATCCCCATTTTCACGGCCAAAAAGACCGATTTTGTTTATGCTTTGTTTAAAAATCAGAGTAACATTTTAAATAAAAGTGTTTCGGAATTTGTTCCCAAAATAAAATATGATAAAGATTTATCAAAGCATTTCCGTAGAAATGTATTTCATTAAAAACCTCGGGATGTCATGTTCGATACAGATCAAAAGCATAAACAGTACAATATAAGCCTTACTACATTTATTCATATCTACAGGCCTATATCCGTAATCTCTCATCCCAAACATCATATCTATGCTCGTGCACCACTACCTGTAATACAAGAAACTGAGTGGGTCAGGCTTGGGAGCCTGGTGAGCACATAGGGTTTTCAACCCACAATAAACAAGTTTATTAATTTCATCAACCAACAATAA
Organism: Lactuca virosa; assembly: GCF_052849685.1. Lineage (NCBI taxonomy): Eukaryota > Viridiplantae > Streptophyta > Magnoliopsida > Asterales > Asteraceae > Lactuca > Lactuca virosa. The sequence goes on from NC_136431.1 coordinate 191,919,987, forward strand.
CCCGATTACCCGTTCCCGTTATCCTCACTTTACGTCCCTAAACACCTATTATAAGGGACCTAGCCTAAGGATCATCATCGGGATGGACACTACTGCTAAGGGGGTTCCTCAGCAATAAATGTCCTAAAGGAAACCATGAGGGGGATGGAATACAACGGTGAACACATCGTTCACAAACACCTACAGGTTGTGAGCCTGCTAGCGTTCCACTGGACTGTCTAGAAGAGTCCCATACTCCGCTAGATGACAGAATCAACAACAACATCGAGTTCTCTGATCATTTTATCACACATCGTCTATTACATCTACCCATATTTTACCCCAACATTTTGTAGATATAAAATACATATACAATTTAAATCATTTAAAACATGTATAAAAATCTTTCATCAGCATAGACATCAAGTATTCAGACAATATGCACACATAGCACATAATTTATATTAAATACTTCATATCTATGTGTAAGATGAAAGTGACTATGCACTCACCTGAAAAGATGGTGACTCTGCACTCGGACAACGCTTCGTTACTCTTAAAACAATTTTCCTCAACAAAACAGCGGGTTCTTATTAAAAATTGGGCTTCGCTGGAGCAGCGTTTCCGAGCCGAAAGCTTTTCTTCTCGGAGCCGTCGGGCGCTCCGGGGCTTCCTTCTCGTGCTAGGGAGGTTCCCTAGACTTGGGATGGGTTTAGGGAGGCTAGAGAGAAGTTAGAGAGAGAAAGAAAGGCTTATGGTGTGAAGAAAATATGAAGAGTTCACCATTTATTTATAGGGATTTTATAGTAAAGTAGCCCCTAAGTTTCGTCCGTATCTTCCGCGTACGAGCTCCGTTTTCTACGTTCTTTATATCAACGCGTTGGTATTTATGAGTACTACAACTTTCATTTAGACCCCGTCGTCTAATTCTCCTTCTATCTCAGATTTACAAAAATTGTATCGTATTTATCGCGCACGAAGAGTAGCGACTAAGCTTCGTCCATATTTTTCACATACGAGATCTGTTTCCGACATTATTTATATCCACGTGTTGGTATTTACGAGTACTACAACTTTCATTTAGACCCCGTTGGCTAATTCTCATTATATCTCGGATTTACAAAACTGTATCGAATTCGCCGCGCTCGAAAGTAGAGACTAAGCTTCCTCCATAACTTTTGCATACGAGCTCCGTTTTTGACGTTATTTATATCCACGCGTTGGTAAAAATAAAATCTACAACTTTCATTTTTACTCCGTCGGCTAATTCTCGACCGATCTTAAATTTAACAGTAGGAGGTGATTACACTATTAAATGTCCGCGTAAAATTCATAACTTTTACATACGGACTCCGTTTTCGTCTGTCTTTTTGTCGTTGAGTTCCTATTAATGAGATCTTAAACTCTCATTCAGGTCGCGTAAGCCAAAAACCGCTCGAACTAAAATTCAAGTTTCGGGTCGTGCATTGTTATGCCAAATCTTAGAAAAATCATAACTTCCTCATACGAAGTCAGATTTGGGCGTTCTTTATATCCCCGAAATCCTTGTTTAGACCACCACCACTTTATGTAAAAATATCGGGTTTATCTCACACTTTAATTTTGACGCTTATTTTTATTCTATATTAATTATAAATTTATAATTAAGTATAAAGCACATAAATTCACATAATTCACATAACACTCAAATAATTCATTTTTATTACTTCAAAAAGAGTTACAATAGTTGACCTAGACTATTACATCATCTATTAATGCTTAGCCCCGAAACCCGGGCGTTACAAATAAGGCCCATTAATAGTGTTTTAGCCCTAAAATAATGCTAAATGGAGTATTGGGCCCACTATGACCCAAGAAAGGTATTCACGGCCCAATAAGGCCCACTAAGGGTCTTATGGCCCAAAATACTATTGCTTAATGAATTTCGGCCCAACTAGGGCCCATATGTGGATTCTTGGCCCAAAAGAACCAAGTTGAGGGGTTATTCACCCATTAGGGCCCAATAAGAAGGTTTTGGTCCATTAGAAGGTTTGAACCGAGAATCCAAGGTCTAAACCCAAAGTTGAGTGAATGAAGCTTTTTGGATTACGTTTAGGGCTTTTACGAGGAAGTTTTGACATGAGTTCAAGTTTTTGGATGTATAAACTGATATAACATTTGAAGTTTGGTTCGCATTTAAACACCTCGTTACATAGTTACACAAAGAACTATCTTGCACATGGATAGGAAACCTAGCGCTAAAATGCTACTTGTGACATCATCCCCCCGTTAGAGGGAATTTCGTCACGAAATTCTTTCGTAAGATATCCTTAAGAGCTAGAAAAGAGGTGAGGGTACTTTTGCATCATTTGATCCTTGCGCTCCCATGCGAACTCAGGTCTGCGTTTTGCACTCCATCGAACCTTTATAATAGGAATGTGGCTTTGTTCTGTACGCTTCACTTCCCTATCCATGATTTCGACTGGTTATTCAACGAATAGGAGATTCTCGTTCACCTCAATCTCATCGAGTGTAACAATAAGGGTTTCATCAGCCAAGCATTTCCTCAAGTTTGACACATGAAATACGAGATGTATTTGGCTGAGTTCAGGCGGTAGCTGGAGTTTATAAGTCATTGGACCAATCCTCAGCAAGGTTTTCAATGGTCCGGTGTATCTCGGGTTTAATCTCCTACGCCTTCCCAAAGCGTATTATCTCTTTCCAAGTGGGGACTTTTAGTAGTGTACGATTACTGATTTGGGATTCCAAGGGCTTTTGTCGCTTACTTGCGTAGTTCTTTTGTCATATTCTAGATGCATCTAGTCATGCTCGAGTTTGGGTGATCTCTTCGGTTGTCTCCCTGGTGTTTTCGAGGACGGCGATAGTGTCATCGGGTACTTTCCCTTTGGCTAGTTGGGTGTTGGTGATCTCAGCCCAACATAGAGGTATTATGCCTTATCGTCCTATATGGTGAAGTGAATAGATGGTCACGGTTAATGAGCATCGTGTACTTGACGCCCTAAAAGTAGTGCCTCTAAACCCTAAGGCGAACACTATTGTCGCTAGGGTTAAGTTCGTGTGATGTAGTTGGTCTCATACTTTTTAGGTTGCCATGGGAGTTTATTACTGCGGGATTCTGAACTAGTGGGATGTTGATCTTTGCTTGTTTCTGAGGGCTGGTCGAGTAAGTCTTCGATTCGGGATAAGGGATATCGATCCTTGAGGATGGGCTCATTTGATTCTTAGTAGTCAGTGGTCCTATGGACACTTATCCTTTCCTCTTTATGAGTTGGATAGGCGTTCTCTGATGTTCAAGTCTTGGTTCGATAACTCTCATATTTACTGGGTCGTTCCATCGACCGGATACCTTCGGTGTTTATGTTGGCACTAAGTGTCCTTGGTGGTCTGGCTATGGAAATGGCTTCATGAGTTGAGTCGATTTTCCGAACTCAATCTTGCCACGTATAGGTAACATTTCCGAAAGGACTTCTGGAATCCACTTCAGAAAGATTATAAATCTCTAGGTTACCCTCGATTTCCTTTGCTTCTCGTTTCTTATCTCTATTGTGGTCTAGGAACGAGCGTGGTATTTTGTACATAGGTACTTAGCAGTCTAGATGCCAGGGATAATTCGAGGATTGTCGTTATAAGTTGTAGGGGTTTAGTTAATCGATTGGTTACAGCGAAGAGTCTCTTTGTGACACAGGAATTTTGTATGGTGAGGATCAAGTCAACCCATGTCAAGTGATGTTGTCGGGCTCCTTGTTGTAATAGATGTTGGATTGATTTGGAAGGGATGGTTGTTCGGGATGAGAGTGTGTTCCATGTACACGTTTGTAATGTTCCCGGTTTCGTCCTTGTTATCACTACTGCGAACGTTTTTGTACCACGTTTAGTGAGTATTAGTAGTATGAGTGTTCCGATTATTAGCGATGGAATTTGATAACATGGTCCTCACCAGGCCTCTCTATAGTCGCTTGGCGGGTATGAATCATGTATAGCTAAGAATGGAAGACTGTCGACTGAGGGGTTCTGTCCTAATTCCACAACCACACAAGGAACAGGAAATAGAACGGAATCACACACTCTAAACCTTTAGAATCTCAATTATATATGGCCCTAATATATACACTAAGCCATCGTAGCTCATCTGCAAAGACCCTTGGTTTTTATACGAATGATATGTCTCGTTCGGACGGGAGAGTAATCTATAATTATTGAATAAAGCCTTTGGATATCTTTATTGGGAAAACGTACCGCTGCTCACAGGTGATTTCGGGAGGGTCTCTCCTGCAGTGATTGTCAGCACTCCACTCTCCCTGCCAGAGTTCCTTGTTATTGGGCAGTTTCTCTTGAAGTGTCCAGATTTATCACACTCGTAACAGGTCGGGATCATTCTGATGTTGGGGGTCTGGGGGATTGGTCATGCTGATGCCTTGCAGGAACGGGTAGGGTGCCCCTTCCTATTGCAATTCTTGAAGTGTAACTTTCGACAGGCTCCATAGTGATGAAAATTACACTTGTTACACTTTGGGAGGGTTCCGACGTATCGACGGACCGGTGTCGGTGTGGCAGGTGTTGTGGCAGCATGAACCACAACAGTCTGTTGTCTCTTCGAGGGCTCTTGTGCTGTTTTATCCTTCCTCTCTTTTCGGGACTTCTTTTCTTGCTCTTAGGTTTGTGGTCGGGGGTGTCCCTGTAGGCAGCCCCTCGTTGGTGCCCTTGGTTATTACTACGCTTGGAGTTGTTGCACCTTTTTCGTTTTCATCTCCCTTTGTGTTGTTGAGTTGTGCCATGACAGCTGTCACAGCAGCTGTCACTGCGACTTGGAAGGTAGCAGAGTCTATTCGAAGGATCGGTGTTTCGACGGTTGGCTGGTTGTTTCCATGGGAAGACATAATTATGTTGCATGAGGAGAAACGATCGCGTGAGTAACCAAGGTCGGTTCTAGTTGTATTCATCTATTTATATTCGCATATAAATTTCACGTGTGGTTGTATGATTCTAAATGCTTCAACCTACATCCTGATGATGTATTTATGGTAAAAGTACAAATAGACATTGTACGAACACTAAGTTTATCATAATATAATATGGCTATCAATACAATTAGTGAATCCGGATTACATGGATTCTTGGAGGGCGCACCTCTCTCGATTTACGACTACTAGTTGCAACGAAAACATAGTAAACCTAAGACGTAGTGCATGTAGTGTAGTGACTCTCATATGTCGAAGTGGCGCACCAGGCGCCCAGCCATTTCACTCATTTCACGAGTGGCCTCTTCCGCTCTCTGTTCTACTAAGGCTGCCCTAGCCTTCGCCTCAATGAGTTGTTGGCTTAGGGTTATCACTTCCTCCTCTAAGGAGTGTAGACGGTTGGTGGGGTCTTCCTGCTCTGCGAGCTGGATTGGTATTGCTCCCGACGGGTAAGGCTCGCTAAGGATTCCTCTAGCGCCTTCATCCTCGTCTGACTCCTCATCAGAATCGTCTCCCTCATAGTCCATCTCCAGGTACTCCTCAGGACCCACTTCTAGGTTTTCTTCATGATCCTCTCCTGGTTCTTCCTCGATCCATTTGTTGGCCACTACGGCAGGGTAATAAGGGTCTTCGTGGTGAGATTCAGCCATGTTTCCTGTGCGAGAATAGAGGTAAGAGATACATATATGAGGTTTAAGTGTGGATGTCAGATGGTATTCTAAAGTACTATTATAGCATTACATGTTTGATCCTAGGGTTTCGTGGTGTACGAAATTGATAAGTTTTTAGACTTGTTGTTACTGTTTGGTATCATAAAATACTCCCATAGTATTTTAAGCTTTAGGTTTGGTTCTAATGCTCCTTTGCATGCAAAGTTGATAAGTTTTAGACTCGTTGCAACACTACCCTCACTCCCAAACACATGTTGGTGTATCTCAAATAAATATAGTTGATCAGGCTATATTTATCCCAGATATGATTACATAACTGTCCAGGTTTGACTGTAGTGTTCAACATCTAAATACTTTGGTTTTGTTCTTGTTATGATACCGTTCTAGCAAGTAGGTATACTTTTATAAAATACTTATATCTTTAAAGTATACTTTTATTCAGAGTGTTTTAGTCCCATTGTAGTTATAGTTGTATATCATGTATGGTTAGATATACTAGTTCACTATAAACAATGCTCTGATACCAATCTGGCACACCCCCAAACCAGAACGGCAGAAACGTCTGAGGGCGGATGACTTCATGTACAGTATCATAACAATTGAATATGAATGAAACATAGCAACCAAACATTATACATTACAATATACCAATATTTCATTGTTTTACAAATTGTACTTGTTTAACAATTACACAAAAATAACATAAAGTGGGATTGCTCAAAAGGTAGTAAAATAATCCAGATCCAAGGCTCGAGTACCTGTTCACTGAGTCCCAGAGAATACAAGTCGTTTTGAAAAGCCTCAACATAGAATGTTGGTGAGTTCATAAGCATGTTTGTAGAAAAACTTTGTAATATCGTTGCTTATAATAAATTTTAAGACTCCAGAAAATCCAATATTTTCTATAAAAAGTAGTTTATGAGTCTCGTTCTCAAATCATGTATAGTTGCATGTGTGTTCTTGTTTATCTATGTTGAGATCTTGTAAGAAAATGTTTTCCCAGAAAATCCTATATTTTCTGTTATACAAAAGTTGTGGTCTTAAAACCCTAAGACCTGCGTGGTGAAATTGTGTTTAAAGTATTCGACCTGTAGTTGGTTACAATTCAAAGGTGTGTCCCGCGTAAATTTTTAAATAATATAGTTATATTCTAAGTGAGTCGTTATAACCATACTAATATAACGGAGTGTCTGTCTTGACGTTCTTCAGGCGTCGGTTTCGAAGAAGACATTTGTCACCCTAGACTGGTCTGTCTAACTGTAGTGAACAGCTCAGGTGTGGGGTGTCAACCTCGTATAGATCTATACACAAATTCTCGCTCTCCCTCCAGGAGACTCTGGTTATAACTACTACAGGACTTTCGGTGTACGCTAAAATAGGTACGGTGAAGGTGCGCCTCACTAGAATCCTAACAGAAATTTACGCTAATAGTTAATCCCATTATTTAATATTATAAATAACGTTAATTGTATATATGCCAAGATGTTTCGTTTTTATCACGTATGCCGAGGATAACCCATTTTTAAATCATATTGTCAGAGATGGTCCAATATTACTGAAAATGACAAAAATGACCCAACTTTATAAAATATAAATTTAGGCCCATAGCTATCCAAAATTCCATAAGCGGCCCAAAAGGTCAATAATGGCCCATAATTACCATAAATGGTTGAAAATGGCCCAATATTGTCATAATTGTTGAAAATGGCCCATTTCTATTAAAATGCTCATTTAAGGCCCATTTTTATAAAAGTGTTCAAAATTGGCCCAAGTTTGCAAAATAGTTCGTTTTCGGCCCATTTTAAATAAAAATGTCATATTTGACCCGAACTTGTTATATGTTTCATTTTTGGCCCGTTTTAATTAAAAATGTCGTATTTGGCCCAAACTTGTTATATGTTTCATTTTCGGCCCATTTTAATTTGGAAACATCATAAATGGTTTATTTTTACTAAAAATTCAATTTTAGTCCAAAAATACCGAAAATGACAAAAAAGGCCCATTTATATAAAAAATGTCTATTTTGGCCCATTAATGCCGAAAATGTGATTAAAGACCCATTTTCACTCTATCGTCAAATATGGTCCCTTTTTATATTTTCTTTAGTTTCATAGTGAGTTTTTAAACATACTTAACCTTGTTAACCAAACATGAGAAGTTACATAAGGCAACTTATTCCAACAACTTCAAGACTTGTATGAATCTCGAGTTTTATGGAGCTTGTAGTATAATATCTCAACATTTAAAACACACATAACATGTAAAACATACCATACAAGCAATTATACAAAGATTTTGAAGGGTTTTAGTATACTACAACATCTTATGGTGCACATACAACCCTAAATGCTTTAGATCTATGTTTTCTCTAATTATACATGCAATATTGTTTCCAAAGCATTAAGCCTACAACTAGCATACAAAATGATATAATCAACAGAAAAGGGAGTTATTGAGTTACCTCTTTTGTTGTAGCTTGTAGAATTTCTTGAGTTTGCCTTTAAGAACTTAGTGCCCCAAGTGTTGCACCTCAAATGGAATCACACAACACCACCAACAATGAAGGACTTGAGAAGAGATTGTCTTGCACACACAAATTTGGCTATCCCTCTTGTATCTCACTTAAGTGTCGATTTTGGTAGCCATGAGGTTTCTTATATAGTGTGACACAACTAGGGTTACACCGTGTAAACCCTAGTGTGCATGACTTTCCACATTCCTTAGGCTCCATGGGTTTTAACCTCCATTGAGTATCCATGAGTCACCACATGGGTTTAGCCCAACATAAAGAACTATGGATCATAAGCCCACTTTATACGAATGAATGATTTACACAATCAATCCCCATATATTTAATTAGTCTCTTTTGATCACAAAATTAATTCCAAATTAATTCTTGATCAATACTAATTAAATAATGTGATTTCATATTAATATATTAGAACTTATAATATATTAATAAATCATAAATATCCTCTTCTCAAAAGTCCATCCTTACAAATTGTTCTGGTGTCATGCAACCCAAATGGATCATGCTACTCTCGGGTCAAGTACATACCAATTATAGTTATGGGCTTAGACACCTAATCCAACAGTCTCCCACTTGGATAATTCTAATAACTATTATTGCAAGTACGACTCCACAACCCGTCTAGCAATCGTAGCTCTTAAAAGCCGATGTCGAACTCTGACCTAGTCAATGACGCGTCCATTAGATAAGGGATCGAATATTCCTCAATTCTAGATATCATATGGACTAAGACATGGATCATAATCATTCTCTCTGTCCATATGGTGTTTCCCGATTTCCGATTTATGACGACCGACTAATTGAACAAATCAAATCAGTCCAGGCTTGGCCAAACACAGCAGGTGTCATCACTAAATTATCTAGGGACCCATAGATATCGTTTTTATCCACATGGGGTAAAAGGAATGGATAAACTTCGATTCATATGCTTGCTCTGTTTACTCATCAAATCACACACAACAATACGTTTTATAACACCGAGTTACCGGTGCGTTTTCATATTATCAATGTGCAACCGACTTGTAAACTGCAACACATATCTCTCCGTTTGAAGAATATAAGATATTATCGTCTCATGATCACTCGGGATAAAATCCATGAAGTGATTCAGATGAGCGTGGTTTGAATCCAATACTCGAATCTTATTCCAGGAGTACTCATGAACACTACAGCTATGTCTAAAAACACCTAGACAAACTACAGACCCATTCATGACAGTCTTGCCTCAATACCTACTTCCAAAGTATGATTGACTGTGGATGGTTTGAATAACCTAGTTATTCGGGAAGTGAAAACATGCAAAGTGAAACACAAGAATAATACTAATCCTATAAGGCCCCAAAACTTTTGAGTACCACATTGTATAATGTTTCGAATAATGAAATTAATACTTGAATTAAAACAATAGTTGTCCCATGCTCCAAGCATGCACACTATGTTTATCTATGATCCTTACTTTGTGAAATAGATCAATTGATAACATTTTCAATGAAACTCATTTCACAGTTCCAAATCCTTACCGTAAATATAAGAATACCAAATTCTTGCCATTTACTATAATTTGTTAGATTCTAAACTTATATGCAATGATCCTCTTGTAATGACTATGCATAAAGTCACAGAGACTTGGCAACAGACATTACAAAGTATTCCAATGGAGAGCAATTCCATGGAAACGAAGTCTCAAATTCAAAGTACATTCCTTTGAACATCCTTCTTGCATAAAAGTTTCCTAATCTTACACATATTTAAAGAATAACTTCCACTTATAAACATTTCCATGTTCCCATTTTGACCATCACTTCTGAACAAAAGTTGCCTCTTCTCAGAGTATGTCAATATGGTCCTTTCCAAAATTTAAAAGTATACTTCCAACTGTCCATGAGCAACCAATCTTTGGTAAACCTCAGATTGTCCTTGACAATTGCTTAACCATTTTAGTCATATCTGGTTCTATTCCTTTTTCCCTCTTAATGCCCTAGGCATTTGGAAAAATTAGAACGCGATAATATTATAGCATATGCAATCGATCCAATACCCGAAGCATATGGGTTACGATTTATAATGTCTAACATAAAGACATGATACTTGATCAGTCTTTTGCTACAATATTTCTAATTGTCATGTTCTCATAATTTTGATTATGAAGAGGGATGCCGTAATCATAATCAAATTTTGAGAATGCAATTAAGCTTTTAGATTTTGAAATGAAGTATGAATTCCTCTCCCTTAATTATAGCAAAACAATTTTTCAAACCCTGCAACTTCGCGATTTGAAACTTTTGTTTTCTATAATTAACATTGCTAACTTGCAACACTTACCATAATAATTATGCTCCCACTAGCACAATAATTATTATCTTACTAGCATAACACTTATGCTCCCACTAGCTTTGACACGTATTCATAAATCAGCTGGACTTCTAGAAATCAATACTTATTGACTTTTCATTACCAAAGTTCAGATTTCTGATACGATATGCTTCGATAAGACTTTATCTAGGCTTCTCAAAATCATACACATTTTCTTTGATAGCTCACATGTGTGTCTTAACAATTTTAGAACTTACAGCAATAAGTCTCAAATGTTTAGACCCTTTGCCATTTCTCACAATTCAAATTATGAAGAGGGATGTCGTAATCATAATTGAATTGGAGAATGCAAATATCACAATTCTATCTCCTTAAAATCTACTTAGTGAAAGCGTTTCCTCACAATCATTTTCATGAATTGGAGAGAAAGCTTATGACACTTATATTTTATGGTGTATGTGCTCCTATCCATGTGAATTTGTCATAACCATAATCACAAGACAAGGTTAGTGACAAATCCAAACTCATATGGACTGAACTTGTTCAGTCTTAATTTCTTGCCACCTGGCAGCGCAAGGGCCTGCCATCGCTTCCAAGTTGTTATGAAAACAACTGAGAACTCATAGAGCTCACATGCATAGTCAACCAACTAGAATGACACAGAAACAAGAATATGTCAACACGATAGGTTACAAAACTCATGTCGTGTGCTAGTGTTTAACAATAGGTTTATTCTTGATTAGTTCTTGAAACTTGTCAAGATCTTTAAGACCCCCACTGACCTCTTGACATATAAGATTCTCTTGTCATGAACCATTCTTTGACAAACAAATATTCAAGAGTTAGTGCGGATTCTAATCAAGACTAACGCTTCACACCATTGGCCTTAGCCGGTCTTAGTTTTATCCAAAACATCACAACTTACCAATTTCAAATGTACAAGAGTAGAAAACATTTACTCTACATTTGATAAGTGTTATAAACCTTTCATAATATTATGTCACTCAAGGCTCAATCTTGGATTATGACTCTAAGACTCGATTTGGAACGAAGTATGATTCACCTTTTTGATTTAACCATTCCAACAATTCACGATTCCTCTTCTTATCCATAGAAATGCATTAAGATGACCTTAGAGGATCAATTGTGATATGGTTTTCATAATCATTAAGATGATCATAAAACACGATACTAAAGTACTCTCCCATCTTTTCAGATTGGAGAAACTTTTATCTTTCCGCCTAATTTGATTCTTCTCATTCGTTCTGCCATATATTGAAACTTTTCCAATGTTCAGAAGTATACTTAAACTTGTAAGCATAACCATATTTACTAAACTTTAGTAAATAATGACGAATAGTCTTATCGTTCTTTGTGGTGGACCTGACCAGCGCACACCCAGTGTACCCAATCCCCTAGTCCTTCACTTGACTCATATATACATGTGAACAAGGAATTAGTCTTAATTTCCCAAAGATGAAGGTTCTCATTCATCACACAATACAAGTTGCATGATTCCAAGTTTCTATCCAACTGAAACTTGGGTGATGAGAATCTTTCCTTATTTGGTAAATTATAACACTACCATAAATGAAAGAATCAAATTCATATTGCTAACATAGAAACATACAAACATTAATTTTTCACAAATGTCATTGCAAGGAGATATAATAAAATAAAAAACAAAATTTTATTTATTTATAAAATGCGGAAAAACTTTTCCTTATAATGCAATTACAAATGAAAACTATGTTACTACATATTCTAAGAAATCTATCATAACTCTTAAGCAGCAGCTCAAAAATCCGATAATCGAACCATGCGATTGATATCCATCTTCGCGACCAGATTCAACATACTCTTCCTTTAAGCTTCCTTCCTTTTGCATGATCCTACAAAACATGAAAATGCAACCTTGTCACATCATGTATTAAGAATCAACAATTAGGAACTTAATAGAGTTAGATAGCGGACTTACCTGAAGCAGAACTATACAATCTGACTAAAGTTCTCAGGTAGTCAGGGTAGCTTCGATTCCAATGTCCCTTTCCTTGGCAATAGAAACAAACATGCTCATTGGGAATGGCATATGGACCAATCTCAAATTTGGCCTTTCCCTTATGATCAAAACTTTTGATCATGGCCAATTCCTTTCCTTTACGAGAAGGAATCATTTATGGGATATTCATGTCATTGCCCATGTCATCTTGAGAGGTGGATCTTCCAGTCAAATTTGGTTTACCATTGCGCCAAATTATTGCTGATTCAGCAGCAATAAGCAAATAAGTAAGATCAATAAGGGTCATGTTGTGATCTGTCACATAGTAGTCTTTAGCAAACTCACTATATGACTCGGGAAGTGACTGAAGAACCCAGTCAATAACCAACTTCCTTGGGAACACGACACCCAACATTCTCAGTCTGTCAATGTGTGACTTCATATCCAAGACATGTGCACACACAAACTTTCCATCCTTGTGTTTGATATCCAATAGGGCTTGAGTGATCTTGAACTTTTCAAGTCTTCGAACTTGTGGGTTAGGGAGAATAATTGGAGGAGGTGGAGGAAGTGAAGCATGATATTGTGGAATATCATCTCCATGTGGAAGGCTTGTTCCTAAAGATTCGGGAAGACCATAGTTGTCTGAACTAGACATCTACAAGGGAGGAATTCAAGTTAGTTGATTTAAGTCCTTAATATAACACCCAAATGAAATATTAAGGCTAGGACCCAACACAATATTTTACAATTCGGAAGAGGGATGTCGTAATCCGAATGCAAAATATTTGAAGGTAGGTAAATGACGATTTACCAATTCCACCATGAAAAACGAAATTCGTTATTAAGTTTTAAATGGATTCAAATTCCTTGATCCTTTGAGATTCATTGAACTTTTCAATGGCATGTTTAAATCTCGATTATGCCCTTCAACTTTGTGACTGGGATGTCGAGGATCACAAACAAGGTGTGAATAACCATGCAAATTAGCTTGGTAAACTTAATGTTACAACCACCTAATCAATGTGTCGGTTAACCACACACGCTCCATTGATCTATGATTAACATCAAGCTACCCTTTACCATGCACTGTCATTCCCAGATTAGTGTGCCGGTTAACCACACACACTCCACTAACGACTTAACAAGGTGCAAAGTGCAATTTCATGGGTTAGCACCAAATTCACATTTTTCCTAAGTAACTAAGATTGGGAATTTATAAGTGTTTAGTTACTTAGTATTTCATTATACTTTTAATGAGAATTATTGTCCTGTCAAACCCGTTCGGCTAACAACCCTCCACCAGTCAAGGAAGCGGTGGGTGAGAGTGGACACCTATTAAACTGACATTTTATAGGCAGTAACCTTATACCCCCTTATAGATCGGCTTCGTGAATGAGGCCTACTAACGGTAAGACTGACTTTGTTCTTATACATATATAAATATTAAACCTATAATATTATAATAGTATAAGTATTGAATTTTAAACTTTTAAAACTCTAAGGTTTGAACTAAATGTTTCAAAGTGAGACTTTGCATTACAAATTCCAAAACTTGAGGGCAAGTTTTGAACTATTCAAAAACTTTTGGTATCCATAACTTATGAGTTTAATATAGGTTTTATGAAAATACTCTTGACATTCCATAACTTGAGGACAAGTTATGGAGTTCATAAAACATTTATATAAAAGACTCTTCAAGTTCCATAACTTGAGGACAAGTTATGGAAGACTTAAAACCATTTTATGATGACATTTAAAAATTAGACTTTTCACTTTCCATAACTTGAGGACAAGTTATGGATTTCATCAAAAACATTTAGATCAAAAATTGTAACAAACAAAATCAAACAATTTTCCTATGATCTAATTAAACTCATAAATTAAGATAATTCATATCAAACAAGTTTCAAGAAATTAGCCTAATCATATAAACTAATACATATCATGAAACTTTGACAATTATCTTTTATTTGGATGAGGATAATCATTACCATAGCAACAAAATCAAATTTTATGAACAAAAACATTTTATGGTAATGATCCTAATCCAAAACAGGCCAAAAAAAACGAATTTTTTTCCCTGAACATTCACCACCTCGTGGTAATTTTTACCACCTCGTGGTAATTTTTACCACCTCGTGGTGATCAGGCAGATTCCAAAAAAACTATTTTTCTTGCCTTAAAAAACAATAAGCATCAAGTATAATAGAAAACAATCCTAGTCTCTGATACCACTGAAGGGTTTTAGTATACTACAACATCCTATGGTGCACATACAACCCTAAATGTTTGAATCTATGTTTTCTCTAATTATACATGCAATATTGTTTCCAAAGCATTAAGCCTACAACTAGCATACAAAATGATATAATCAACATAAAAGGGAGTTATTGAGTTACCTTTTTTGTTGTAGCTTGTAGAACTTCTTGAGTTTGACCTTTAAGAACTTAGTGCCCCAAGTGTTGCACCTCAAATGGAATCACACAACACCACCAACAATGGAGGACTTGAGAAGAGATTGTCTTGCACACACAAAATTGGCTAGCCCTCTTGTATCTCACTTAAGTGCCGACACAACTAGGGTTACACCATGTAAACCCTAATGTGCATGACTTTCCACATTCCTTAGGCTCCATGGGTTTTAACCTCCATGGAGTATCCATGGGTCACCACATGGGTTTAGCCCAACATAAAAAACTATGGATCATAATCCCACTTTATAAGAATGAATGATTTACACAATCAATCCCCATATATTTAATTAGTCTCTTTGATCACAAAATTAATTCCAAATTAATTCTTGATCAATACTAATCAAATAATGTGATTTCATATTAATATATTAGAACTTATAATATATTAATAAATCATAAATATCCTCTTCTCAAAAGTCCATCCTTACAAATTGTTCTGGTGCCATGCAACCCAAATGGATCATGCTACTCTCGGGTCAAGTACATACCAATTATAGTTATGGGCTTAGACACCTAATCCAACAGATTTAACAAGACCTTGACTTGTATCCTCCCCCAAAAGAAAGGAAAACTCAAAAATAGGGGGTATGAAGCTCACCTTGGGCTTGATCGGTTTTGAAGAGGAATGTAGAGGTGATTCTCGGCCTTAGCTTGCTATCTTGAAGAGATTTTTGAACCCAAGATGGTTTCTAGAAGCATATCATGAAAAGAGAGTGGGTTTTGAGGAGTAATCTTAGTATAAAATGTAAATGGAACATCTTAAGTTTGTTAGAAGCTTACCAAGTTAGGATCTTTGGTGAGGAACTCTTGAGCATACACTAACACTCACACGATTTTTAGGGAAGAAGAGAGAGTTTTCTTGGGTTCTTGAGAGAGAAAGTATGATAGAATGAAATTTATAAAAATGAGAGTGAAGTGAGAATGAGGGTGGTGGGTGCTTTAGCCGAGATAAGGAGAAGAGAAAGGAGATAGAGTGAGTTTTGCATGGAGGTTAAAAATTTGGTGCATGGAAGTATGCAATACAATTGCTTGGTTGTATGAAATACAATAATGAGGTGTCACAAGCATACATCTTTATTTTATCTCTTTTCTTTTTTTTTTTATTAGAAACCGAGAATAGGAGAGGGGAAAAGGAAACAAAGTTGTGGGCTTGGGTTTTAAGTGTAACCGAGAACCCCTAGGCCCAACAGGGTTTTCGGTTTTTAAAAAGCCCAAAATAAATGGTTCTCAGCCCAAAATGATCTATGGAGGGTATTGGCCTAATTAAGTTTTTAAAATAATTTATCATGGTCCAATAAGGCCCATTAAGAGTGTTTTAGCCCTAAAATAATGCTAAATGGAGTATTAGGCCCACTATGACCCAAGAAAGGTATTTACGGCCCAACAAGGCCCACTAAGGGTCTTATGGCCCAAAATACTATTGCTTAATGAATTTCAGTCCAACTAGGGCCCATATGTGGATTCTTGGCCCAAAAGAAGCAAGTTGAGGGGTTATTGGCCCATTAGGGCCCAATAAGAAGGTTTTGGTCCATTAGAAGGTTTGAACCGAGAATCCAAGGTCTAAACCCAAAGTTGAGTGAATGAAGCTTTTTGGATTAGGTTTAGGGCTTTTACGAGGAAGTTTCGACATGAGTTCAAGTTTTTGGATGTATAAACTGATATAACATTTGAAGTTTGGTTCGCATTTAAACACCTCGTTACATAGTTACACAAAGAACTATCTTGCACATGGATAGGAAACCTAGCCCTAAAATGCTAGTTGTGACAAGTTTGGGTTTAATTAATCTATTAATTCTCATTTTGAGTTTTTAAAATTTTGAATATTTTTGAACTAAAATTGGAATTTAATGTTGCTTTGGATGAAATGAGAAGCCTATACATGTTCTAGAGGACTAACCGAACATCCCGAAATGATTTTTAGGTTGGAAACTAAACGAAACAGCGAGTTGCCATGCC